>NC_082711.1:68291006-68596109 GCF_030144855.1 Hypanus sabinus | reverse complement strand
CAGCCTCCTCCTATCCTCTCCAAAGCCTGAATTCTCCACTCTTAACACTGGCCCACTCACGCAACAGTCGCTCCACTGAGACCTAACTCTTTTAATTTGATTTTATCAGGCCTGATGAAGGGTCTTAGCCCGAAACATTGACTGTTTACTCTTTTCCATAGATTCTGCTTGTCCTGCTGAATTCCTCCAGCATTTTGTGTGTGTTTCTTGGAATTCCAGCATCTACAGACTTTCTCATGTTTGTTCTTTTTATTGGACTTTGCCATGCACATGCCAATGTCTAGTAGTGATGTGTGCAATGCAGATTGTTTTTCCTGATCCATAGCAGGTTGTCATAGCTGGGGATGCTAGTGGTAGAGGGAATAAGCTTCCACTACCTATTAAGTGCTCCAAATGGCGTGTGTCTCAAACAGCCTCTGAGAAGTGTTACAGTGGGAAAGTCTGTATGGAACCGGAGGAAATAGCAGAGGTACTTAATGAATACTTTGCTTCAGTATTTCAGTATTTGACTTACAGCAGTTTCAAAAGCTTGAGCATGTAGATATTAAGAAAGAGGATGTGCTGAAGCTTTTGGAAAGCATCAAGTTGGATAAGTCACCGGGACTGGATGAGATGTACCCCAGGCTACTGTGGGAGGTGAGGGAGGAGATTGCTGAGCCTCTGGTGATTATCTTTGTATCATCAATGGGGATGGGAGAGGTTTTGGAGGATTGGAGGGTTGTGGATGTTGTTCCTTTACTCAAGAAAAGGAGTAGAAATAGCCCAGGAAATTATAGACCAGTGAGTCATACCTCAGTGGTTGGTAAGTTGATGGAGAAGATCCTGAGAGGCAGGATTTATGAACATTTGGAGAGGTATAATATGATGAGGAATAGACAGCATGGCTTTGTCAAGGGCAGGTCGTGCCTTACAATCCTGATTGAATTTTTTGAGGATGGGACTAAGCACGTCGATGAAGGTAGAGCAGTAGATGTAGTGTATATGGATTTCAGCAAGGCAGTTGAGAAGGTACCCCATGCAAGGCTTACTGAGAAAGTGAGAAGGCATGGGATCCAAGGGGACATTGCTTTCTGGATCCAGAACTGGCTTGCTCACAGAAAGCAAAGAATGGTTGTAGATGAGTCATATTCTGCATGGAGGCTGGTGACCAGTGGTGTGCCTCAGGGATCTGTTCTGGGACCCTTAGTCTTTGTGATTTTTATAAATGACCTGGATGAGGAAGTGGAAGGATACATTAGTAAATTTTCTGATGACACAAAAGTTGGGTGGGTTGTGGATAGTGTAGAGGGCTGTCAGAGGTTACAGCGGGACAGTGATAGGATGCAAAATTGGGCTGAGAAGTAGCAGATGAAGTTCAACCCAAATGTGTGAGGTGGCTTGTTTTAGTAGGTCAAATATGATGGCAGAATATAGTATTAATGGTAAATGTGGAGGATCAGAGGGATCTTGGGGTCCAAGTCCATAGGACACTCAAAGCTGCTGCTTAGGTTGACTCTGTGGTTAAGAAGGCATATGGTGCATTGGCCTTCATCAATTGTGGGATTGAGTTTAGGAACTGAGAGGTAATGTTGCAGCTATATGGGACCCTGGTCAGACCCCACTTGGAGGATTGTGCTCAGTTCTGGTCGCCTCACTACAGGAAGGATGTAGAAGCCATAGAAAGGGTGCAGAGGAAATTTACAAGGATGTTGCCTGGATTGGGGATAATGCCTTATGAGAATAGGTTGAGTAAACTTGGCCTTTTTTCCTTGGAGCGATGGAGGATGGGAGGTGACTGGATAAAGGTGTATAAGATGATGAGAGGCATTGATCGTGTCAGAGGCTTTTTCCCAGGGCTGAAATGGCTAGCACTAGAGGGCACAACTTTAAGGTGCTTGGAAGTAGGTACAGAGGAGATGTCAGGGTTAAGTTTTTTTACACAGAGAGTGGTGAGTGCGTGGAATGGGCTGCCAGTGACGGTAGTGGAGACGGATACAGTAGGGTCGTTTAAGAGACTCCTGGACAGGTACATGGAGCTCAGAAAAACAGAGGGCTATGGGTAACCCTAGGCAATTTCTAAGGTAAGGGTATGTTCGGCTCAGCTTTGTGGGCCGAAGGTCCTGTATTGTGCCATAGGCTTTCTATGTTCTAACCAAGTCAAACTCTTGGCATTCACGTGTGGCTTAGCTACTAGTCCCAGCGGAACTGATTCTACTGGCGAGAAGGGGCAAAGGCGGGCCACTGGTGCCTCAAAACCAGTTGCTCTGGGCAGGTGGGGCTCGTCAGCCTTGGATGGTAACCCGCCTAGGAGAAGGAAAACTCTGATTTCAAACCTGCAGCTGGGAAAGGCTTCAGGGGTAAACCCTGAGGAAGATATCAGAGCAAGAGTCCCTGAGGCAGTTTGATGTTGCTTACAATTTCACTCAGACAACCTCTGCAATGACACTGGTGCCAAGCTATATGGGTGCTTGTCTTTTCCTTGGACTACATCAGTGATGTGGAGAGGAGGAACCCACTGCATGGGCAACAGCCGGTTCTTCAAACTTCCTGCCCAGGCTTGCACCCTGGAGAGGACACAGTCCATCAGGGGCACAAACCCTTCATCCCCTGGGATTCTGATCGACCGCTGCCAATGATATAACAGGTAACAGAGCAGTGGAGCGATATCATATTGCTGTCTCCACAAAATCCTCCAAATCCACTAATAGCGTTAGTGAACCAAGTGTCTTCCAGGGCAACACCTCCTGATTATGCTCAGTCTGCTTTGTTGGACAGGCTATGAGGATAAACTATCCAATACCAGACTCCTGACACAGATACTGTTTCACAGTGTCACAGAAAGATCAAACACAGTGTGAAGAAGATATTTTAGGAGCCTCATAAGAAAGTGTAACATCCCCAACAACCCAAGGGAATCCTTGGTCCATAACATCTCAAAATAGAGCAGTACAGCAGGAAGGATTGGGTTGGTATTGAGGACCATTTATTAACACATGGAAATCTAGTATAAAGGGTGGACATCCCAACCCCCCCCCCCCCAACACACACACACACACACACACACACACACACACACTTCAGCCTGTGACAGAGTTTGCAGACCACAAAATGGCTTCATCCATCACCTCAGAACACCCAATAATTGAGTGTTTGTGAATCATCTGCAATTCTAAAGGGATAGGTAAGATGAAGAAAGATTTGGGGTTTCCAGCACTCCTGATTATTTTGGCTTCGCTTCTTTAAAATAATACTCACTGTGTTTGCTCTGTTCTGTTCCCTTCTCTATTCCTAGCCTGAATTGTTATGGAAATCTTCCTGGTAATCCCGTCCCTTGGTTCCTCGTGCAGTTTGAAATACCCAGAACCAATCTCTTTAATGCATACCTCTAATGCTATCAGTCCCAGGATGTCCACATTCCCAATTTAAAGTAAAACAATCTGGCCTAGTCCAGCTTTTATTTCAGGCTAATCACTTTATGAGTTCCATGCACAACCAGAATCCCAATCGTAGCCTGTGATTTCCAAAAACATCCAGAGACTAAAAGGTTCTACCCACCTGACGTATCCTTCCTGCTGCAAGTTCTGCCAGTCAGCAAGTACTTCCAGAACCTTTGCTGGAACAATGGGAATCAGTTCAACAGGGCATCATGGTTAGGATGGGTGAGTTGGGCCAAAGTGCCTGCTTTTGGGCAGAATGGCTGTATTGCCATATTCCAAGCGTTGAACTTCTGTCACATCTTGGCTCTCCCAGAAACCCACCAGGAAACCTACAAAACTGGTGACAGGCATCACAGTTCCACTAATATACTCTTGTATCTCAATTCTTCCATGTTCTGGTGCTGCAGGTTCTTCCTCGTTCCATTCCAGGGACAAGTCTTCTCCTGGTACATTGGTGCTGATATGCTCTCTCTCCTTTTAACAGGTCAACCCATTCTCTTTGTTTCAAAGTCCCTGATCAAAAACTTTGAGTAAACTAATTAAGGAATATGGGGGAGGTGCAAAGGGAAGCAAATAGCAAGCAAAAGTGAAATAGAGGGATTAAAAACCAAACAAGATCTCATCACTATGGGAGAAAGTCAAAAATAATGATGGTAACAAAAGCATTATAGCGAGAGGCAGCGGGGGGAAGAATACCATTTCTTTTCGCCTTGATCAAATTCAAAGATCAAACTAATAAGCAGAAAAGCACTTGGGATTAAAATTTCTGCTGCTTTGTGTATCATTTCCTGCACAGCATTTGATAAATGTAACTATGTGATCTTTTTTGTTTATGATATTTCCAAACAATTTAAAATAAATGATTTAAGCATACCTTTTAGAAAAGAAATTTACATACCAACTTAATGCGTGCGCTATCAGAAGGAATTGATTTCAAATTCTCTTATCATATTATCCAAAATGCCAGGGCTATGTTCCCTGTGATTCAGATTTGCCCTGGCAAAACACTTCACAAAATAAGAGCAGGAATAAGGTGAAGATATCAGGAGCACAAGAACACTTACTTATGAGAAGCAAGTGTGCTCCAGTTACAGCGTTCTTGGAAAAAAACAAACCACTGTAACTGGAGACAAACTTGACTAAATTATGTGGGAACGCAAAAAAGCTTCAATAAATCACAGTCAGGCAGGGGAGTTCTGTATTCCTTCGAGTGTGTAAATAATGTAATAGTATGATGAACTAACCTTCAAATAATTTACTATTTTGTATCAGAGAATCCTGAGTGAGCCATTGATTCTCTATGAGAAACTAGAGTGGTATGGATGAATCCAGCAATATACTGTATGTGTGTCAGTGTGTATAGTGGAAAATACAGATCAGATATTGGGGTCTCATGGGTGTCACAGAAGATAAATCTTTGTGAGCAACAAGAGCACTGTGGCAATGAATTGTAAAGCAAGCATGGAGCCATCTTAGTCATTTATCTCCATAGCAACTGGCACTTATCACTAGGTCATTGCATGTCTGGAGTACCAGCTGGACACCATGGAGCATTTCCTTGAGAACATAAAGAATTATGTCATTTCAAAATGGACAACAAAAAGGCTTTAATGAGTTACAGCAAGAAATAAAACAATTTAAATCCCAGTCAACAAGAAAAAAAAAGGACCTGAGACATGGATGATTCCATACGGCGAGAAAGCAGAGTCACAGAGTGCTCGAGGCAAAGCTGATTCCCTACAAGTATCTGAGCCAGCTGCTGTCAGAAACAGGAGACTATGAGCTTGCCAGCAAAGTTTAATGAGAAATCAAATATTGCCGTCTGAATAGGAAAGACTGTATAAGGTAAGTGATAGCACTAGTGTAAGTTACTAACTGAGATGAAGACAAGGAATGGGGGATGTGAGTTGCTTTGAAAAACAATGAGCACAATTGTTGCAAGTATCATAGCAAATTATTCTGAGAAAAAGGCACTAGAATGGCTAATTACATTATAATGAATTATAAGATCATGATGCCTAAACAGCTGGAGATCAAACAGTTTGCTCTCCTGCAGTAGAGTATTTTTGTGAATTACAGTTTCACTGAACATACATAATCTGTGATAATGACACACCATGTGGAGGCATCAATGGAATAAGGCACAGCATTAAAATGTCCAACATATTGACCAGTATCTAAGCTGTTGCTTAAGCCTATATTATTAGCTCAAACTATTACCATACACAATACGATCCTTTGGCATGACATGTCAAACACTGTTACCATTACGAACAGATTATTCCAAAAAGTGTCAAGAAAATAATTATTTACCAGAAATCTGTCAGCCTGCATCACTACTAATTCCTTGACTTGGTTGTCTTCATTTTGCTTCCTGAGAGATCAAGCAGATATTTGTTAGAAGGTTCCTTATTTTGATGCCGTCCCTCTCGAGTAATTAAAATACTTATTTAAAAATTAATTTATGGTATGTGCAATCAGTGGCAAGTGAAACAATTTTTACTCAATCCCAGTTGCTCATTCTCACATGTGCCTTATGGATGGTGGCATTGGAAGTGAGTTACTTTCCACAGGAAGCCCTCTAGTGTGACTTGCTCTTGTAGCCACAGTGTCTAAGAGGCTGGATAAATTGAGTCTCTGGTGAAAGTTGAAGCCCAGATGTTATAACCATATAACAATTACAGCATGGAAACAGGCCATCTCGGCCCTCCTAGTCCGTGCTGCTTGCTCTCACCTAGTCCCACTGACCCGCACTCAGCCCATAACCCTCCGTTCCTTTCCTGTCCATATACCTATCCAATTTTAGTTTAAATGACAATACCGAACCTACCTCTACCACTTCTACTGGAAGCTCGTTCCACAATTATTGGTTATTGGTGGGAAATGCCATTAAATGTTGGTAAGTGATTAAATTCTCCCTTGTTGAAGGTGATCACAGCAGGGGGTTGGGAGCAAGAGTGATCGGCCTGAGGATGGGGCAACTGATATATAAAGCGATGTATTGTGTGGTGTGACTTAGAAAAAATAGGCAGATGATAGTGCAAATTTGAAGTCAGAGGGATGAGTTGAAGTATAATTTGGGAGCAAAATCAAAAGGAGTGATGAATACAAGACTGAAGATGTTACATTTGACAGGATGCAGTATGCAGAATAAGGTAGATGATCTTGTAGTGCATTTAGAGGTTGGTAGGTATGACGTTGTAGGCATCACTGAGTTGTGGCTGAAAGAAGGTCATAGTTGGCAGCTTAACATCCAAGGATACACTTTGTATCAAAAGGATAGGCAGTTGGGCAGAAGGGTTGGCGTGGCTCTGTAGATGAAATAATGAAATCATATCCTTGGAAAGAGGTGATGTAGGATCACAAGATGTAGAATCCTTGTGGAAAGAGTTAAAAAACTGCAATGGTAAAAAGAACCTGATGGGAGATATATATTGTGTACAAGCCTACTAACAGTAGCTAAAATGTGGGATAAATTGAAACGGGAAAAAGAAAAGGCATGTAATAAGGGGAGAATTTCAATAAGCAGGGAGATGGGAAAATCAGGTTGGTGTTGGATCCCATGGGAGGGAATTTGTAGAATGCCCATGAGAAGGCTTTTTAGAGCAGCTTGTGGTTGAGCCCACCAGGGGAAAGCCAATTCTAGATTGAATGTTGTGTAATGAACCAGATTTGATTAAGGAGCTTAAGATAAAGGAATCATTAGGAGACAGTGATCATTATACAATATAATTTGGCCTGAAGTTTGAGAGGGAGAAAATAAAGTCAGATATATCAGTATTACATCTGATTTACAAGAATTACAAGAGGCATGGGAGAGGAGGGACTGTTCAAAGTTGATTGGAAGGGGACACTATCAGGGATGATGGTAGAACAGCAATGGGCAATGGTTGGAATTTTGGAAGCAATTTGGAAGGGGCAGGTTAGATACATCCCAAAGATGAAGAAGTATTCAAAAGGGAGCATGTGGCAACTATGACTGACAAGGGAAGTCAAAGAAGCATAAACGCAAAATAGAGGGCATATAATATAGCAAAAAATAGTGGAAAATTAGTGGACTGCAGAGCTTTTAAAAACCAACAGAAGGCAACAACAAAGAAAAGAAGGCAGGGGAATGGAGATGATAGGGATAAATCAGCCATGACGGAATGGCAGAGCAGGCTTAATAGGTCGAGGGGCCTAACTCTGCTCCTACTGTAGGTCTGATTTCAGCTTGAATGTCACTTGCTAGTTATCAGTTTAGGCCTAAATGATGCTAGGTCTTGTTTCAAACACATTTTGAAGAGTTGTAAATTAAATTGAGCATTATATATTCATCAAGAAATACGCACCATTCTGATCCAATGATGGAAATAAAGTGTTACGTACCCCATAACTGGGTGTCTTACCAGCAAAGACAGAAGTATCCATTGGAGTCTAGTACTATTTTCCAAACAGTGTTTATTAGTAAAATATACAAACCAATATCAACAATGCAAATATACAGATAATACACATTAGCAATACTAAACCTAAAAGTGTGGGTATAATAATAATCAATAATAAACAAGCTCTATCATTGTCTAGGGGATAATGAAGTATCATGGGAAAGTATAAAGTTCAGTTCAGTTCATACAGGCTGAGGTAGTTGTTGGTTCTTTTGTTGTAACCATTGGATGGAGAGAGGGGGAGAGAGAGAGAGAGAGAGGGCGAGCAAACAGTGACAGCTACAGTCATTCAAACCTTCCTTTATTTTCTTGATCCATCGATATGTTGCTGTGGCCATTCAGGTATGACCCCTCTGTCCTTTAGCTAGACCGTTCTTCTATGGTGGACTCGTCACCCAGGCAAGGGTGGACACACACACAAGCCCCCACCGGCCTCGCTATAAACACTGTGAGTTAAAATTGACTGATCCTTCATTCGGTCTCCGATGCCCCACACTTTTCTCGTGGTTTCCAACACTTAAACAGTGCTCACTAGTGTGTCTCTTGGTGCGTCTGAGGGGTGTCTCCCCAGACCTCACTTTTATCCCTACTCACGGGGTCTCAGATGTCAATCAGTTTTGAATGGCAGTCCATCAAACCAGCCCACTCCAGCTGTCCACTGAGGAGTTTTAATGAACAGAATAGTACCAAGTAAACAGCCCTTTCCAGAGCCGTGAGTCTGACAGGAGTCATAATATGGTCTCTCTCCCCCGGTGTTATCTCGCCCTTGTCTGAAGCAAATGTTCCAGTCCCAGTATGTTTTGTTCCATCTCTTTCTCTCTCATTAATAGCCTGGCAACAGTAACGGTTTGTAATTCTCCCAGGGGAGGGGGACATGGGCAACCTTGCACCCTTCTGCCCATCAGAGCTGTTCATCCTTCGTAACAAAAGTTATCAATGAGCAAGGGTATTGTCCTGAGGAACTCCTGCGAAGACATCCTTTAGCTGGGATAGCTGAACTTTGTATGGGGTGTGATTTGAACTTCCCCTTATCTCAAATGAGAATACAACAGACAATTAAAATTGATGTTTGGGAATAGTTTTATGAAAGGTAATCCAAAACAAAACAACGCAATTCATCAAATTACCATTCCAAATTGTCTTCCTTCATTTAAAAAAACTATAAGATTTTTAAAAAAGTAAAATAATATGTTTATTCTTGTGCAATTGGTCATGCACATATTAAAATGTATATTCTTTTGCAAATTAAAAGCATCAAAGTACATAGGAAGCTGATGGAAAGTTGGAACAGGATATTACGATCCAATGTTGCAAATAGTCAAAATTTCCTTCAAACATTAATAGATTGGCAGTTTGCCTAAAGAACCACATCCTAACAATATTAATAGGATACAGCTCAATGTTAAATTTTGAAAACAAAAACTATATCAATAAACACAATCTGGAAAAGCAGTCTTAGGGAAAATACAAATTTTATGCTATATATTTTTATTATTATAGCCAAAGCTTTTATTTTTATTTAGAAATTATTAAATGATAATTTTATTTCAATTAGTATTCTTCATCCCTGTGGGAAACACTTCATCTAGAGACGAAGTGGTTTCCATTTGCAACCTGCTTTCTTCTTTATGAATAAGATGACAAAGGAAATGGTAAGCACACATTAAGGGTCAGAGTCCAGTTATCTGTATTTTTACACAAGGTTGCACAATAAAATTGATAACAGTGTGTTCAACTTCATGTTTCAGCATAATGAGAATCAGTTAGTGACTATAGACTGGCATTAGCCTCTAAGGACAAAGGTAAATGCTCCTCACAAGCATCATCTTCATTCATTTAACCTATTAGCTAAAAAAAATACAATTTTACTGTACTTTACAAATTAGCCATACTTCATGGCAGTTAACTACAAGGAATTTATTCACATCCATTTTGCTTCATGTTTTAATATAATAACCTAATATTTAACTTGAAATGAAATGTGGTGGTCTTTGATCCATGTTGTGTTCCTATTGCTTTCTTTATTGCCTCATTCATAAAGAGAAGTTCCAAAAATAAGCATTAGGCTGAGAATAACATCCTCTTTGGCTCTGTATAAACTGCTTCTATAGGAAGCAAAATATAGTATATTTTTGCATATCCTCTGGAGAACTAGATGTACTTTCAATCTCCGAGCATGTTGGAATAACTTAATGGTACCTATTGTGTGGACAAAAGGAAGCAGAATAAGCAGATGCATATCAGAGTTGGCATGACCTTTCACCACGCTGCAACATTACAGGATGTGCAGCATTGGATTGTACACCCAGTATTTGTTTCTCACCTGGTGCTGGTTGGACAACAGATAAGCATGGTGAGAAATCAGGATAACAAAGTGAAACTGAAGGTATCAGAAATAAATTACAAAATCAAAATGACAAATGTTATTAAATACATGCTGACAATTTCTGTACTGTGAAGTAACTTGGATGATATAGTACATTCACTGCAGGCAAATATTGAAATGAAGTTAGTGATAGTTTGATTAAATTTATTACCTTATGTTTATTCATTATGAGCCATGGCGTATGATGTGGGCGATCACAATCTTTCCATGACCATGACTGTTCTTGGCACATTTTTCTCTAGAAGTGGTTTGCCAGTGCCTTCTTCTGGGCAGTGTCTTTATTAGATGGGTGACCCCAGCCATTATCAATACTCTTCAGAGATTGTTTGTCTGGCGTCAGTGGTCACATGTTTTGGGCATTTCTATTAGTTAACTGTTTATAATCTTTCTTTGTTGCTCTGAATGTCAATAAGTCCAGTTGAACTGTCTCTTTGTGTGCTTTCCTCCTAGCCATCATTCTGTGGTTTTGTTTTGCCATGTGCTCTTGTCTGTTTTCATGCCCCATGTACTCCTGTCCCTGCCCCTGATCTACTCCGGCCCCTGTATTACTGAGTACTCCGCCCTCACCTGTATTGCTGCCACCTGTGTCTCATTGAGCTCCACCTATCGTCTGCCTCTCTGTTTATTGCTCAGTGTATTTCAGTCCTGTGTTTTCACCTGCTTGTTGACAGATTGTGCCAGTGAGTTTTCCCAATTCTGATTTTTGGATTTCTCTGGATGTTTTGATCTCTGCCTGAACTTTGACCCCCAACTTCGTTCATGCCTCTGGATTTGTTACTCAATAAATATCACAGTGTGCACAGTACTGGGTCTGCGATTGGATCCCTGCTCCAGTGTCCCGACACTGAACAATAGCAAATCAACAGCTTGTTGAGGAGTTCATTGTTGAGGTTGTTACTTACTGGTAACAAGAACTAGAATTTGTATATTCAGCTGGTTGTGGGTGTGGGATATGGTTCATCATCATTATCATCATGTGCCATGTCATATGACACAGGTGATCATGATCTTCCTTCTCTATCCATGACCATGATTGCTCTCTGGCAATTTTTCCTACAGAAGTGGTTTGCCATTGCCTTCTTCTGGGCAGTGTCTTCAAGATGGGTGACCCTAGCCATTATCAGAACTCTTCAGAGATTGTCTGCCTGGTGTCAAAGCTTACATAACTAGGACTTGCGATCTGCACCATCTGCTCATACGACTGTCCACCAGCTGGACTGAATGCTTCACATGATCCTGATCGGTGGGGGTGGGTGTGTGTGTGTCTAAGCAGGTGCTATACCTGCCCAAGTTGACCTGCAGACTATTGGAGAGAAGGAGCACCTTACACACCCTTTAGTAGGGATGCATCTCCACCCACCACCCACAAGTCACTTTTAAGAAACCGTTAAAGTTATGCTGGAAAACAAAGGTATAAGTGCTCAGGAAAATAACACCAGTAAATATAACCAGGACCCTTGAGAGAATCTGCTGTTAGTGATGGAGTTGGGTGAAAGGCACAGAGTGATGGAGGTTGAAAGGATATTGAATGCATTGCAGAGGTAGATAAGAAGATAAAATAATTGTAAATATCAAACAACAACACACACAAAATGCTGGTGGAACACAGCAGGCCAGGCAGCATCTATAGGGAGAAGCACTGTTGACGTTTCGGGCCGAGACCCTTCGTCAGGACTAACCAAAAGGAAAGATAGTAAGAGATTTGAAAGTAGTGGGGGGAGGGGGAAATGCGAAATGATAGGAGAAGACCGGAGGGGGTGGGATGAAGCTAAGAGCTGGAAAGATGATTGGTGAAAGTGATACAGAGCTGGAGAAGGGAAAGGATCATGGGACAGGAGGCCTCAGGAGAAAGAAAGGGGGGCGGGAAGCACCAGAGGGAGATGGAGAACAGGCAAACAACTAAATATGTCAGGGATGGGGTAAGAAGGGGAGGAGGGGCATTAATGGAAGTTAGAGAAATCAATGTTCATGCCATCAGGTTGGAGGCTACCCAGCCGGTATATAAGGTGTTGTTCCTCCAACCTGAGTTTGGATTCATTTTGACAATAGAGGAGGCCATGGATAGACATATCAGAATGGGAATGGGACATGGAATTAAAATGTGTGGCCACTGGGAGATCCTGCTTTATCTGGCAGACTGAGCGTAGGTGTTCAGCGAAATGGTCTCCCGGTCTGTGTCGGGTCTCACCAATATATAAAAGGCCACACTGGGGGCACCGGATGCAGTATACCACACCAGCCGACTCACAGGTGAAGTGTCGCCTCACCTGGAAGGACTGTCTGGGGCCCTGAATGGTGGTGAGGGAGGAAGTGTAAGGGCAGGTGTAGCACTTGTTAGATGGGGGGGGGGGGGGAACGAGTGGACAAGGGAGTCACGTAGGGAGCGATCCCTGCGAAAAGCAGAAGGGGGGGGGAGGGAAAAATGTGTTTGGTAGTGGGATCCTGTTGGAGGTGGCGGAAGTTACGGAGAATTATACGTTGGACCTGGAGGCTGGTGGGGTGGTAAGTAAGGACAAGGGGAACCCTATCCTGAGTGGGGTGGCGGGTGGATGGGGTGAGGGCAGATGTGTGGGAAATGGGAGAGATGCATTTGAGAGCAGAGTTGATGGTGGACAAAGGGAAGCCCCTTTATTTAAAAAAGAAAGACATCTCCTTCATCCTGGAATGAAAAGCCTCATCCTGAGAGCAGATGCAGCGGAGACGGAGGAATTGTGAGAAGGGGATAGCCTTTTTGCAAGAGACAGGGTGGGAAGTGGAATAGTCCAGGTAGCTGTGAGAGTCTGTAGGCTTACAGTAGATATCAGTTGATAGGCCGTCTCCAGAGATGGAGACAGAACGATCAAGAAAGGGGAGGGAGGTGTTGGAAATGGACCAGGTAAACTTGAGAACAGGGTGAAAGTTGGAGGCAAAGTTAATGAAGTCGACAAGCTCAGCATGCGTGCAAGAGGCAGCGCCAATGCAGTCGTCGATATAGCGAAGGAAAAGAGGGGGATGGATACCAGTACAGACTTGGAACATGGACTGTTCCACAAAGCCAACAAAAAGGCAGGTATAACTGGTACCCATACGGGTGCCCATGGCTACACCCTTGGTTTGGAGGAAGTGGGAGGAGCCAAAGGAGAAATTATTGAGAGTTAAGAACTAATTCCACTAGATGGAGGAGGGTGGTGGTAGAGGGGAATTGGTTAGGTCTGGAATCCAAAAAGAAGCGAAGAGCTTTGAGACTGTCTGGTTGGGGGATGGAGGTATATAGGGACTGGACGTCCATGGTGAAAATAAGGCAGTGGGGGCCAGGGAACTTAAAATCATTGAAAAAATTCAAAGCATGAGGAGTGACACGAACATAGGTGGGAAGAGATTGAACAAGGGGGGATAAGACAGTGCCAAGGTATGCAGAAATGAGTTCGGTGGGGCAGGAGACAATAGGTCTACCTGGACAGACAGGTTTGTGGATCTTGAGTAGGAGGTAGAAATGGGAAGTGCGGGGTGTGGGAACTATGAGGTTGGTGGCAGTGGATGTGAGATCCCCAGAGCTGATAAGGTTGGTGATGGTATAGGAGACAATGGCCTGGTGCTCCTCAGTGGGGTCATGATCAAAGGGTAAATAAGAGGAGGTTTCAGAGAGTTGTCGCTGTGCCTCAGCCAGGTAGAGGTCAGTACGCCAGACAACAACAGCTCCCCCCTTATCAGCAGGTTTTATAGTGAGGTTGGGATTGGTGCGGAGGGAGCGGAGAGCAGAGCGTTCGGAAGGAGTGAAGTTGGAATTGGAACAGGGTGCAGTGAAGTCAAAATGGTTGGTGTCTCGCCGGCAATTAGCAATAAAGAGATCCAGAGCAGGCAGAAGACCAGAGCAGAGTGTCCATGAAGAGGAGGAGGGTTGAAGACGGGAGAAGGGGTCATCGGTGGGGGTAGGAGAGTCCTTGTCAAAGAAGTAAGCTCGGAGACGGAACCGGCGGAACAAGAGTTCAGCGCCACAGTGTACGCGGAACTCACTGAGGTGTGGGCGAAGGGGGACAAAGCTGAGGCCCTTACTGAGGACAGAGCGCTCTGCCTCAGAGAGTTGAAGGTTGGAGGGAATGGTAAAGACCCAGCACCGATAAGAGATGGGATCAGAGGGGGGAGGGAGGCTGGTAGTGTCAGTGGAGAGGGAAGGGTTGGGGTTAGAGGAAGATGGAGCCTCTGAGGGCTCAGGAGCTGACGATGGGATCTGAGGGAGAGGGGATTGCAGAGTGGTGGTGGGGGAAGGGGAGATGGGATTGCAGAGTGGTGGTGGGGGAAGGGGAGACGGGAGACACAATCGCAGCACGTGAAGACCCGGCCTGGGGTTCAGGGCTGGAGTCGCAGTCAGTGGTTGTACAATCGCTTTGAAGCTGTTCATGGTTGTTGGAACCCGCGTTGATGGTGCTGGAGTCTGGGTTTTCAGTATGCCCTGGGTGAATTGTAAATATTGTAAATATGTAAATAATTGTAAATATGTTGCATTTGTGGCATTGAGACCAGGAAGAACAAATCTGATGGTGAGCAAACAAGGTTTGGTGCAGTTCAGTGCTAATTTTGGAGAGGTTAAAGTTTTTGTCAGGCAAGAACAACAGTGCCAAAAATTAAGTATATTGTTCAGTGGTGGGAAGAGTAAATTGAATGGAAGTGTGTTAGAAAGTGATGCAGAAACTGATCTTAACAGATCTGAAGTTAGATTTGCAGCTTGCTTCTCTATTTAATGTCAGGTTTACCTACCTTGATTCACCAGAAGGGAGTAGCTCAGGGAAAGGGTAGTAGGGAGAAGTCGATGGGCCGAACGTTGATTTCTCTAACTTTGGGTAATTTCTCCCCCTTCCCCATTCTCTTTTTTTTCCATTCCCCATTCTGGATCCCCTCTTATCCCATCTCTTCACCTATCCATCACCTCCTCTTTCTCTTTCTTCCATGATCCACTCCCTTCTCCTATCAGATTCCTTCTTCTTCAACCCGTTATCTTTTCCACCTATCACCTCCAGCTTCTCACTTCGTCACCCTTCCCTCCCCTACCACCTGCCTCCTCAGCTGGTTCACCTACCCCCCCCCCCCACCAGTTTTCACTCCTTCCACTCCCCCCACCTGGCTTCTTCCCCCTTCGCTCCCAGTCCTGATGAAGGGCCTTGCTTGAAACATCAGCTGTTTATTTCTCTCCACAGACGTTGTCTGACTTGTTGAGTTCCTCCAGCATTTTGTGTGTGTTGCTCTGAATTTCCAGCATCTCTTATGCTTATAGTAGGTAATTATACTTACTTCTAGCATTTTCATATTTGCTCCCTATTTCCTCTATTTTTCTAAACTCACTGAAGAGCTTTCTCGTTCCTGACTTTCAGTGAAGTGTTAACTTGACTTGCAGTTACTCACTACTGCAGTGTAGTGGTTAGTGAGACACTATTACAGCTTGGGACGTTGGAGTTTGGAGTTCAATTCCAGCATCCTCTGTACGTTTTTCACAAGAATGCCTGGGTTTTCTTTGGGTGCTCTAGCTTCCTCTCACAGTCCAATGATGGACTGGTTATTAGGTTAATTGGTCATTGGAAATTGTACTGTTATTAGGCTAGAGGTAAATAGATTCATTGCTGGGTGGTGCAGCTCATTAAGCCAGGAAGGTTTGGTCCACACTGTATCTCTAAATAAAATATAAATCACCAGCTGTTTCTGTTCATTATATGTATCATTAAAATATAAAGCACCCAGCAGTCATTTAGATAAAGGACTTCATGGGGACAGCATGGGAAATGCTTACATTAGAACTACAGTTAACCCCTAGGGCATAATTCTTAACATACTTTAAAAAAAGCCCTCTGCCACACCAATTTTTTCCTTCCTTTCTCAAGAGTATTCTGCTATGCTTAAACAACAAGCTCAACAATTCTGCAAAGATTTAACTGCTTCATTAGTAACTAGTTAAGTAGCTAAATTGTGTATGTAAAGGAAAAACTCCAGGTTTATAGCAGAAGAAAAGGGAAATAGGACCAAATAGATAACTTGTGATAAGAATGAGTGTGGGTGAAACAGCACAAACTGATGTCTTAGTGTGGTGAACTACATATACCTGTCTGGACACGCCCCCCTGCTGACTGCTCCTGTGGCTCCTCCCACAGACCCCTGTATAAAGTTCGATCAAGGCCTGAGCCCGGCCTCTCAGTCTCCAGGATGTAGTATGGTGGTCACTCACTGCTTGTTCCTTCTTCCAGTCAATAAAAGCTGATATCTCACCTTTACGTCTCAGAGTGAGTTATTGATGGTGCATCACTTAGTCACTGCATTAGATTATGCTGTTGTAAGGTCTTCGCATTCTTCAGTAGTTCACAAGTAGGAAAATTCTTCAAGTGCAAATTGAGACAAGCAACTCACTTTTAGAAAATAGATTCACCAAATTCAAATGTGCTTCCTGGTTTCCACAAGAATCATTGGAAAAAAAACAGAAGCTGTATACTTGGCTTATCTTCTGCACTGTTGTCCAGAGGAATTGAAGCAAATTTTATCATCTGTGAAGCAAGCCCAGTTGAAGTCAGCTAAGTCAGAGTTTGTGTTCTGTAATGGTTCAGTGTCTTGACTTTAATATTTCAGTTCAATTATCAGAGTGACAATCAACTTATTTTACTTTGGGTTTATGTTACATGGTACTTTACAATTATTTGAACCTCAGTGTAGAAGGACTGATTTTAAAATATAACAAAACTGCATTGAAAAATATTGCACAACATTCAGAAAATTATACAGAAAGTTTGTTGTATTTAAAGCTTGTGTGCAAATTGTGATTAGCAATGCCTCTGATCTTAGAAATATTTTTTAAATGTACCTTCCTGTTGATATCTGGACACACAGTACTTACATCTTGATCCCATTCCACAAGAGGCAATACTTTTGTAGGGTGCTGTGATGGGTGACAGAGGACACATTGTTCATAATAGAAACTGTTCTGCATAATTCACAAACACTGTCATTGAGTTGTTGTGGTCACTTTAAGAGACAGCGTCAGATGTAATAACGTCAGTGTAAGGTGACTGCTTTTGTTTTGTTCAAAAATGGAAGTGAAGGGCTGTGGCTATTTTTAAGCACATAGAATGACTCTCATATGTTTTATTCACAAAATCCTACATTGGTGACCCCAATGCTCTCAGGCAATTCCAGAGTAACTCAACAACACATCAACCAGCACAGATGCTTTCAAGCTGCCGGAGTTTTGGGAGCAGCACAGTACCACATGGTTTGCACAGGCAGTAGCTTGGTTTGTGACTGTGAGAAATCACCATGGACAATACCAGATTTTACTACATCATAGCACCACTGAGTAGTTTCACTGGAGCCAAAGTGGTGAGCCTACTAGGAGACCCATATGCACATGATAAATGTCACTCTGAAAACTCACTTATTACAGACCTTCGGATTGTCAGTGTCTGCACGCACCAAACAGTTGCTTTGCTTGCCCGTCCTGGGTGCCTCTAGGCCTTCAGAACTAATGGACCACATGCTGTCTCTCCTGGGCAATCACCATCCTTGTCTTATTTTTAAAGAACTCTTTATACAACAAATGACTGATCACAAAACCTTTGCTAATAGAGCTGTGAAGGATTATAGGAGGTTTGTTAAAATGGCCGATAGTCTGCACTTGTCCAGGTAGAGATGCATCGTTCCTCTCCCTTTCCCTGTCTCAATAAGCCCTGTCAGCAGAGCCTCCAGCAGACTCAGGCCCATGGCTCAGAACCAGCCAATGGCGGTCTGTTTTTATCATGCACACTTCAGCACGCTCACCAATAAGTGCCAACTGCCATGCAGCTTCAACAGCGCCAGCACAATGGGACATCAGAGGTCTGTGAACACTCTGTGAATCTGCCACCAGGGTCGTCTGTTGTTCGTTATAGACACCCTTTGAAGCTGACACTTCCTTTGTGACACAGGCGCTCAATCAGAGGACGGAGCCTCACCATCACCCACCGGGATGGTGCCCAGCACACAGATGCGAACAGGTTACTGGACTGCTCTAACTCTCTGCATGCTCCTTTAAATGCTGGGGTCAACGAAGTAGCTGGCCGCGCCTGCAACATGAAACAGTAGCAAGCTGAGCTTGTATGACTTGTGTTTCTGCAGTCCTATTCAGACATGGTGTAGCTTTTGCTTGTGCTGCACGGGAGGCTGAGACGATAGTCATGAATACCCTGTTATGGTGAGACCTATGAGAGTGTAGTCTCTCCTACTATTGCCAGGCTGGAAATAATTATCCCCAAACTCTGCACAAAGTCTACTTCTGCTCTTCTTCCTAATTGATTTTGTTTTAACCAATCATGCCATCTCCCTCTGAGGTAATGGTTACATTATGTGAAATGTCAGTATCTGAACCAGTATCCGGAAGTCTTAGGTTGAGAGGTATTGTGAATTGATCTCGATTCTCTTCTTGCCCACCTATAACTGCCAGAACTGACAGATTCTCAGCCACCCCGTGTCTATCAGTAAGTTCACAGCGAGAATATTCAAGTCCTATGTTTACTGGCCAAACACCAACAATTCTGCATTTGTAGACAGCAGGATTTGTTCCAAAGACTATTGACAATGGACAAGGAAAGGATAATAAAAATTGATTATGAACTGTAACTGAACAAGTACAATTGATTGGAGACAATGGAAGGACACAATTTTATGGATTGAGAAATTGATTGGGAATGATTGATAGATGGAGAACATTGATCTTGGCATTGAAAGCACTTTTGATAAGTTGGTATTTGTGAAGCATTTCAATTGGGAATTAGCTGCTGTTCTTCGCAAATAATTTTGATCATTGCAACTTAAAAATATATAAACTGACAGCTAGTTATTTTATCTCTTTTGTTGGGTTAGGATTGCACGTGTTAATAGTTACACCATGTACCTTGTCCAACTTTCAATGGACTAAATATTAGTTGGGAAGATTTATTGCTAAGGGTTAAAGAATCTATACATGTTATGGAATAGGATCTATACAGTTTGGTTTTGGAAGCTGCATTTTTCTGTGAATTCTAACAAGGAAAATTAGGAGAGTAATTGCATTTTCTCAGAATTGTTTCTTAGAAACCTCTGCCAATAATTGTTCTCCCACCAGATGAAATTAATCTGAGAAACCTAATAATAGTATAAATAGTTAGTTATTTGTTTGAAATATTGTCTTGAAAAAGCCTTTGGATATTTCTTATCCCATATTTAATGTGCCCTGAGGGCAGCCAATTATTCTGAGAAGAAACATAGTTTTTTTTTCTCTTCAGCTGGATATACGGTACATGTTGGTCTTTTTGCTGCTGATTAAAAAGTTCCCACTTTATAAGTGAATGTCATCAATGTTACTTGTTTTTGACTGGCCCAAGACCAATGGAAAAACTATCAGATTTTCTCCAAGTGTTACTGGAGCCAAATTCTTCAGATCATGAGGACTTTGAAGAAAGATATTTTGTAAATGGATTGAACTACAGGAAAAATACAACAACAGTAGCTGGCAGCACTGTAGGCCTTGTCTTGGTTAACATTCAAAATATCCAAAGATTCTTGGCTATTCAGCTTCAAGTTTCCTGCCAGTCGCTTACTAGAACAACGATTCTCGTCACTGTGGGCCTGGGAAAGTATAATCACCAAGTATTCAGATTTTCTAAAGATAGTTGAACAATGAAACTCCCTGAGTCAGTTAATGAGTTTCACCATTCACTCTGAAAGTCCACGAGCTCCCTGTGTTTCAATTCAATAGAAAATTTACTGCAGTTCGTATCAATGAAATATATTGTTGAGTCCATGCGGGACAACACATCAGAATCTGAAAAGGGAAATTAAGTCCATAATTCTTATTTTAGCTACCAATTTGAATTCACTTCTATACTTTAAAATTAAAAATTTCTAAGAATAATTTTCCTTCATATGAAGTGAACCCACCAGTGATGCCAAAGGCCAGGGTGGGGATCTATCAGCACAATGGCCCCTTTTTATCCTGATTTTATTCCCTTGTGAGCATGATCAATGATGCTTTGTACCCACATCTATGAGTAGCAGGAGGAGAAGATCTAAACAGAGCCCACTGCAGAAACAGCACCCAGTGCTATTCTATTTGATTATTTTTAATGAAGTTTCTATGTGACTTGAAGTTGTATTAAATTTAAATATTGAATGACTAGAACTCATTATGAGCTGAATTCATGTCCTGATCTTGCTCTTTAAAGGGAAAGGACTTAGTTCACAAAAAACAAGCAGGATCACGTTACTGCCAAATACTTACGCAATGCTGATAATTTCGCAATATGACATCATTTCTGGATGTCGATCTATGGACTGAGGAATGTGTGGGTTTTATTAATAGAGTATAAAGTAGGAAAGTCATGATGAGCCTTTATAAAGCATTGGCTTTAATAAAGTACAATGAAGTATTGTCTTCAATTCTGGTGACCATCTTATGGGAAAAATATGAAGGCATTAGCGAGGGCCAAGAAAAAAAAATAAGGATGTTAAATATGAGAAACTAAAGGTTACAGGGTTAGATTAGAGGCTAGAATTGTTACCTTTTAAGAGAAAGTAAGGAGAGAGCTAATAGAAATACATAACAAGATCAAATAGAAATACACAACATAATGAGGGATCTGGGCAGAATGAATAGTGAGAAGTTGTTACCTTTGGGGTCAAGAATTAGACATCATAAGTATAAAATAAAGTGGAAGAGAATTAAGAGTGATGTGGAGATTTTTTTTATGTTGTGTATACTTGGAATGCGTGTTGGCGTGTGGCCAAGTGGTTAAGGTGTTTGTCTAGTTATCTGAAGGTCGCTGGTTCGAGCCTTGGCTGAGGCTGCGTGTGTGTCCTTGAGCAAGGCACTTAATCACACATTGCTCTGCGACGACATTGGTGTCAAGCTGGATGGGTACTAATGCCCTTCCCTTGGACAACATTGGTAGCGTGGAGAGGGGAGACTTGGGCAACTGCCGGTCTTCCAGAAAAATAACCTTGCCCAGGCTTGTGCCCTGGAAACTTTCCAAGGCTCAAATCCATGGTCTATCGAGACTAACGGAGGCCTACTACTTGGAATGCCTTGAATACAGGTTTTGTGGAGGGAGACTCCATTGAAGAACTTTAAGAGGGTATTAGATAAATATGTGAGGCAATTGAGAAAGGTAAAGAGAGCGGCATTTGTGGATGTAGTGGACCAGTTAGATGCTCCGGGCATGAGCCAGCATCAACACTGGAGGTTGACGGGGTTTATTCTGTGCTCTAGCCCATTCTATGATTCCATGATGGAAAGCTTGGTTAGAATCATAACAAAATACACAATTATAATGCACAGCCAAATCATTGCTAAAATTGGTGAAATTGTAATTTAAAATCTACCCATGACAGCTATAGTCAAGGACCCAATGTACAACTATTTTTGAAGAGATTGAATTATCCTTTGATAAAAGCAATTTAGAAATGTAACTACAAATTAATAGGATTAATTGCAATCTCAACAATCACTGTTAAATTTGCTATGTAATGCATAATAGAATTTAATCCCCTGCTGCTTGAATTCTCTTTTATATCAGATTAGAATCTGTTCCAGCTCCCAACACAATTTGACCACTGTATTCAGTATCCCACCTCTTAAGATAACAATTAGTCCCCTGCTGTTTGCATTCTCTTTTATATTAGATTAGAATATGTTATTGCATCCAACATAATTTGAGCACAGTATATTGGTCTCATAGAATGACAACAATTGTTAATTGGCACTTTCTTTCTATTACGAAGCACCAGGAAACAATATTAGGATCACCAGCAAATCAGTATGTCAATGAACACACTGTGCACTATATTAACTATAAAATAGCAACAGGACTTTGTTACTATTGTATTCCAGTTTTTGGTCAAGTCAGCAAAAAAGGTAATAAAAGTTGTATATTGCAAAATGACTTCTGAAATTTTTATAGCAATAACCCAAACAGTGAAGGTATTGTCTTGGTCAATATTAGATTATTCGTTATCTGCATTGCATCAGTGGGTGTTCATCAAACCTAGATCACATTGAGAGTATTGTGTGCAATTCTGGTTGCCACATTACAGGAAAGACGTAGAAGCTTTGGAGAGGTAACATAAAAGGCTCACCAGGATGTTGCCTGGATAAGGGCATCCATCATTTCGAACCCCCACCACCCAGAACATGCCCTCTTCTCATTGCTACCAATCAGGAAGGAGGTACAGAACCCTGAAGCCTCAACGATTCAGCTACTTCCCCTCTGTCATTCAATTTCTGAATGGACATCAAACCCATGAACACTACCTCACTACTTTTATTTTCTAATTTTTTGTACTACTTTAATTTAACTATTATACATATATATTTAATTTTCTTTTTTTCCCTCTCTATTATCATGTATTACATTTTAATGCTGCCACAAAGTTAACACGTTTCATGACATAAGCTGGTGATAGTAAACCTGATTCTGATTAGCTCTTAGAAGTTGTATGAAGTTAGATTGTTTTCCCTGGAAACAGGCTGAAGGGTTATACCTGAAAGCAGTATACAAAATTATGAGAGATGTTGGCAGGGTACATAGTCAGGGTGGAAATGTCTTTTGAGTCAGTGGTGGAAAGGAGGTCACAAAAAAAACTGTTATCCATTATGGATAATCAGGCAAATCCTCTCCATGACTTACTGAATAAGCAGTGGAGCACCCTTTCAAACAGGTTCATTCAGCTCCACTGTCACAAAATCATTACAGAACATCTTTCCTACCAAATGCAATAAGAATATAGAGCAGTTCATCTCTGTGTGACAGGAGAACATACATCATAGTACAGTAGTCTTTGTTTTATTATTTTGTGTGTTATTATTGCACATTGGTAAATTATTATTATTCTGTGCAGTATTTATCATCATTATTATTATTGCTATGTCAATAGGGGGGCATTGAGAACAGACCCAAATGCAAGACACAGACACTGAAGTACCAGGAACAGGACTAGGTGTGAGAATGAAGCAAGGAAAATGGGGAAGAAAGGACACCGGACATGACACAGGCCCCAGACGAGACAAGGGTTCTGGGCCTGGGCTAGGACTTGACAAGGACAGCAGAACCAGGACATGGAACTGGGAACTAGAAACCTGGGCTTGGACTCCGAGCCAGAGACTGGACAAGGACTCAGAACCTGGGTCCTGACAGACTCAGACTCCAGAACTAGGTGAAGATAAGACGAGGCTACAGGACGAGGAGAGGCACAGGACGGGACAAGAGATTCCTGGGCAGGACAAAGGAACCTCAGCACAGGACGAGGGAATCCCAGCAGAGCTGGGCAAGGTACTCCTGTGCTGGGCAAGGCACATGGACCTGACAAGGACATGGAGCCTATGGAGAGACAGGGACATGGAACACCAAGCCAGGACCCCTCTTGGATACAGGACATAGGGCCAGGACTCATTACACAGAACACCAAACTCAACAAGACAGTTCCCAACGCTAGGTAGAGGCAAAATGGCCAGACCTTCCTAGCAAAGCCATGGACATGGAGAGGCAGTTCCCAACACTAGGTAGCAGCAAAACAGCCAGTACTACCGAGCAAAGGCATGGACATGGACATGGACATGGACAGACAGTTCCAAACAGAGCAAGGCTCCAGACAGGCAGGTGAAGGGAAGGGATACAATACAGACAGGAGGTTTGAACAGGAACAATCCAGCAGCCCAAGGCTGAATCCTGAAGCTATTTATGAGGCCAGCCCAAACAAGAATCAGCTGCCTTAACAGAAACTGGGGAAACCCGGAAAACCTGGAATAAGGAACATCAACCGGACCACGAACCAGAATGAGGATTTCACGGACCAGACCATGACATGCTAAGCATGTTTTTAAATGTTGTCGCTGTAATGAAATAATTTCCCACTCAGGATCGGTAAAGCACTTTTTAGTATTATTATTATTATTATTATTATTATTATTAATGTCAAATATTAGGGAACATAACTTTAAGATAAGAGTAAGAATGAGGAAGGGGATTTACATGACAAGTATTTTAGCCAGAAAAGGGTAGGTAGCTGGACATGTTGCCAGGGATAGTGGTGGAAGCAGATACAGCAGCAATGTCAGAGTGGCATTGAGGCAGGTACATGAACTGGTAGAGAATACCGGGATATAGACCAGGTGCAGACTAGTTTGGATTGGATTCATGGTCAGCATAGACACAATGGGCTGAAGGGTCTGTTCCTTGTTCTTCTAATGGTCTGACTGTACTAATATAAAGAGGAGCAGCTGTTAACCCAGATAACCCAGTCAGCATTACTATCACCCAAAACAAATTAACTCAGTGTTCATTCCAGTGCTGCTTATGAGGCCTTGCACTTTGTTTCCCTACATGATGCAGTCACTATATTTTTAATCTTCATTTATAGAACATATCAAAGAAAAATTATGAGGTGATAGATAAAATTAAGTTTTTCTTTTAACAGTTACAAATGTTTCCTTCAAAAATCAATTAAGTAATGTTTGGCATGGATATGGTAGGCTGAAAAAGCTCCCTTTTTTTTAATTGTACAACACAATTACTCTAATAGTAAATACAATCAATCCCCAGTCAGTTTGAAATATGTGAAATGCAAGTAAGTATAATGATAGATACATATTGTAATCCTTTGCTAAAAAGATTGCACTATCCAAGATTTGAGATAAGAGCAGTAACATATAATAGTCTTTGGAAGCTGAACTGTATGTTTTTATTAGAGATGTTGCGGTATTCATGTAAAGTTTAAAAGAGATAATGAGAAGGAAATGGAGAAACTTATGAGTGAGTAGTTAAGTTTCTGACCAGATGAGTATACAATGAACAAGAACAGGTTTTAAGAAGAGCAATATTTTTGTTTCAAATTAAAGAGAGAATTGTTTTGAGGATGGTTCGTTGGTGAAGATAAGATTTATTTGAATGAAACATTCTGTTAATCTCTCATCATTGCAAGCTTCCTTGCATCTCATTCATTTTAATTTGGAGGGCCCTTTGGCTCTGTTTTATTATTTCATGCATTGTTATTGCACAGTATTGCACATTACTGAACATTGGTAAATTATTATTGTGTATATTATTATTCTATACTTTATGATTAGTTAATATTATTCTATTTATTATTATTGCTAAGACTACAGATTCAGAATCAGATCAGATTTATTATTATCTTTGAATTTATTTTGAAGCAACAGTGCAGACATGAAATTAGCATAAATTACCAAAATAAATAAACAGGACAAAAAGGGGAAATAACAAGATAGTGTTCATGGGTTCATGGACTATTCAGAAATCTAATGGCAGAGGGAAGGAAGCTTTGAGAAGAGGATATATCTTGGATGTTAAGGACTCTTTGTGATGGATGTTGTCTTCCTGAGGCAAAGCCTCTTGAAGATGTCTGCAGTCATAGGGAAGGTTGTGCCCATGATGGAACTGGCTGAGTCTGTGCACCCTTATGTGATCTTGTGCATTCTGCTCTGTAAGAGCCTTTGGTGACAGATCAAGTCTCGCCCAATTTGCCATCTGTGCATTCTTCTCCATCCCTGCAAACTGCCCTTGTTATCCTTTGTCACAAATATACTCTTTCTCTGTGGAGCACTTTCCCAGCTATACTGATCTAAAAATAAGCTTGCCATCACCTAACCAGTTACTTGATTCATACTGTGTTCTGTCTCACTCTTTAGCCCTGATGTTGACTTCTCATTAAAAAAATATTTTTGAAATCCATACGGTGCAGAGAAACATGCTCCAGTTGAGCTAATCTTTTTAAAAACATTTAATAAATCTGGTAAGTGTACCACAGGAGAGTAAACATTTCTAATTTATTTGTCAAATGCATAGAACATTTTGAAGAAGTACGAGGAAGAATAAACAAGGGCAGAAGTGGATGTGATAACTATAGACCAGACAGAAATGAATTGAGCTCAAGTTGAATTGTATTGAAATTTGCAGATGGCATCCATTTAGGTGGGTACGAATGGAAGAGAACATGAACATACAGAAAGAACAGTTTAGAGACAAGCAAAATTCAATGTAATGAAATACAAGGTAGTTTATTAGAGAGACCTAAGTAAATTGCATATTACCTCAAAAATAATATATTAAACAAGAAGAAAGACAAAATAATCTTTGAGTAAAAGTATTTAATTTGCTATAAGTAGCAAGTCAAGGTGCTAAAATCACAATTGTGAAGAATAAGTACAAGCATCCACCTCATGAAAATTAAAATACAAAAACAGGAAGGCCATTTAAAAGTTACATAGACCCAGATCTGATTTTAACTGAATCTCTATTCCACAAAAATTGAAACAATGAGATATTGCAAAATAAAGTTACGTCAATTTACCAGAATCGAGAATATTGTCCCTTAAAATCTGAGGATTAATAATGTCCCAATCGTGAGTGAGTCCAGAACTAAGAGGGAAGGCCACCTTACCCATTAACAAACTAAATATGTAACTAATAAGGAATTTCTTTACACAGATAATAGTGACTTGCTCCCTCATTTTATAAAACTATTTTTAGTTAGCAGGTACAAACATGAAACAATTTTTCTCATTGACAGGAAATGAAGAGGAGGCTTGACCCAAAAGCAGAGCAGCAGAGATGATTCAATGATGAATGATTACCTTAATAATAGACTGTAAAAATAACTAGCCACAAGGGATCACAAAGCAAGAAGAAACAGATACTAACCACAACTAGCACAACGTAACTGAAGGCGAGGAGCAACTGATCAAGACTGGCTGGTTAGATGAGTGAACGAAGTCTATGGATAAGTGTTGGGTTTAAATAGGTAGCAAGTGATGAGACGAGTTGGAATTGAGTGGAAAGGGATTCCTGTTAGCTGAGTGAACTGGGCAGAGCCTGCCTACACAGATCTGACAGGACCCCATTCCTACAGCTGGCATCTGGCGGCCAAGGACAATCTGGATGAGTCCAGTGGAGAGACAGATAAAAGATGGAACTGGGTTGTACCCAAGACTTCTCCTCTGGGACGTACACTTCCCAGTCAGCCTGGTACTGTGCACCCCATTCATGACAGCATGAATCTACCAAATGGCGAACTGCATACACTGCATCACCTTCTACCATCCTAGGTTCTGGAGGTGCAGGCTCAGGTGTGTTGAGAAGTCCATGGATTACAGATTTAAGGTAGGACATGTGGAAGGTAGGTATGATCCTGAGGGATATGGCAGCTGAAGAGAGTAAGTGACTGGATTGATGCAACGGATGATCCTGAAGGGACTAATGAACTGGGGTGAGAGTTTGCAGGAGTCAGTGTGCAGGGGCAGATCGCAGGTGGACAGCCAGACATGGTCTCCAGGCCAGGGTGCTGCTAGTGGTGGGCCTTGGCAGCAGTAGGCGTGCCTGGCAGCTAGTACAACCCTCTGTGCCCTCTCCCAAGCATTCTGGCAGCGGCAAAGCAGGACCCTGGTGGACAGGACCTCCACCATTGGCTCCTCCATGAGAAACAATGGGGATTGGTAGCCATGGAGCATTTCAAAGGGTGACAAACCTTTGGCAAGGGAGGTGTGTAGATTGCAGGACAGCTTGACCCAGAGAAGATAATTCCTCCATGTGGAAAGGTTAGATGCAACAAAGCATCACAGAAAATTCTCCATTCACTGTGGCCTCATCAGAAGGTGGCAAACCGGTGATGAAATACATGGTGATGTGGGACCACAGGTATTGAGGGATTAGTAGGGGCCTCAGCAACCCAGAGGGTTGTTGGTTGGAGGAATTGGACTGGGCACATTGCAGGCAGGCTGCAATGAGTTGACAAACATCTACAATCATGGTTTGCCACCAGAACCAGCATCCCAGAAAATTCAGAGACCATCATGCATCTGGATGGCCAGAGAGGGGTGAGGAGGGTGGGGAGCCTCAGAGCACACGGCTGCCAGCACGTACTTGCAGTTGTCACGTGGACCTGGCAGATCTGGTTCTCAAAGTCCCAAACAAATGGGGATTGGATCCAGGAAGATAGAATGATGGGCTGATGGTTGATCTCTGTTTCAGCTTGGTCAAACTGTCATGACAGGGCATCCGCCTTAATGTTCTTGGATTCAGGTCAGTAGGAGATGGTGAAGTTGAATTGCTTGATGAAGAGGGCCCAGCAAGCCTGACGTAGGTCTGTTGTATGGATATGAGGTCCTGGTGGTCAGTCCAGATCAGGAAGAGCTTGCTGCCTCCCTTCATCCCAAGATCTCGAAGGCCCATTTAATAACAAGCAGTTCCCTGTCTCCTACTCCATAACAGCTCTGTGTAAAGTTAAATATACATGAGAAGGAGGCACAAGAGTGTCTCTTTCTGTCTGGTCCTTGCTGGGAGAGGATGGCCCCAGCACCCATTCAGGTGCGTTCCCCTCTACCACAGAAGATTCAGAGGGGATCAGATGACGGAGAATGGGAGTGGTGGTGAAGTTTCTCTTGAGCTCCTTGCAAGTGTAGTTCACAGCAGCTGATTTGGTTATCCATGAGGTTGGTGACTTTGTGAGGGAGGTGAGAGGAGCAGTGATTTGCTGTAGTTTTGGATGAAATGGTGGTAGAAGTTGGAGAAGCCCAAAAAGTTCCATAGCTCTTTGAGAGAACTTGTCAAAGCTGTACAATAATGGTGCACACTTTCTCTGAGTCCATGGTTATGTCTTGGGGTGAAAGAATGTAACCCAGAAAGGAAATGACTTGGGTGTCAAAGTGACATTTTCTAACTTGCAGTACAGTTGGTTTTCTAAGAGATACTGAAGGACTGAATGAATGTGGCAGATGTGATCATGGAGGTCCTTGGAGAAGATGAGCATGTCATTGACGTAGATGAACACATACCTAATGGCATGTCTCATTAATGAAGACTTGGGAAACAGCTGGACTATTGGAAAGTCCAAACGGCATCACCAAGTATTGATAGTGGCCATTGAGTGTCATAAACTTCTTCTTCCTCTCACCTCCCTGGTGTATGTGGATCAGGTTGTACATGCTCTATAGATCCAGTTTGGTGAAGATCTGGAGTGTTTCAAATGCACTATCCATCAAGGGGACAGGGTAGCGGTTCTTAATGGGGATTTTGTTGGGTCCACAATAGTCAGTGTAGTGAAAAAACCCCCAGGGGATAGCTTTGAGAAGGGGGGGTGGTGCCCACCAGGAGATTGATCATGTAGTCATGTGTTCTGCAAGGCAGCAGGCTTCTGACTTCCCTCTCACTGAAGGAAATGGGTAAATTATGGTATCCTTGTGGGAATTTGGTGAGGTTGAGGGTTTCCTCTATTTCATGGATTTATGGGGTGGAGTCACCTGATGATGCAGGCAAGTGGGTCCCCAACTGGATGACGAGGCAAAGTGAGGGCTGTAAGTGAAGAGCCAGGGGTAACCAAGATGAGAGGAGTGTTTGGTGACTGGATCAGGAGGAACTGGACCGATTTGTGGTGTTCTCCAATGCTCATGTGTACATGCTCTGACCTTCCCAGATACCAATGAATGTCCGTCAATGGCTGTGACGTAAAAGAGGTGAGAGATAGGCTCCTTAAGTTGTCCCATTTACACACACACACACACACACACACACACACACACAGAGTCCAATATGTTGTTTGCTGCGTCAGAATCAACCAGGATCTCCTGAGTACATAGAGCAGTTGGAGAGTGGAGGAGGACAGAGAGAGTGAATCAGGCTATGGTGCTGGAGCAAGGGGCTGAGGGAAACTAACCAGATAGAAGGGCACTTGTCTCTGCCTGGTGGGAATTTGATGCGTTGTGTATTTGGCTGCTCCACAGTATGTGCACAAGTTGTTTATCTACCAGCACTCATGCTTTTGGGGTATTAAGGGAGCTCTTCCTAGCTGCCTGGCTTCTGGAGGCATTGCTAAGGAGGGTCCTGCAGCCTTAAATGGTTCTGGGAGTGGAACTGGGGTTCTGGCTGATAATCAGGGGGTCATTTTATAAAGCGCTTGTCAATATGGAGGACCATAGTGATGAGGCTTTTGAAGTTGGTCATTTCCTGGGTAGTCAGCTCATCTTTCAAGTGCTCTGAGAGGCTGTGATGGTAACGGGCCAACAGTGTTTCCGTATTCTAGCTGCTCTCCACCCCGAGGGTCCTGAATTCCACGGTGTAATCCAGCAACAAGTGTGAGCCTTGATGCAGATAAAGTCTCAGATCCACTGTCTTCCTTCCACTTCCTGGATTGTCAAAAACTCACCACATCTCCGCAGTGAAATCCTCATATCTGTTGCAAATGGGAGTCTTATTGTCCCAGTCAGTGGTGGCCCACGTCAGAGCTTGCCCAGTCAAGAGAGTCAAGAGATGATGATGGCAATCTCTGTTCAGTCTGTAAAATACAGAGATGGCTGGAAAGTTAGAGGAGTTTTACTGGTACAGGGTTGCAGCATCGAGATGGAGGGTTGGTTGAGAGTGGTGAGCAGATGGTCAATGGTTTTCTACTACCACTTCTGGATCATGCATTCATGTTGACAGATGAGTTTCTTTAGGCAAGCAAACTATGCTGGGTTTATTGCACAGAAATGCAATAAACTTGTTTTGATACCTTAATTTTAACTGAATAAGATTAGACAAGGAACTCCATGCCAATCTAAGTTCACATAATATGTTATTCAGTCTTGATACAATAAACTATTTTAATCACCCCTATAAAATATTGTGAAACTGAATATATTGAACTTCCTCAAATTCCTTCCAAACTTCTAACCCCTAACTCTGAAACTATGCAATCTGTGCATTTTCTAATGACCTGTAATAGTGTAATTAGGTTTTATTGATCTTAAATGTAGCAAGTGCTTCACTGAAAGCCAACCACATTAGTATTGTATTTCTTGTGCCGTGCCCCTATTATGTAGGCATTTAAAATGGGTTCTCCATGTTGATATTCCCAGAATAAAATGTGATTGCTGTGAAACATGCAGCTCTTATTTTGAATAGTTGGAGAATATTGGGAACTTAAGATGGTGTAAAAGAGCGAGAAAAGCAAAACAACCAACTTAATGATTCTTGAAAAATACATGTGGGTACTTACCCAAATGTTTGTAATTGATAACTAAGAACAAGATTTGTTCATTGTAACTGTATTACTAATCTTTCTAGATTTTATAAAAAACTGCAAGACTTTCAAAATTTTATGACAAAGGATCTTGCTCTTTCCACAGATGCTATCTGACCTGCAGAGTATTTCCACATTTTCTGCTTTTATTTCAGATTTACAGCATCTGCAGAATTTTCCTTTACAATTGATTTCATACTTAATACTTGAGAACTAAGTGCTTTAGTGGACATTATAGTACTCATTTACAGCCAAACCAATCTGGCTGTAAAACTCACCAGTGGACATCTGATATAGCACTGCTTATTTTGAATGTCAAGTCTTATCACAAGGCCATTGCCGATATACAGTATAGTTGACACCTGGATGCCTGACATTTGCAAGGTGTCTTTGGGCTCTAGGTCTAGATGGAAAGCTGATCACAGAGCATAAATGATCACCTGAAGTGACCCACATTCATCTTCTAAAACCTTCAGCACATGAGAATGAGTTTTACATTTTGGTACCTATTCCAATGTATTACCAATTGAAACAAGACAGAATATGGAAAACAAATATTCTGAACTTCTGCCTGCTCTACATCAGGCCAAAGGTTATTAAAATGGCTGCTGATTTTAATTGGTCCCAGTTAGAGTGTAAAAATTATCTTTTGGGATTTTAAGCTTTGAGAAGAATTATCTGAGAGATGTTCCTATATAAGCTTTATCAATGATGAAAAGTGAAATTACCTTTAAAAATGTTTTAAGTTGAACAGAAAATGTATAACCAAGAATCAACAGTTTGAACTAATAGAATATTTACATCTGAAATTCTTCAAACTAAGGTTGATCAGTGTATAGAATAAAGTTCCAGTAAGAGTAAGGCAAGAAAAATCTTGGGAATATATGAGAATATATTGAAACTTCACACTTTTAAGGTGAGACTTCCTCATCTACTATTATTGAGATACTGTTTAATACTTGGCATTATGAATTTATGAGAAGCTCCAGACCACGGTTCCTACTGCCACCATCTCCAGTTCTAATGACCCCAGGTCAGCAGACCACAATACACGTGACCTCTGACTCTGGTGCCTGCCCAGACCTCAGCCATCACCACCTCAGGATGAGAGCTTCCTTGTTGCCACTGGGCTCCCCTTCCTCCACCATCACTCTCCAACCCTGGGTCTCTGAGGCTTCTCCATCACCTCTTGGGTCCACAGAGCCTCCATTTCCCCCCCACCCTACGTTCCATGAACACCCCAACCCTCATCCCACCTCAGACACTACCAACTCTCCTCCGATCCCAGCTCTAATCACTGCCATGTTTCCACCAGTCCCTCTGACATTCCCCTCTTTGAACCAGAATGTTCTATCCTCAGCAATGGCCTTACCTTTCCCCCTTCGTCCTCACCTCAGTGAGTTCCACACCCACCACAACAATGAGTTCTTCTTCTGTCCCCTCCATCTCCAAGTCCGCTTCTTTGGCAAGTGTTCTCCACCTCACATAGATGACCCCTTCTCTTGTCTCCAGCCCTCTTCCTCTTCTTGGACACCCAGCTCTGGTTCTCTGCCTGTTCTGAATCTTTTTATCTCAAATTGCTGATGAGATATCAACTGGCTCAATTTCAGCACTTGTTTCTCCTCAAACTTCTGCCCCTCAGAATACTATGCCCTCCACTCTCTCTGCACCAATCTGAACCTTACCATCAAGTCTGCAGACAAAGTGGGTGTTATTGTAGTGTGGCGGACTGACGTTTGTCTTTCTGAGGCCAGGAAGCGATTCTCAGACATCTCTTCTTACTTATCACGTGAAGAGGACCCCATTCTGGACCATCAGAAAATTGTCTCCTACACCATTCTAACCTCATCGATGCTGGAAAACTCTCATCCACTGCCACCAACATCAGTTCCCTCACCCTGCATTGCTGCTTTCTACCTCCTACCCACTTACCCAAGATCCACCAACCTGATTGTACAGGTAGGCCCATTTTCTCTGCCTGCTCCCGTGCCACTGAACTTGTGTCCACATACCTTGACTCAATTCTATCCTATGTGGTTCAGTCCCTTCCCACCTATATCCATGACATATCCCATGCTCTTGATCTCCTCAACAACTTTCAATTCCTGTCTCATTTTTACCATGGACATCCAGTCCTTATACAATTCTGGTGATCAACTATTTTAATTTCTCTCCCCATTCCAGTTCCTTTATGTTAACCCACGGCCTCCTCTTTTGTCATCATGAGGCCATTCTCAAGGTGGAGGAGCAACACAGACAGATAGACATACTTTATTGATCCCGAGGGAAATTGGGTTTCGTTACAGCCACACCAACCAAGAATAGTGTAGAAATATAGCAATATAAAACCATAAATAATTAAATAATAATAGGTAAATTATGCCAAGTGGAAATAAGTCCAGGACCAGCCTATTGGCTCAGGGTGTCTGACACTCCGAGGGAGGAGTTGTAAAGTTTGATGGCCACAGGTAGGAATGACTTCCTATGACGCTCAGTGTTGCATCTCGGTGGAATGAGCCTCTGGCTGAATGTACTCCTGTGCCTAACCAGTACACTATGGAGTGGATGGGAGACATTGTCCAAGATTGCATGCAACTTGGACAGCATTCTCTTTTCAGACACCACTGTCAGAGAGTCCAGTTCCATCCCCACAACATCACTGGCCTTACGAATGAGTTTGTTGATTCCGTTGGTGTCTGCTACCCTCAGCCTGCTGCCCCAGTGCACAACAGCAAACATGATAGCACTGGCCACCACAGACTCGTAGAACATCCTCAGCATTGTCCGGCAGATGTTAAAGGACCTCAGTCTCCTCAGGAAATAGAGATGGCTCTGGCCCTTCTTGTAGACATCCTCAGTGTTGTTTGACTAGTCCAGTTTATTGTCAATTCGTACCCCCAGATATACGGGTATCCCCAGGTAACACCTCCTATTCTGCTTATGTAACCTCCAACTTGATGGCACGAACATCGGTTTCTCCTTCCAAATTTATTTTTTCATTCCCCTTATCTTTTCTATTCTCCATTCTGGCCTCTTATCTCTTCTCCTCACCTGCCTAATACCTCCCCCGGTACCCCTTCTGCTTCCCTTTTCTGCCATGGTCACACTCTGCTCCTATCAGATTCCTTCTTTTCTGGCTCTTTATCTTTCCTACCCACCTGGCTTTACCATTCACCTTCTACCTATCCTTCCCCTTACCCACGTTTTATTCTGGCGCCCTCCCACTTCCTTTCCAGTCCTGAAGAAGGGTTTCGGCATGAAATGTCGACTGTTCATTCATTTCCATAGATGTTGCCTGACCCGCCGAGTTCCTCCAGCATTGTTTGTGTGTTGCTCTGGATTTACAGCATCTGCAGAATCTCTTGTGATTATCAGTTTGTTTCTAGATTGTTGTCTGTTGGTTTAGCACATGTGTACACTGCCTTTCCTCTGAGCATCACATTTACTTACATGTACAATGAGGTTAAATGGTGCCTCTAGTCCATCCAAAAAAGATTCCACTGACAGCAATGAGAAACTCAAAACCACCATTCTAGATAATATTTGCTTTTCTTTCACTCAACTGTGATTTAGCCTAATGCTGCAGATGATTCAAAAAAAACTTGAACTCATCTAAAAGACAGAGGGACTTTAATAACAGACTGCTGTGGGAACAAGCTTTGTAACCAACACCAGACCTGGCCTGACCTCATGAGCCAATCCTCATCAGGTGATCAGAGATGGAGAGGGTCAGCGACTTTAAATTCCTTGGTGTTATTATTTCAGAGGATCTGTCCTGACCCCAGCATGTAAGTGTCATTATGAAGAAAGCACGGCAGCACCTCTGCTTTCTTAGAAGCTTGCAAAGATTTGGCATGTCATCTAAAACTCTGACAAACTTCTGTAGAGGTGTGGTGGAGAGTATATTGACTGGTTGCATCAGAGCCTGGTATGGAAACACCAATGGCCATGTACAGAAAAGTCTGCAAGAAGTAGGGGATATGGCCCAATCCCTCACGAGTAAAGCCCTCTCCACCACTAAGTACATCTACACAGAGACCCGTTGCTGGAAAGCAGCATCCATCATCAGGAACCCCCACCATCCAGGCCATGCTCTTTTATTGCTGCTGTCATCAGGAAGAAGGTGTAGGACCAGGTTCAGGAACAGTTGTTACCCCTCAACCATCAGGCTCTTGGACTTCACTCAAGTTCACTCGTCCCATCGTTGAACTGTTCCCACTGAACTGGACTCACTTTCAAGGATTCTTCGTCTCATGTTCTTGTTATCTATCTATCTATCTAGTTAGTTATTTATTTATTTGGTCTATCTGTTTATCTATCTATTTTATTTATCTAATTACTTATTTATTCATTTATTTAATCATTTTATTTATTTTTAATTTCTTATTTTTCTCCTTCTTTTTGGATTTGCACATTCTGGTGGGTTTTTTGCACATTGATTGTTGAGTGTGTTCTTCTATTGATTCTGTTGTGTTTCTTGTATTTCCTGTGATTATACGCAAGAAAAGAAGTTTCAGGTTTGTCTAAGATGATATATAAGTACTTTGATAATAAATTTACTTTGAGTATTTCCAGCATCTGTGGTGTTTTTGATTTTCATTAGCTACTAGTGTATTCTGAAGTGAAGTCCCATCCCATCTGCAATCAGAGCTGTGAATTCTCTTCTTCTTTCTGGCATTGTATGCAATTTCAGTATTGTTCCTTCAATAACCTAATAAGAGAAATTGCAGTTGCCTCTAGCTGAATATTTTGATTTAAAATGAAAACAGAAAATCCTGGAAATATTTAGCAAGTTAGGCTGCGTCTGAGGAAAGAAAAACAGAGAACATAGAACAGTAGAGCTCAGTACAGGCCCTTCAGCCCACGATGTTGTGCTAACATTTTAACCTACTCTAAGATCAATCTAACTCTGTCCTGTAAGTTAAGGTTTCAGGAGAACTGGGAAGGAGCAAACAGTAGCTCATTACACTGCAGAGGTGGGGTGGAGAGGAGGAAGGGAGGATGTTCCTGAAGGGCTTAGACCAGGCAGAACCTGGGGGTGTGCTGTAAACAAGGTTATCTGGTCAAAGAGTGAATGGGAACAGTTCAAGAGTGAAAACATGGGCAGACAAATCCAGGGGTTGCAATATGCAGAGCAGGAATGCCCAGCAGGTCACGGAGGAAAAAAGAAAAAGAATCAAGCTGAGCCAATGTCACAGGTATACAGGGGACACAGATGGAGATGTCAAGTTACTTGAAGTCGTAGAGTTCAGTTCTAAGATCTGGGAGGCGGTCATAGGCCCAGGTGTAAGGTAAAGTGCTGTCATCCAAGCTTTGCGTTGGGCATCCTCAGTCAAAGTGGGAGTGGGGTGGAGAATTAAAGTTACAGGCAACAGAAAGCTCTGGGTCACTACACTCCCGCAGACTGAGGACAGGTAATTTGTAAAGTGGTTACCTAGTCTGCAATTGGTTTCTCCAATATACAAGAACTAACATTGTGAATACTGAATGCAGTGCACAAGAATGGAAAAGTGCCAGTGAATCACACTGCAGCTGGAAAGATTGTTTGTGTCTCTGGACAGTGGGAAGGAAAGAAATAAAAGGACAGACTTGACAATTATGATTTGGATGCTGCATGATTCATGTTCCAATGCAATGCACTTTCCTAATCATCCTATTTAATGTATGCCTTTCCAGAGTGATGAAAGTAGCTGCACATATTGAAACCGGAATGATTACAATGATATAGAAGAAGACACAGCAAAAGAACAGTTAGCAAACAGAGGGTTTTAAGGGTGTGATATGAAGAGTCCAGGAGCAGAAGGTTCCTGCTAGGGTGAAAGGTAAACCTGGCTGATTGAACCTTTACACAAGAAAAGTAAAGAATTTGGTTTAGGAAGTCATGGACGAATAGATTCCTTGTTAACTATAAAATGATTAAGATTAAGAAAAAAATTAAGACGGAAATCAGGAGGGCAGGAGACCGCCTCTGTCTGTCTGATGGAGTAGCAGTAATTTTGTGCTGCTCTTAGTTTCCTCTCTCTCCCCCCAGTTTAAATATTGAAATTAAATTTTTAATTGCTGATTCTTGAAGGGGAGTAGTATGACTATGTCTACGAGAAGTGGGAAGAATCCGCATGAACCTACCAACAAAGGTAATGGAAAAGGAAAGATACCGAAGGAAAGATCTGATGAAATGCCAGCATGGACTGAAGATATCGTTCGGGCACTGAAGTCAATTCAAGATCAGAATAAGGTAATTAAAGATCAAGTGGAAAAGAATAGTAATGAAATGAAGTTATTTCTGGGAAAACTTAAAGATGTGGAAACTCAAGTTGCTAAACATGAAGAGGAATTGAAGTCAAGTACACAAAAACTGTCTGAAACTACAACCCGTTTGGAAAAATATCATAAGATTATTGACCTGCGAATTAGGTCTCACCAAAACAAGAAGGAGCTGAAAATGGAGACTTAATGGTTTACTTTGGCAATCTCTTTCATAATCTATTTCCGATTATTTTATCACAGCCGCCTGCTATTGAAAGGGCACACAGACTGTCCACTTTGAAATTTAGAGATTCAAACAGACCAAGATTTATTTTGGTTTGTTTTCATCACTTTAAAATTAAAGATCAAATAATGTGACAGACAAGAAAACAGAGAGTTTTAAGATTCAACGAGTCTGAGCTCCATTTTTATGAAGATTATCCAAAAGAAGTAATGAAACGAAGATCAAGATTTGCTTTGGTAATGAAACAAGCATGTGAAAAGAAAGTATTTCCCTCTGAGTTACCCGACAAAAATGAAAGTTTTTCCTAATTTTTCCCCACGTACTTTCTTTGACCCAAAAGTCGTGCTGGATTTTGTTCAGGCTATACCTGTCACTGCCATTGACGTTACTACTGAATTAACTCTCTGGAAAGCTGTTTGATTATCTGTATATTACTCACATTTCAAAAGGAAGATATATGAAGGCTATTTGGATATTTCATTGACAGATTAATAAAAGAAGAAAAGAAAACTTGCTCATCATTACATCCTATTGAATTTTTTTTTGGAAAGAAGATTTACGGTTCAAGTTTGATTGTTTAAAAGGTTAATTACATATTTGACTGAGAAAAGAGGATAAAAGGATTTGTTCCTTTTATCTAATATTTGGTTTGATGTTTCTTTTGCTGTTTCTTAACTTACTAACTGGTAGTTTTTTTCTTACTAATAGGTTTTCTTTTTATATATATATATCTGGGAGGGTTTGGTTACTATGATATCACTAATTAATATTTTTGTAAATTTAGTTTGTTTAAATATACTATTAACCTTTTTTTATCTGTTTTATTATAGCGAATTTATAACCGAATTTAAAGTTTTCCTAGGGATTTAAAGCTAAAGTGAAGATGGCACTGGTTTTTTTCTCTAAGAGATTATATTATTTTGGCTCTTTTTTTGTTTAATACATGATGGAATGTAAACACTCTCCTTCGTCGAGATGTTACTGTCTTTCTTGCAAGGTCATTTTATTTTTGTTTATGTACTGGCTGGGGGGAGGGAGAGACGAAACCGACAGAGCAACCCATGGCTTCGCATCTATCTTAGTTCGCTTGCCTTTTTTCCGGGCTTTTGGGAGGGTGGGTGGGTCTAGAGTTAGGAGTTCTTTCCCATTGGGTGGTTCCGGAGCATGCATGTTTTCTATATGGCTGTATTCTTCATCACCGCCATCTTTGATAATCCCGTATTGGTATGTGTTCTGCACATGTATAAAGTAAACTAGAATAAAATTATAGTATGGCAGTTAAACAGATTAATGTAATAAGTTGGAATGTACGTGGTTGGAATCATCCTATTAAATGAAAAAAGACTTTTAAAATTATTAATCGATTCCAACCTGATATAATTTTTGCTCGGGAGACACACATCAGGATGAGAGATCAAAATAGATTTTTTCGCAGGTGGAATGGAATATAACTCCATGCTACTTCTCAGAGCAAAACTAAGGGAGTCTATCTTTATTAAATCTAATATATTTACTCAAGAGGATATTGAATCAGATTCTAATGGTAGATTTTTAATTTTTAAAGTAGTGATTTGAAATAGAAAGGTTGTTCTGGTTAATTTGTATGGTCCTAATTTAGATGATCCTTCTTTTTTAAAAAAAGTATTTGCTTCATTGCCAGATTTAAATGAGTACATGTTGATAATGGGTGGGGATTTTAACTGTTGTTTAAATCCTATGATTGACAAGAGCTCAACTAATCAGCAACTTCCAAATCGTTCTGCATCAGTTATTAACTCCTTTTTGACCGATTTTGGATTGATCGAATTATGGAGGCATTTACACCCTGATAACAGAGAACATTCCTTTTTAGTCAGCAAACACAAGGAAATCTGCAGATGCTGGAAATTCAAGCAACACACACAAAATGCTGGTGGAACACAGCAGGCCAGGCAGCATCTATAGGGAGAAGCGCTGTCGACGTTTCGGGCCGAGACCCTTTGTCAGGAGTCCTGACAAAGGGTCTTGGCCCAAAACGTCAACAGTGCTTCTCCCTAGGGATAGTCAGCATAGCTTTGTGCATGGTAGATCATGTCTAACTAATCTCATAGAGTTTTTTGAGGAAGTTACTGGGAAGGTTGATAAAGACAAGACAGTGGATGTTACAAATTGGATTAGACATTTGCTTTGTGGGAGAAGCCAGAGAGTGGTAGTAAATGGTTGCTTCTCTGACTGGAGGCCTGTGATTAATGGAATGCTGCAGGAATCAATGCCCGGTCCTTTGTTGTTTGTCACTTATATCAATGATCTGGAGGATAATGTGATTAACTGGATCAGCAAAATTGTGGCTGACACCAAGACTGGAGCGGAGGGGAGTGTGGTTGGTGTAGTGGACAGTAAGGAAGACTATGGGGATCTATGGATCTGTTCCAGCTGGAACTTAATGCAGGCAAGAGCGAGGTGTTACACTTCAGTAGGACAAACTAGGGTCGGTCTTACAATGAACAGTAGGGCACTGTGGAATGTGGTAGGACACTTTGGAGTGTGGTAGGACACTGTGGAGTGTGGTAGGGCACTGTGGAATGTGGTAGGGCACTGTGGAATGTGGTAGGACACTGTGGAGTGTGGTAGGACACTGTGGAGTGTGGTAGGGCACTGTGGAGTGTGGTAGGGCACTGTGGAATGTGGTAGGGCACTGTGGAATGTGCTAGGGCACTGTGGAGTGTGGTAGGACACTGTGGAATGTGGTAGGGCACTGTGGAATGTGGTAGGACACTGTGGAGTGTGGTAGGACACTGTGGAGTGTGATAGGACACTGTGGAATGTGGTAGGGCACTGTGGAATGTGGTAGGACACTGTGGAGTGTGGTAGGACACTGTGGAATGTGGTAGGACACTGTGGAATGTGGTAGGACACTGTGGAGTGTGATAGGACACTGTGGAGTGTGGTAGGACACTTTGGAATGTGGTAGGACACTGTGGAGTGTGGTAGGGCACTGTGGAGTGTGGTAGGGCACTGTGGAATGTGGTAGGGCACTGTGGAGTGTGATAGGACACTGTGGAGTGTGGTAGGACACTGTGGAGTGTGATAGGACACTGTGGAGTGTGGTAGGACACTTTGGAATGTGGTAGGACACTGTGGAATGTGGTAGGGCACTGTGGAGTGTGATAGGGCACTTTGGAATGTGGTAGGGCACTGTGGAGTGTGGTAGGACACTGTGGAGTGTGGTAGGACACTGTGGAGAGTGGTAGGGCACTGTGGAATGTGGTAGGGCACTGTGGAGTGTGGTAGGACACTGTGGAGTGTGGTAGGACACTGTGGAGTGTGATAGGACACTGTGGAGTGTGGTAGGACACTTTGGAATGTGGTAGGGCACTGTGGAGTGTGGTAGGACACTGTGGAATGTGGTAGGGCACTGTGGAGTGTGATAGGGCACTTTGGAATGTGGTAGGACACTGTGGAGTGTGGTAGGGCACTGTGGAGTGTGGTAGGGCACTGTGGAATGTGGTAGGGCACTGTGGAGTGTGATAGGACACTGTGGAGTGTGGTACGGCACTGTGGAGTGTGATAGGACACTGTAGAGTGTGATAGGACATTGTGGAATGTGGTGGGGCACTGTGAAGTGTGGTAGGACTGTGGAGTGTGGTAGGACACTGTGGAGTGTGATAGGACACTGTGGAGTGTGGTAGGGCACTTTGGAATGTGGTAGGACACTGTGGAGTGTGGTAGGACTGTGGAGTGTGGTAGGGCACTGTGGAGTGTGGTAGGGCACTGTGGAGTGTGGTAGGACACTGTGGAATGTGGTAGGGCACTGTGGAGTGTGGTAGGACACTGTGGAATGTGGTAAGGCACTGTGGAGTGTGGTAGGACACTGTGGAGTGTGGTAGGACACTGTGGAGTGTGATAGGGCACTGTGGAGTGTGATAGGGCACTGTGGAGTGTGGTAGGGCACTGTGGAGTGTGAAAGGACACTGTGGAGTGTGGTAGGACACTGTGGAATGTGGTAGGGCACTGTGGAGTGTGATAGGGCACTGTGGAGTGTGATAGGGCACTGTGGAGTGTGGTAGGACACTGTGGAGTGTGAAAGGACACTGTGGAGTGTGGTAGGACACTGTGGAGTGTGGTAGGGCACTGTGGAGTGTGATAGGGCACTGTGGAGTGTGATAGGGCACTGTGGAGTGTGATAGGACACTGTGGAGTGTGGTAGGACACTGTGGAGTGTGGTAGGACACTGTGGAATGTGGTAGGGCACTGTGGAGTGTGGTAGGACTGTGGAGTGTGGTAGGGCACTGTGGAGTGTGGTAGGACACTGTGGAGTGTGATAGGGCACTGTGGAGTGTGATAGGGCACTGTGGAGTGTGATAGGGCACTGTGGAGTGTGGTAGGACACTGTGGAGTGTGAAAGGACACTGTGGAGTGTGGTAGGACAAAGGGATCTGGGAATTCAAAATTCATTGTAAGTGGCATCACAGGTAGATAGGGTCATAAAGAAAGCTTTTAGCACGTTGGCCTTCATAGATCAAAGTGCTGAGTACAGGAGATGGGATGTTCTGTTGAAGCTGTACAAGACATTGGTAAAGCCTAATTTTGAGTATTGTGTGTAGTTTTGGTCAGCTACCAACAGGAAAGATGCAAATAAAGTTGAAAGCGTACAGAGAAAATGTTGCCAGGACTGGAGGACCTGAGTTATAAGGAAAGAATAAATAGGTTAGGACTTCATTCCTTGGAAAGTGGAAGATTGAGGGCAGATTTGATAGATGCATACAAAATTTATGATGAGTATCGATAGGGTAAATTCAAGCAGGCTTCTTCCATTGAGGGTAGGTGGGACTGTAACTGGAGGTTATAGGTTAAGAGAGAAAGGTAAAAAGTTTAAGAGGAACATGAGGGGAAACTTCTTCACTCAAAGGGTAGTGAGAGTGTGGAACAAGCTGCCAGTGCAAGCGGTGCATGCAAGCTCGATTTCAATGTTTGAGAAGTTTGGATAGGTCCATGGATGTCAGTGGTATGGAGGGCTGTGGTCTGGGTGCATGTCAATGGGACTAGGGAGCTTAAATGGTTCACCACAGACTAGATGGGTCAAAGGGCCTGTTTCTGTGCTGTACTTCTCTATGACTCTATGTTACAGGCAAAATAGAGAAAGGAGTGTCAGTGGTTTGCTTCCTTGGACTTTCAGGAGGCCCTTGACAATATGCCACACACAAGCTGTTGGACAAGATAAGAACCCGTGAAAGTACAAGAAAGATGCTAACATGGGCAGAAGACAAAGAGTGGGGGGAAAAGGGAGCCTTTTCTGGTTGGCTGCTGATGACTAGTGGTTTTCCTCACAGGTCGGTGTTGGGTCTGTACTTTTGACATTATATGTTAATGAACTTGATGGCTGTAGTAAACTATGTATACCTGTCTGAACACACCCCTCTGTTGACTGTTTCTGTGGCTCCTCCCACAGACCCCTGTATAAAGGCAATTGGGGCACTGCTCCTCCCTCAGTCTCCAACATGTCGTGCTCCCTTTTTGCTGTTAATAAAAGCCTAACGTTCACTTCCAGTCTCCTAGAGTTATTGATGGTGCATCAATGGCATTGTGTTTGCAGATGATACAAAGGTAAATGGAATGACAGGAAGGGATGAGGAAACAGAGAGTCTGTAGAAGGATTTAGATTAGCAGAATGGGCAAATAAGTGGCAGTTGGAATACAGTAGAGAAGTGAGTCGTCAGGCACGTTGGTAGAGGAATAAAGGTTTAGACTATTTTCTAAACAAGAACAAACTCAGAAATCAGAAGTTTAAGGAGACTTTGGAGTGCAGGATTCTCTAAAGATTAACTGGCAGATTAAGTCAGTCTTAAGGAAGGCAAATACAATGTGAACATTCAATTTGAGGTTACTAGAATGTAATAGCAATGTTCTAAAAAAGTAATGCTGTGGCTTTATAAGGCATTGGCCAGACCCTATTTGGAATACTCTGAGCAGAATTTGGTCCCCATATCAAAAAAAAAAATGAAGTGCTGTCATTGGAAAGGATGTTTACGAGAATGATCCCAAGAATGAAAGGGTTAACTTAGGAGGAGCATTTGATGGTTCTGGGCCTGTATTTGTTGCAGTTCAGAAGAATGAGTGGGGATTTCACTGAAGCCTAGATGGAATGAAAGACCTATTGAAAGAATTAGATAGAATGGACAAGGAGAGGATGTTTTCAATAGTGCGAGTATTGATTCTGAGGGCACAGCCTCAGTATACAAGACCAGGCCTTGAGATCAGAGATGAGGAGGAATTTCTTTTGCTTAGCGGGGGTGGGGGGGAGGTGTGGTGAATCTGTGGAATTCATTGCCATAGACAACTGTGGAGGATAAGTCGTTGCGTTTATTTAGAGTGGAGATGGATAGGTTCCATAATTAATGATACATTTTTTTCTATCCAGCACTTAATCATAGTTTACAAGAAATGCATATAAAATCTCAGTGAAAACTACTTGCACTAATCAGAATTTTAAAATACAAATTATATACATTATTCTAGCTTAATTCAGTGTAATAATTGAATTAGCAGCAAAACCACATCAAAGGTATTGCTCTGTTCATTCGGACAAATAGACAACACTACTAAAAGTAAACCTTAAATAAGCTTTTATTTTACCAATCATTGACTATTGATCTCAATAAAACTTATTGAATATTGAAAGGTTTAGATAGAATGGATGCTGAGAGGACATTTCCTACAGTGGGGAAGTCTAGGACCAGATGGCACAGCCTCAGGATAGATGATGTCCCTTTGAAATAGAAATGAGGAGGAATTTCTTTAGCCACTGAGTGGTGAATCTGTGGAATTCATTGACACTGATGGCTGTGAAGGCCACGTCACTCGGTATATTTAAAGTGGAGGTTAATAGGTTCTTGATTATTAAGCGTGTTAAACGTTATAGGGAGAAGGCAGGAGAATAGAGTTGAGAGGGAAAATAAATCAGCTATGATCCATTAAGTGGAGCAGACTCGATGGGCTGAATAGCCTATTGCTGCTCCTATGAATAGGCTGGTTTATGCTCACTGGTGCTTAGGATGCTGAGGGGTGATGTTATAGTTTTATGAAACCCTGAGGAGAATAGATCAAGTAATTAGTAAGAACATTGTCAAGATGGTAGGGTTGTCAAAAACAAGGGGAACATGTTGAAGTTGAGAGGGAGGAGTTTCAAAGGGAATCTGAGGATTTATTTTTATACACTGACTAGTTGACATCTGGAACTTGCTCCCAGAGGAGGGGACGGAGCCAAACATAATCACTATGCTTAAGATGCATTTACACATAGGCATGGAAGGATGCAGACCTAATGTAGGAAAATGGATATAAATGGGCAAAAATGTTGTCATCACGTAGCAGGACTACAGGCCTGATTCACTACTGTACAACTCTATGATTTTTGAACTACTGAAGGATAAAGCCAAGTTCTTTGACCACTATCACAAATATCTTGCCTATCCTCCAACTCAATCCATATTCCTAGCAACCAGCTGAAACTGACCCAAGCTGTTGACAACCCAGTACTTTGAGACTTTGCTCCCTTGTTCCAGGTTACCCAGCTAGGGAAAACTTCAACTCTGTGCCTCCCCTAATGAACAATAACAGTTTGAATACATTTTAGTGTGTAATGTCATTTTAACTTGTTCTTTTCCCAAGCAATAAAATTGTTTTAAAATTGACCCCATGAGTCAAGCCAAGAAGATATTCCAAAAAAAGACCAAGACCCCTCAGTGGTCATGCTCTGCAGATGTCACCCACATTACTGATGTGGAGCAGTGACTCCACATACTGTCTCCCCAAATTCTTTCAGTGAGAAACTGTGAAAAAAGGCCCATAGCTAATGTGGAAAAAACAGCTGCAGCCTCCTTGATGTTTAAATCACTTCAGAATAACTGGTCACCTCTGAGCTTTGTCTCTTACTTCCTGCAATAAAGAACTTGTTAGTCCCTAAATGGTTGTTAAACTCTTATTGGAATGGGATTAATACATTATTGTTGGAAAATGTTGTGTCATTTTATTCCTGTCCAGAGGCAGAAACATGAGCTCCAACTCTGAACTCTTCAACAAACTTAAACAGACAAGTTTTCACATTCTGAGTAGACAGGATACATTTGACTTTCTGAAACAAAAATGTAGAGTGCTGGAAACACAGAGCGGCCATGCCAAACCAGCTGTCGGTTAATGTTTCAGGATGATGACCTATTGTCATACTGTATAACTTGCTGAAATCTACTTTCCATATAATGCCAATTTTTTTTCTATCCAGCACTTAATCACAGTTTACAAGAATAACAAATAAAAATCTCAGTAAAAACTACTTGCACTAATCAGAATATTTTAATATAAATTATACACAATTCAATTCAGTGTAATGACTGAATTAACAACAAAACCAGATCATTGGTATAGCCCTGTTCATTCAGACTAATAGTCAACACTATTGAAAGAAAGCTTTAAATAAAACAACACACACAGAATGCTGGAAGAACTCAGCAGGTCAGGCAGCATTTATAGAAAAGAGTAAACAGTTGAAGTTTCGGGCCGAGACCCTTTATTTTACTGATCATTGACTTATTGATCTCAATGAAACCTATTGAATATTGAAAGGCTTAGATAGAATGGATGTGGGGAAGTCTAGGACCAGAGGGCACAGCTTCAGAATAGGAGATGTCCCTTTAGAACAGAGAAGAGGAGGAATTTCTTTAGCCAGAAGATGGTAAATCTGTGGAATTCATTGTCACTGATGGCTGTGAAGGTCAAGTCATTGGGTATATTTAAAGCAGAGGTTGATAGGTTCTTGATTATTAAGCATGTCAAAGGTTATGGGGAGAAGACTGGAGAATGGAGTTGAGAGGGAAAATAAATCAGCTATGTTCGAATAGCAGAACAGACTCAATAGGCTGAATAGCCTAATTCTACTCCTATGCTTTACGCTCTTATAGATAGGCGAGTTTATTTTGTCTAGTGCTGAGGATGGAACCAGATGTAATCACGGATTAGTTTAAGATGCATTTACACATCAGCATGGTAGGATGCAGAAAATGGGCATAGATGGGCAAAATGTTTGACATAAATGTGATGGGACTACAGGCCAGTTTCAGTACTGTACAACTCTATGATTACTAAACTGAAATTGATCAGCCTATTTTGAATGCAGTCAACGTTTGAGCCTTTACAATTCACTGTGGTAGAAAATTCAAATTGTTAATAATCTTGAAGTGAAGAAATTCCCTCTAGTTCAAATCTGTTAAAAATATGAGCTGTAGTTCTAGATTCTTTCATCAGAGGAAGCATTTTCCCTGTATCCCTCCTGTGTACCCCTCAAATATTTTTGTATGTTTCAATGAGGTCACCTAATTTAATTTTCGGTTGAGTTTTATTCTGTTCAATCTTTCCTCAAATGACTCACCTGCCATCCCATGTACAATTTGACGCATCTTCACTTCATTCCATCAAAAGCAAACATTTGTTTAGATAAAATTATAAATTTTATACAATGGTTTCACCAACACACTATCACCAACTATAGATGTATTTAGCCCATCAGATACATATTTATCAGAGTGTAGCAGAGACTTTATATTTACCTCTTCAGCCTCTTTGTTTCAGTAATTTGCCTTTAATAATATCCTTCAAAACTTTTATTCAGCCATGGAGCCAATATTTTAGCCTAGTTCTTTTTTCATATTCACTGTCTTCTTTTGAAAAAACTATAAAGGCATGACACATATGCAGGTTATGATTGTCCCATTCTTGGTGCATGCTTCATAAGTCCATGCTTGCAATTCTATTTTTTAAAGTTTGAATTTCAAATTTCACTCTGCGTTTGTGAGCCCATATTTTGCCATACTCTGGACTAACATTTTAGCCTGGAGCAAAGTTAGAAGTGTTGTCTTTTCAAATGGGTTTTTAATTAATTCCTATTAGCATGGATAAGAAATATCTTACAGCATAATTTATAGCAATCAGGAATATATTCCTGAAAAATTGGCAATACACCATTTCAAATGGTTATTTATCAGTTCGAATTCATGTTGCCTTTCTGTGCTCAGACTGGCTGTTGCATTTAGCTTCATGACAACAAGCTACACTTCACAATCTTGTGTTCAATGATTCCAAACTCCCCAAGACATTTGACAAAGGGCTGTCGCTTTCAGCTCACCTCTGGAGTTTGACTCTTTCTCTCATGTTATGACCTTGGTAGGACTAAATTGAGAATCAAACAATTATCTCTATGATATTTGCCATATTGACTACCCAACACTTTGCTGCTGGTTGGAGGTAAACTAATTGGGTGTAATTGAATAAACTGAATTTGTTTTGCTGTCTGTATGCAAGGCAACACTGGGCACTTCTCCACATTTTCAGGTAGATTCCAATGTTGTATTGGAATGACATGACTAATTTTGAAATACAAACCCTTAGTACTACAGTCAGGATACTGTGTTTTCAGTCACAGGAAGATTAATCCTAATGGAGTTATAGAGTTATGGAACACTACAGTGCAGAAACAGGTCTTTTAGCCCAACTAGTTGTGCTGAACTATTTATCTGCCTCGTTCTATTGACCTACACCTGCACCATAGTCCTCCACATCCCTCTCATCCATGTATCTATCCAACTTTCTCTTAAATGTTCAATTCAACCCCACATCCACCATCTCTGCAGGCAGCTCATTCCACAGTCTCACCACCCTCAGAGTGAAGACATTCCCCATCATATTCTCCCTAAATATTTCACCTTTCACCCTTAACCCATGACCTCTAGTTCTAGTCTCATCTCACCTGAGTGGGAAAAGCTTGTTTGCATTTATCCTATCTATAACCCTCATAATTTTGTAAACCTCTATCAAATCTTCCCTCATTTGTCTACAATCTAGGAAATAAAGACCTAACCTATTCAACCTTTCCCTATAACTTCAGGTCCTCAAGTCCTGGCACCACCCTTGTAAATTTTCTCTGCACTCTTTCAGTCGTATTGACATCTTTCCTGTATGAAGGTGACCAAACTGCACGCGATATCCATATTAGGCCTCACCAACATCCTAAACAATTTCAAAAAACATCCCAACTCCTGTACTTAATACTTTGATTTATGAAGGCCAACGTGCTAAAAGCTTTCTTTATGATCCTATCTACCTGCGATGTCACTTTCATGGAATTATGGGTCTGTATTTCCAGATCCCTCTGTTTTACTGCACTCCTTAGTGCTCTATGGTTCACCATTAAGTCCAACCCTGGTTTGTCCACCCAAAGTGCAATACCTCACACTGTCTGCATTAAATTCCACCTGCCATTTTTCCAGCTGGTGTGGATCCTACTGCAAGCTCAGATAAATTTTCCTTGCTGTCCACCACACCCCCAATCTTGGTATCATCTGCAAAAATGTGCTGATCCAGATCGTTGATATAGATGACAAACAATAACAGACACAGTACTGTTCCCTGCAGCACAGCAGTAATCACAGGCCTCCAGTCAGAGAGGAAACCATCTACTACCATTCTCTGACTTCTCTCACAAAGCATAGCTCTAATCCAATTTCCTACCTCATCTGAATGCCGAGCAACTGAACCTCATTGACCAACCTCCCATGCAAGACCTTGCCAAATGCTTTGCTGAAGTCCATGTAGACAACATCCACTGCCTTTCCTTCATCAAGTTTCCTGGTAACTTCCTTGAAAAACTCTATAAAATTGGTTAAACATGACCTACCACACACAAAGCCATTTTGACTATCCCTATTCAGTGCCTGTCCATCCAAACACTAAACATCCAATCCCTTAGAATACCTTTGAATAATTTACGCACTATAAGCTCACCGGCCTATAATTTCCTGGCTTATTCTTAGAGTCTTTCTTTACGTAACAGAACAACAATAGCTATAGCAACAGTAACAAGGCACCTCACCCATGGCTAAGGACGTTTTAAGTATCTCTGCTAGGGCCCTGCAATTTCTGCCCTAGCCTCCCACAGGTCCAAAGGAACACCTTGTTAGGCTCTAAGGATTTATCCACCCCAATTTCCCTCAAGAGAACAAATATCTCATCCTTTGCAATCTGTATAGGGTCCATGACCTCACAACTTCTTTGCCTCACTTCTATAAATTCTCTGTCTGTTTCCTGAGTATACACAAATGCAAAAAATCCATTTAAGATCTCTCTTATCTCTTTTGGCTCCATGCTAGATGATTACTCTGATCTTCCAGAGGACCAATTTTTTCCCTTGCTATCCTTTTGCTCTTAGTATATCTGTAGAAGCCCTTATGATTCTCCTTCACCTTATCTTCACCTCATGCTTTCTTTTAACCATCCTGATTTCCTTCTTAAGTATTCTTTTGTGTTTCTCGTACTCCTTTCCTTCCTGCTTTTTCTTACTATTTGCCTCCTTGCTCTTCTTAACCAGGCCTCAATATCTCTCAATAAACAAGTTTTCCTAAACCAGTTATCTTTGCCTTCTATTCTGAAAATACGAACTCTGTACTCTCAAAGTGACATTTTTGAAGGCCCCCAATTTACCAAGCACACCTTTCCCAGAAAACAACCTGTTCTAATCCACACTTCCCAGATCCTTTCTGTTATCATCAGAACTGCCCTTTCTCCAATTTAGAATTTCAACCTGGGGACCAGACCTACCCTTCTCCATAATTATCTTGAAACTAATGGCATTATGATTACTAGATGCAAAGTGTTCCCCTGCATAAACTTTTGTCACCTCCCCTCTCATTCCCTAATAAGGACATCTAGTATTGCATTTTCTCCAAATGAGACATCTTTGCACTGATTAAGAAAACTGTCTTGAACATATTTGACAATCTCTATCCTATCCAGCCCTTTTACAGTTTGGGAGTGCAAACCAATGTGGGAAGTTAAAACCACCCACTATCACAACTTTATGTTTCTTGCAACAGTCTGTGATCTCTCTACAAATTAGCTCCTCTGAATCCCATGAACTGAAGGGTGATCTATAATATAATCCCATTAATGTGGTCATATCTTTCTTATTCCTCAGTTCCACCCATTGCGCCTCAGAAGACAAGCTCTTCAGTCATCCTGTCTGAGCACTGTTGTGGCATTTTCCCGGACTAGTGATGCCACCACTCCCTCTAATCCCTCCTGCTCCATCACATCTAAAACACTAAAACCCCAGAACACTGAGCTGCCAGTCCTGACCCTCCTGCAACTAAACTCACTAATGGCTACAACATCATAATTCTACGTACTGATTTATGGCCTAAGCTCATCCACCTTTCCTACAATGCTCCTTGAATTCAAATAGTTGATTGGCTAATTGGAACACATCAGGACCAATACATATTGGTCCAAATAAACAATTGCCCCAATTAGCTGGTTTCATGGAAATAGTTAAAAACATATAAAAAAAAACTGAGTAACAAATTATGTACTTAAATGATTTTCAGAACAAATTAAGACACTCCCAATCCTACTGAAGTATTATAAAATTGTATATTAATTCCTGATACTTATTGACAGGGAAATTCATCCACATTGCATTCTTTGGACTGTAAATAAACAAATTCAGTGCAGACTGCCTTCATACAATGCTATTGACAATTTCATCATCCAAATCTTCATTTTCCTTGTAACATTCAAGATGATTGTCAATACCTTCATATTCTTCTAACTTCTTGAAGATGTAAAGTCATTTCATTTTCATTCCCAGTCATTCCTCTTACCACAAAGCCTGAATACTTGAAATCGCAGGGAGCAAAGCAGTTCTGAAATTGTCTTATTGCTTATTTCTTGCAAACTATTAGTGACAAAAATTGTTGCTTTTTGAACACAAACACACTCAACTGATGCAATTTAAAGAGCTGATTGTTCAAAGCACAGAGTTGTATCTAACAGCCACACAAGCACACACAACTGACACTTGTTTTTGGCCTCAGTCTCCTGCCCTAATTAAATGGCAAAGTGTCCCAAATAAACAAAGGGAATCCCAGCTTTCTTGATTAAAAGTTGTCACATATAAGCAACTGCTCCAATTCACTGATGATCCAATTAACCAGAATCCACTGTATGAACAACCGAGAACATTGGTCCCACCACGCTCAACCTTTTGATTCCTTAACATGTCTCCCCAGAACCACTTCACTATCTGCTCTGGTGCTCTTGATTCCCATCCCCCTTCAATTAACATAGAAACATAGAAAATCTACAGCACAATACAGGCCCTTTGGCCCATAAAGTTGTGCCGAACATGTCCCTACCTTAGAAATTACTAGGTTTACCTATAGCCGTCTATTTTTCTAAGCTCCATGTACCTATCTAAAAGCCTCTTAAAAGACCCTATCATATCCCCCCTCCACCACTGTTACCAGCAGCCGATTCCACACACTTACCACTCTCTGAGTGAAAAACTTACCCCTGACATCTCCTCTGTACCTACTCCCCAGCACCTTAAACCTGTGTCCTCTTGTGGCAATCATTTCAGCCCTGGGAAAAAGCCTCTGACTATCCACATGATCAATGCGTCTCATCATCTTATACACCTCTATCAGGTCACCCGTCATTTTTGCTTAAACCCCCCTATACTGCACTAACAAACCTTCCTGCAAGGATATTAGTCCCCCTCCAGTTCAGATGCAAACATTCCCACCTGCACAGGTCCCATCTTCCCTGGAAGAAAGCCCATTGATCCATTAATCTGAAGCTCTCTCTCTTGTACCATTTCCTTAGCCACATGTTAAACTGTATGATCTTCCTATTTCTGGTCTCACTAGCACATGGCATGGGTAGCAATCCTGAGATCACAACCCTGGAGGTCCTGTCCTTTAACTCAGCACCGAACACCCTGAACTCACTTCGCACGACTTTGCCACCTTTCCAACCCAAGTCATTGGTACCAATATGGACCATGACCTCTGGCTGCTCACCCTCCCACTTAAGAATGCTGTTGACTTGATCTGAGATGTCCCTGACACAGGTACTTAGGAGGCAACATATCATCCGGGTATTTTGTTCTCCTCCACAGAACCTCCTGCCTGTTCCCCTAACCATCACATCCCCTATCACTGCAGCTCACCACTTCTCTCTCCTTCTCTTGTGCCAGGATCTGACTGCTGTGGCTTTCCTTACTAAATCATGTGCCAAAAATGGTGATTATAAAGTGGATGCTAAACATGAAAACTTGGCTACAGAAATTTTACATCATTCAAAGGAAAAAAAATACATTTATAATTACTAGGTAGATATTCGCTTTATAAAGTGATCCTCAGAACATTTCTTCTGTGTTTTAAGCATAATGGGAGAATAAAGGAAAAACACAGAGTCAGAGGAGTTGATTAAAATAGAAGAAAATTTTAATAACACACACCAGTCATGGAGGGATCAGAAGTGGAGAGAGTGAGCAGCTTCAAGCTCCTGGCTGTCAAGATCTCTGAGGGTCTAATCTGGTCCCAACATATCGGTGTAGTTATAAAGAAGGCAAGACAGTGGCTATACTTCATTAGGAGTTTGAAGCAATTTGGCATGTCAACAAGTAAACTCAAAAACCTCTATAGTTGTACCGTGGAGAGCATTCTGACAGGCTGCATCACTGTCTGGTATGGAGGGGCTACTGCACAGGACCAAAAGAGGCGGCAGAAGGTTCTTTTAAAGAACCTAGTCAGCTCCATCTTGGGCACTAGCTTACAAAGTACCCAGGACATCTTTAGGGACATCTTTCTGTCTCAGAAAGGCAGCATCCATTATTAAGGACCTCCAGCAGCCAGGGTATGCCCTTTTCTCACTGGTACCATCAGGCAGGAGATATAGAAGCCTGAAGGCACACACTCAGTGATTCAGGAACAGCTTCTTCCCCTCTGTCATCTGATTCCCAAATGGACTTTGAAGCTTTGGACACTACCTCACTTTTTTTTAATATACAGTATTTCTGTTTTTGCACATTTGTTAATAATCTATTCAATATACATAATTGATTTTCTTTTTTATTTATTATTATGTTTTATTTTATTTATTATTATTCTTTTTTTTCTCTCTCTGCTAGATTATGTATTGCATTGAACTGCAGTTACAGAGTTAACAAATTTCACGTTACATGCCAGTGATAATAAACCTGATTCTGATTCTGTTTTTGATAATGTATAAGCACTGGAATGAATAAATGGTCCAAATGATTCACTGTTATTCATTAATTTCAAACTAATATTCATGTGTTTGAAACTCTCTACGTATTGAGATTTCTATCTCACAATGTATTAATATTTCTGTAATTCAAGCATGGGGCAAGATGAAAGAGTAGGTTATAGCTAATAAATCAGAGTGAGGAATCCTTAGATTTGTCACCATCCCGATTATAAAGCATGACAGTTTGAGGCATTGATCGCATGGATAGCCAGATGCTTTTCCCCAGGGCTGAAGTGACTAACATGATGGGGGGCATAGTTTTAAGGTGCTTGGAAGAAGGTACAAGGGGGATGTCAGAGGTAAGTTTTTCACACAGAGAGTGATGGGTGCATAGAATGCACGGTCAGCGATGGTCGCAGAGGCGGATTCAATAGGGTCTCCTGAAAGACTTAGATAGGTACGTGGAGCTTAGAAAATTAGAGGGCTATGTGGTAGGGAAATTCTATCAGTTTCTAAAGTAGGTCACATGGTCAGCACAACGTTGTGGGGCTTAGGGCCTGTAACGTGCTGTAGATTTCTATGTTCTAAGTTAATGATCATATTACAAGTCTTCAGCCAATACTTGCTGTTAAGTTGTATACAATTCAAAGTGACTGTAGTTCTCCGATGATATAACTTTTAGATGAATATTACTCAACTACCAAAACAGCACTTAGCAGTGATTTAGAAATATTAACTCAAACAAAGCTGAATTATCTGGTTGCCCAAGGCTGGGCCACTACAGTTCATGAGAAGCAAGTGTCCCCTGGGTTCCAGTTTGAGCAAACTGGCTGCAGCTAAGAAGTATGAGTTGAGTTATTCTCTCTTTTGTAGCATGGTCTCCATCCTGCCAAACCAAAGTGAGTGAAGTCCTGGCAGTATCCTAATGATCCAAAATCATCAGAAAATTATTACAAGAATCTCATGGCATAACCTATCTACATACTACATCTGTCATAGTTCATTCTTGCTTAACAATTATAATAATTTCCCCCTTTTATGCATCTAATTGTGGTGATGACATGCTACAATGTGGAATTCAGTTTCGGAAAACCTAAGTAATTGCAGACGTTTAGTTGCATCAGAATAGCATTTGGTCTTTACCAGGACTGTAACTATGTAGTTATAAATTCTTAGATCAGAAGTTTCTATTTGAATAATTATCAGGGTCAAGTTTGATTACGGTACAGAGATGTTCAAGCCTCAATAAGTAACCCTTGAAAAGAGGACTGATCTGTAATCTTCATTAACATCTGGCAATTGCCATCAACTGGAAGTACTAAAATTGCCCTTTATGGTTTGATGTTGCGGTGTTTGCTGAGCTTGGCAATTAGCTTGCAGACGCTTCATTACCAGTCGAGGTGACATCCTCAGTGCACAGTTGTTCATGTTTCTCTCTGGGGGTGCTCACTCTCATATAGGTCCCTGTTCGCTCTCCTCGGTCCTCCAGTGGACCTTTGAATTCTATTGGCTCACATTTCTTAGGGTCATAGTAGATGGTATCTATTTCGATATGTTTGTATGGAATTATCAGAAGAGAATTGCACTTCTAAAAACTTGCGTGCCTCCTTCCTGTTTGCCTGCACAGAGCCCTGCAGTCCCAGCTAAAGTGCCGTCCCTCTTGGTCTTCGTGTACCAGGATCAGCGACGGTGGATCATGTTTCCCTAGTGCCAGTTGGTGTTCCCCTAAATGAGTTGAGGGCTTATGTCCTATCTCAATAGTTAAGCTTGGGGTTGTTGTTTGCACATAAAACATTTTTAAAAATGTTATTGATATTCTGAAATACGAAGTTAAATACATTACTGTCATTTCTGGTTTCAATGTATCAAGTGTATTTTGAAATGTGGTCTCGTGGATAAAGCAATGTGAGTTTACGATAGAAACAACTGCGATGCATGATCTGTATCAGATATATTCTAATGCTGTTATTTGAGTTACTGTTGCTTTCCTGTCAGTTTGAATCAAGCTGGCCATTCTCCTCTGACCTCTCTCAATAGCAACGAGCTTTCACCCACAGAACTGCCACTCACTGGATTTTTTTTTGTTTTTTGCACCATTCTCTGTACACCCTAGAGACTGTTGTGTGTGAAAATCCCAGGAAATCAGCATTTTCTGAGATACTCAAACCACTCTGTCTGGCATCAACAATCATTCCACTGTCAAAGACGTTTTGATCACATTTCTTCACCCATTCTGCAGTTTGGTCTGAACAACCACTGAACCACTTGTCCATGTCTACATGCTTTTATGCATTGAGTTGCTTCTACATGATTGGTTGATTAGATGTTTGTATTATATGCAGGTGTTTAGGTGTACCTAATAAAGTGGTCACTGTGTGTATATTGAAATTTGTCTGAATATCTCAGGAACTGCTGATCTCCTGGGAAATCAAGCCCTAAATGTTACAGATCTGCACTGTTTGGAGGAGATGGTGCCTCAGAGGCAGAATGGAAAACTAACAAACATTTCTGATTAAGGGGTTCAACCTGAAATGCCAATTGTTCATTCCTCGCCATAGATGCTGTCTGACCTGTTGAGTTCCTCCAGCATTTGTGTGTGTTACTTTGGATTTCCAGCATCTGCAGAATCTCTTGTGTTTAGCCTTTCAGAAGTTGTGCTATAGCTGAAGCACAGCCAAAGACAGCACATCAGCATTTTCCATTCTCTCAGTCTAGGCTGCAGCAAAAGATATATATATATATATTTCATGCTGATTTATAATGATTTAAGTTTTCAACCTGGGTTTAAATTTGTTGTCTTAAGCATTATGAGCAAATTGCACTAAGAGACTCTACAATGTTCAACTGAACATAAATAAACAAAACTATTATAAATATTTTGCAATTCACAATGATAGTAAATCACCTTAGCTGAAGTCAAATTTCAAAGACAGGCTGAATATGCTTTCAAACCTGAAATATGCAGTTTACAGAAGATGATGAATTCCATTTTGAGGCAAATTTGGTTAACAGTTCAAATTTCTTTCTTTCATTTCGCTTGAAGGATAAACTTGCACTTTGGTTAGAAAATGGAGAGAAATAGTGAGAGTAAGTGCTCCAATAAAGAAGTCTGAATTTTGGTTGAGATATTCACAGAATGTTTCCAGGAAAAGAACTGGTTGTTATAAAATGTTGCTGAAATGGCACAGGAAGGTGAAAAGAACAAGAGTGTGCCATCTTAGAACACTTCCCTAGGCTTACGCTGCTTACTGCATACACTTTGTAAGGCGTGGTTTCATTTTCTCCATTATTGGTCATGTTCAATGTGGGTCAATACGTAGTTAAACTGTATAACAGGCTACTGAAGTGAATGGTCCAACACATGAATACACCCATGGATTAATACATCTGTGAGACACATATCACTGCTAAACTAATGATAGGAGACTATAGAGAGGTTATAAATTTGTCAACTGACAATAAAACAGATTTCAGTTGCAGTACAAATGCAAACACAGCAAAAGTGGAATATTTTATATCTGGGTAGCTTTCAAATTGAAGGTATGAATATCAATTTCTCCTTCTGGCAGAGAAATAAAATATTTTCCCCTGCCCCTCCCATTTTCTTCTATTCCATACTCTGGCCTCTTACCTCTTCCTAGGTCCTCTCCTGTTTCCCTTTCTCCCATGGTCCACTCTCCTCTCTTATCAGATTCCTTCTTTTCCAGCCCACCTGGCATCACCTATCACCTTCCCCACCTTTTTATTCGGACAAATTCCCCCTTTCTTTCCGGTCTTGAAGACTTGTCTTGGCCCGAAACATTGACAGTTTATTCATTTCCATAGGTTCTGCCTGACCTGCTAAGTTTCTCCAGCACTTTGTGTGTGTTGCAATGGAATATTTTACAGTGTTCTCCACAACTATTCCTGGACATGAGGCAAGCACAGATATTTGAAAACCACTGTGCAAATGTTAGTACTTAGTGCCATGCTCTCTGAAGGAATATGGACAGAGATGGATAGGGGAAACTGAACTAAATCTCTAAGCATGTGGCCATCCCAATTTCCTTCATTTTGCTAGAAATGTCCTTTAACCATTAACAAACGAGTTTGTTGCTGGTGAAGTAACAACATTGGAATTGGAGTAGCTTCACCAGAATATTTCTATTACAAAAAACAAACTGTATTTACATAATGTCTTTAGTGGAGGATAACATTCAAGGGTATTATCAAACCATAATGATCTCAAATCAAAAATATTTAGTAGGTTGACTAAATGCACCATCAGAGATCTTCACTTATTTTAAAGTGGGGGAGGGGTTGGATTGGGGCAAATTGTGGAAGTGTGCAGACTTCAGGACTTGTAGACTGAGTGGCTGATATTTTGAGCACCATAAGCTGAGCAAAGACTTTGGGGAATCTCCCTAATAGGGATCCTCAGGAATATGTGCTTCTGTCTTTGTTTTCTGATCTGAACATAAGAGTGGAAGGGTGACCTCCCAGCTTCTCCCCATCCACTGAAGTGGCAGTACAGTGGCCACTGAAGTCAGCTCCTGCCTCCCTTGGCACCGGCTTTCATAGAAACCAGTTGCCCTCCTCAAAGAAAAAGACAGGAGATTCAAACCAGAATGAATCAGTTCAGTGTTCCTTCAATAGTTCTGATATAATCAGGAGGAATATTCCCCGGGATCCCTGACTTCAGCTGCTTCCCTCATGATTTCTGAATCCTATCCAACCTGCTCTCTGAACGACACAGTGTCCATCCCGCCAACCCATAACTGCACACCAATATTCCATACCTTCTCTGAGATATCTAGACCTACCTGCTCATTTCCAAGTTGTTGACCAAATTTCCAGCATATCCTGCTATTAATATCTACAGAATAAAATATCATCGCATCTGCTGTCACACTGCCCCAAGAATACATTGCAGCTCAAGTCACTCGATGATGTTATCAAGTGGAATTATATAGAGGAGTTGGAATTCAAAACTGGATTATAATTATGAACTAATAAAGACAGATATGTTTAGAAAAATAATTCACAGGAGACCAATATTTGAAACAGCCTGGTATAACCCCGGTATTTCGAGCAGATGGGGCTTGGCAGCCGTGGTTGATAGCTCATCTTGGAGAAGGAAAACTCTGATCTCAAACCTCTGCTGCCTTGGGGGCTATTCCCACTCATAGGGAAGGCTTCTGGAGTAAGCCCTGAGGGAAAATGCAGAGCTGGAGCTCCTAAGACAGTCCTACATTGAGTTCAACGATAACTGGCAACTCTTGAGATGCTGCTGGTACCAAACTGTATCGCTCTCTGCCAATCCTTTGGGTTCATTAAAGGGAGAAGGTGAGTGTGCTACATGAGCAACAGCATGCTATCCATATCAGACTGCCTAAGCTTGTGTATCTGGAGAGCTGGGACACAACATCCATATTCGACCCTGACTGATAGAGGCTCATTCATTTATCAACTCATGTATCATAATTGGCCAGAATTAAATTAATCTGTAATACAAAATAGTTGTTTCCATTGTTGTTTCGTTTTACACAAATACATTTCATTGTAGGAGGTAAAGGATATTAGAGTACTTGTGTAATAAAAGCTATGAGTGTCCTAAAGTCTTAAAGGAAATATCTCCGAACATCAAACTGTGCTATCCTTTAGGTTTTCAAACAAATGGTATAGATTAAAACCAATTGTTGCATTGTGGCCATCATATTTATTGTACTTACATCATTTCATAATGGTATTGGTCCAAGGCATGAAAAAGGTTGAGAACCCCTGAGAGTGATTCTGATGTGATTGATAAGCTGAATAATATAATGTAGCATTCAGTCTGTGCATTAGGGACTTGGGCTGCACCTACGGAGTACAATATTGCACTACTGGAGACCCAGCATTGAACCTACATTATGAAATGAAACATGATGTGATATTGGAGCTTTAGAATAGATTGCCAAGCAACTCATTATTCTGTTGGCAGATATGTGCTGTCTTAAAAAAAATCATCATTCATTGATTAATGGTGTATTGTCAATATTTAGTTGCCAGACCTTCCTGTAAATGCTATGAACTATTTCCTACCATCAATAAATAAATGAATGATTCTAGGAACTATTGGCAGAGAATTCCAGAATTTACCAGGATGAAAAAAGACTGGATTAACATTAAATATAAAGATTAATATAATTTTGAACCTTTGAATAATAATTCCTTATTATGAAATGAATAGTTTGTCATTGATAATGCATCTTTTGACACAATGGCTGAACAGCTCTCATAGCAACAATGATAGGAAAAATATATTTACAGAAACAAACTATAATCTCAATAACAAAAGCTGGTTCAACAGTACAGGATAGCCAAAAAGCCCATTTTTTAAAGCCTATAACAAATCACAGCAAACAGAAGTCAATACCAAAATATGCCGATAGTTTGACAAATTGAAGTGATTATTTCACAAATGCTGCAGTTTTATAATTCATTGGTGAGATGGGATATGGAGTACTGTGTATGGGTATGGTCAGCCTGTTATAGGAAGGTAGTAGTTCAACTGGAAAGAATGCTGAGAAGATTTACAAGGACGTTGCCAGGAGCAGAAAGTCTGAGTTATAGGGAGACTTCAGTCAAGTTAGGTCTTTATCCATTGGACCATTGGAAAATGAGGGGTGACTTTATAGAAATGTTTAAAACTATGCCAAGTATAGATAAGGTGGATGGTAACAATCTATTCCCCAGGATCGAGGAGTTCAAGACTAAGGGCCACAGATGGGGTAAGATTTAAATGGGACCTGAGCAGCAGATTTCTAACATAGAAGGTTGTGAATGTATGGTAATACTGTACCTGCTGGAGAAAGTGATTGAGTGGGTACAATGTAATCCTTTTCGAAGAACTTGAATAGGTACGTGGATGGATGGAGCTTCCAGAGACAGGGAACTGAAACAAGTGGGTGGACAGCATAATCAGCCCAGACTCATTAGGTTGTACAGTATTACTCTATGAATCTAAATTATGTATGTAAATCAATCTCATTCCGATACAGCTGTTGAGACTTCACTGGGAACTGTCCTGGTGTCATATACATACTTACACAGGGTTGGAATTTGTCTTAATGTCATATGATTAAGGGTTTTGCTTTAAATTTTCTTACAAATGTTAGATTAATTATTTACTGTGGCTAGAAATAATGAACTGGTTAAAACACTCATTCATGGTTTACTGAAAAGTGCAATTTAACTGCTGAGTTTCAACAGAGGGACAGGATATGGGCTGCAGGATGTATGATTTATGTTGACTTGTTTCTGTGACTGGACTATGAAAAAAGATAGCAAAGGCAGCCTTGAGTGGGAAGTTGAACAATAGACTAGTCTGATAAATAAATTAGCAACTGGTGTTTTGAAGGTACAATCCAATTACTGGCAACTTTGTTCACAATAGGACTTCCAATGCTTTATTGAATCAACAAATACCACATTTAACATCCTAGGCTTTCTATAACAATGCATAGAAAAAGTCAGAATTAAAATAATGGTTCCAAATCTACTCCATAAGATATTCTCCTGCTACTTCTCAGAGACACAGGCTGATCACCGTAATAAGGCTCATTTCACCAGATCCATATTTTCAAATTGGCAGATGAATAAATATAAGCTTGTTGCTATGCACAGCCAATGGTAAGTTAATTTGTGTTATATTCCAATGATGCTCTGTTGTAAGTATCAATTTCCCTACCAAAACTGTTTTATATTTGATTAACCAAGTGCCATTGAAATAGTTATTCATGTGGATTACTAATAGAGCTTATTCCCTCTCTGTTCCTCCAGCAACCATTGGGAATTGCTTTACAATTAAACAATCAACAGAGCACTTCAGAGGGCATTGGGCATTAAGAAACAGCCCCTGTGTTCTGAGGTAACGTGTTAGGCCAGAGCACTCTGTGAAAGTGGGTTGCTTTCCCTGAAAGTCACGAGAGAACTAGTTGAGTTTTAATTTTTTTGCCTGTTCCTCTTCTCATTTTTTTCTGATATTATATGGAATATCTGCAGGCTAAACTAGCAACCAGGTTTTCACCAGTAGCAGCTATGAAATAGGTTTGACTTCAACTGCACAAACGACTGTGCCTGGTCAATGGTTTTTGGGACTGCCTGGTAATGGAAACCATTGAAATAAAACTAGAAGAAAAGAATTTTAACAATGACGAAGGTCTCATTCTGAGTAAGAACAGGGATTCGACTGTAAACAGGGTGGGAGAGCAAAAACCTGATTGGATGAGGACCAACCAATCAGGAGGGTTGGACTATGGGGGTATAAATACCACTGGACTAGACATGCCCAAGCATCATTCCTGATGAAGATGGCAGAGTTGGTCATCGAAACATTGGTTATAATTGATACCTGGACCTGGCTGGAAGTCCAATCATATAGCTTGGAAAGCACTAGATCCTTTTTTAAGATCTAATATGTTGGTGCTTTGCAATTGGATATTAATTTTATTATGTTAGCTTATTTATTTAGAGAAACAGCGCAGACTGGGCCCTTCTGGCCCTTTGACCAAGACGCCTCAGCAACCCCATAACCCCGATTAACCCTAACCTAATCGAGAGACAATTTACAATGACCACTTAACCGACCCTGTACCTTCTTTAGGCTATGGGAGGAAACCACAGCCCCCAAGGAAAAACCAAACATTCTATAGGGAGGATGTACAGAGGCTCCTTACATATTTTACCACACAGTATCAGCAATGAATAATTATAAAATCAGATGAGTTAAATGCAGTATGATAGCTGCCTAGAACTGACTTAGTACTGTGTTTCTGCACTACATGCAAATTCTATGCAATTAAAATTAATGAAAATTTGAAAATTATCACATAAATCATGACATGCACAATTTGCTTTCTGTAGTCTTCTGTGCATCTCACACCCACTACTCAGAAATCCTGTTAACCAATGTCAACAGCCCCCTTGTCAGTAATTGCAGTCAGCTACATTGTCTAACTCCCTCTCACACTTCCACTCTTCATTCTCTTTCACTGCCCCATGAACATAGCCCAGACTTTACCTGATTCCCTTTGCACCAGCCACAATGAGTTCGTCTTTCTGCATCTAGGCCAGGTGAGTGTAGGCACTGGGTCCGTAGGTAGTGACTGCAGGCAGTGGACGGTATCCAGAAATATCTGCCCCGTAGATAGTCAGACAACAAAAGTTGTGGAGCAATGGCATAGTTTATTGTTCTGTCTGCAGGTCACTTAATAAGAGCAAATTAGCTCAGTGATTGTAACTAATATTTTACTGTTTTTAAGAATAAAGTTGCTCAAACAAAATCAGAATATGTTGGAAGAACTCAGCCAGTCAGGCGGCATCAGTGGAAAGAGAACTACTCCTTTCTCTGCTCTCACCTTCATCAGGTGGGGCTATCCAATGATACATGCAACGTGGAGTCACTCAGCACAAGCAACCCAACAACAACAGAAAAAGCCCCGTTCCTCCCCCCCCCCACCCATGTACATACACAACCCTCTTACCCCATCTTCAGATATTGGGCCTTTGACTGCCTGGGTGACTTGTAAAGATTCACAGACCTGGGGCTCTAGCCAACAGGCTTTGACTTCTGGACTTCCTATCCGACCCTTGGGCCTTAATCTTCAACATAGGCTCCAGGACCCACTGATCACCAAACACCAGTCCTTGAACTCTAAAGTTACTGATGACGGGACCCGAACACTAGGCCTTGAATTATGGTCTCATTGATTCTCAAATCCAGGGGTGATCAGACCTTGTTCATTGCATGTGACGAAGGACCCACATTTAACTAGAGTGAAATGATACAATTTAGCTACAGTGGGAAGTTCTGAATGGATCTATCATTTAAGCAAAAGACCTGCTCCATTATTTTGTGTAAGAGAAATAACATGATTCAGAGTCAGGTCTGTATGGAATTCCAACTCCTGATCCCAACGACAACTCGGTGTTGCTCTCCATCTGACTATATTTCCTAAATTTTGTGCAAATGTTTCCTGAGATACTTCCTTTCTAACAATCTGAATTGTTATAAGTCAGCTAACTATTAGTAATCCCACATGAGATCAGTATTTTTTTTTAAATTACATCCATAGGGATGTACAAATGATGTAGAATCTGTTTTATTACAGATGCACATATGCTTCTGAAGTTAATTTAGGTAATATCACCACTCATGAAAGTCCTGGTGTAACCATTCATTGACATTCTGATTGAGATAGGGACCTGATCGACCAGATGGCTGTTTCAGAGATCCATTTATCATTTCTTGCAAAGCAACCAAAAACTTCCCAACAAATGTAAATTTCAAAATATTCTCCTGCTTGCTAAACTAACTCTAAAGGTAATTACCGGTCAAAACATTCACAGAAATAAAATGCTACAAACGAGAGTCAAACTGTGCTAAGAAAAGATCAAAGCTTATTTTTGCTATCTATTTGAGAGAATTTATGAAATATGAATTCAAAATTTTGTAAAAATATTGTTGCTTGTATTACTGTCAATGTCAAAGGTCTCTGAATAGAAGTCACAACATATGACTTCATGATTTACAGTATGACAGTGCTGATAAACCTGACTCTGAATCATGTTATTTCTCTTACACAAAACAATTGAGCAGGTCTTTTGCTTAAATGATAGATCCATTCAGAACTTCCCACTGTAGCTAAGTTGTATCATTTCACTCTGGTTAAATGTGGGTCCTTTGTCACACGCAATGTGCTATCAGTTTCTTCAAGGAGTCTAATGGATCAACACAGATTTCCTCAGGTATTTTACTTCTGCATGGAAGTAAACAGGTAGCTTTGACAGCTGCTAAACTTGGAAAAGGGCTTTGCTGCTTCACAGAGTCATTAAGGGAGTGCAATCAACAATTTAAATATATATAATAACTTAAATAGGTAATGCAAAAAGTGAACAAAATACTGAGGTAGTTCATTGTTCATTCATAAATCTGATGGTAGAGGGAAAGAAGGGTTAAGCGTGTCTCTTCAGGCCCCTGTAACTCCTCCATGATGGTAACAATGAGAGGAGGGCATATCTTGGGTGATGGTAGTCCTTAATGATAGATGCCAACTTCTTGAGGAATTGCCTATGAAGATATCTTCAATGATGAGAAGACTAGTACCCATGACTTTTTCTTTTACCGGTGGCCTTTTCAAATTGACAGCGGAGGCTCCACACAAGTAGGGGCGAATGATATAACAAGTAGCATTTGTAAGATTTCCACTCTTTCTGGTAGCTCAGTCGAATCATCATTCATAAATAAGGGTAAATAAAATAAGGTAGGGACAAGTAGAGTGGCCATTGTTGGAGTGCACCAGTGTTAGAGTGGGGAGGCTTTGACTCAACAGGTAAGTTTCTCATAAGTTTCTACTTCATTCTTCATCCATTAGTGCATAGTTAGTGCAGAGAGAAAGGGTCTGGGAGATGTGAGAGATATGGGATTTCTGAGAGACCTCCATCTTCCCGGAAATCACATCTGCACCAGGTGCATGGAGCTGCAGTCTGATAACCTTCGATCATTATGGGAAAATGAGGAGGTGATAGATAGGAGGTACAGGGAAGTAGTCACCCCTAAGTTTCAGGAGGTGAATACCTGGGTGACTGCCAGGAGAGGGAAAAGAAATGGGCAGAGAGTGCAGAGTACCCCTACGGATGGTTCCCTCAGTAATGAGTATACCTCTTTGGATACTGCCAAGGAGGATGACCTATGGGGGGTGGGGGGTGGAGCCACAGCAGCTGGGTCTCTGACACTGAGACTGGCATAAGAGAGGAACAGGCCAAAGTTGATTCAAAGGGGACACTAGCAGGGATGACGGTAAAACAGAAATGGCAGGAGTTTCTGGGAGAAATTTGGAAACATTCCAAAGAAGAAGTAGTATCCTAAAGGCAGGATGATGCCACTGTGGCTGACAAGGGAAATCAAAGACAACATAAAAGCAAAAGAGAGGGCATAAAATAGAGCAAAAAGTAGTAGAAAGTTAGAGGTTTGGGAAGCTTTTTAAAATACAAAGGCAACCAAAAAAGCTATAAGGAGGGAAAAGGTGAAATATGAAGGCTAGCTAGCCAATAATATCAATGAAGATACTAAATGGTTTTTTTCAGATTCGATATATAAAGAGTAAAAGTGAGGCAAGAGTAGTTATCAGACAGCTAGATAATGAAGCTGGAGTAGTAGTAATGGGGTACAAGGAAATGGCAGATGAACTGAATAAGTCGCTATTGAAGACACTAGCATTATGCCAGAAGTTTGAGAGTGGCAGGACAGAAGTTAATGCTATTACTAAGGAGAATGTGCTTGGGAAGCTGAAAGGTCTGAAGGTTGTTAAGTCATCTGAACCAAATGGACTACACCCCAGGGTTCTGATAGAGGTAGCTGAAGAGATTGTGGGGGCACTATTAATGATCTTCCAAGGGTCACTAGATTCTGGAATAGTTCCAGGGGAATGAAAAATGTCACTCTACTCAACAAGGGAGGGAGGAAGTAGAAAGGAAATTATAGAACAGTTAGTCTGACCTCAAGTGGTTGGGAAGATGTTGGAGACTATTGAGGTCTCAGGGTACTTGGAGACACATGATAAAATAGGCCAAAGTCAGCATTGTTTCCTTCAGGGAAAATCTTGCCTGGCAACTCTGTTGGAATTCTTTGAGGAAATAACAATCAGAAAAGAAAAAAAAGAGTCAGCTGATGTTGATAATTTGGACTTTCAGAAGGCCTTTGACGATGTGCTGCACATGAGGCTGCATAATAAAATAGGAGCCCATGGTATTACAGGAAAGATACTAGCATGGATATAGGATTGGCTGATTGGCATGAGGCAAAAAGTGGGTATAAAGGTGGCCTTTTCTGGTTGGCTGCTGGTGACCAGTGGTGTTCCACAGGGGTTGGTGTTGGATTTGCTTCTTTTTAAGTTACATGAGAATTATTTGGTTGACAGTATTGATGGCTTTGTGGCCAAGTTTGCGGACAATGTGAGGATAGGAGGGGAGGCAGGTGGTGTTGAGGAAGCAGGGAGGTTGCAGAAGGACTTAGACAGATTAGGAAAATGGGCAAAGAAATGGCAAATGGAATGCAGAGTTGGGAAGTGTATGATCATGGTACTTTGGTAGAAGGAACAAAAGCGTAGACTATTTTCTAAGCATGGAGAAAACTCAAAATTTGAGGTGCAAAGGGACTTGGGAGTCCTTGTGCAGGATTCCCTAACAATTAACCTGGACACCGAGTCAGTGCTGAGGAAGGCAAATGCAATGTTAGCATTCATTTTGAGATAACTAGAATATAAACGCAAGGATATAATGCTGGGGCACTGGTAAGACCTTATTTGGAATATTATGAGCAGTTTTGGGCACCTTATTGAAGAAAGGATGTGCTGTCATTGGAGAGGATTCAGAGAAGCTACATGAGAATAATTCTGGGAATGAAAGGCTGAATGTATGAGAAGTGTTTGTTGGCCCTGGGCCAGTACTTGTTGAAATTTTGAAGAATAAGGGGGGACTCATTGAAATCCATTGAATGTTGAAAGGCCTTGATGAAGTGGATGTGGGTCGGATATTTCCTATAGTGGGGGAGTCTAGGACCAGAGTGCACAGCCTCAGAAAAGAGGGATGTCCCTTTAGAATGGAGATGAGGAGGAATTTCTTTAGCCAGAGTGTGGTGAATCTGTGGATTTTGTTGCCGCAGGTGTTTGTGGAGGCCAGGTCATTGGGTACATTTAAGGCAAAGGCTGATAGATTTTTAATTAGTCAGGGCATTAAGGGATACGGGGAGGAGATTGGGGCTGAGAGGGGAAATGAATCAGCCATGATGAAATGGTAGAGCATACTCGATGGGCCAAATGGCCTAATTCTGCTCCTATGTATTATGGTCTAACGATGGAACTGGCTAATTATGTAACCCTCTGCAACTTTTTCCGATCCTGTGCGGAGTCCCCTCTGTACCTTCATATGATATATCCTATTCATAGACAAAATATCCCCAGCATTGAAGTTTGGGTTATATTCAGTCAGCTCCTGCAGGTAGGCCACATCATTCCATGCCCATTACCAGAGTCCTGAAAGAGACATTCCTTTCTGAGTGATTACTAGGTGTACAGAGAAATGATTCAAGAATGTTCTGAAAGCCTACTTGAAAAGGAGAAACATTACCACTGCTTCCTGGGATTCCCAAGCCTAGGACTGCTCAGAATGAAATATTTAAGATGGTGTCGAAAATCTCAAGTCTCCCTATTGGGAGCACACAGAAGTCCATAAATCGACAGAAAGATTGTGCCACACTGTGCATCTGCCTGCCCCATCAGCAATCTCCTGCCCCATCTGAGGCAGAGTCTACAGGTTCTACACTGGACTCTTTGGCCAGCACCAAAACTACAGGGTCTGAGTGGAAAGTCATCCTCATCCCTAAGGCATTGCCTGGAAGATGTGGAAATCTGCATCCTTGCGATTAATCATTTCTTCTTACTTTGTAGCCAGCTCTCCATCCAGCATATGACCAGACCTTAGTCAGCTTACTGAAGTTACCCAAGACTGAAAAACTATGTCTGTAACATTGTTCTTTCAGATACTGTAGTAATGAAGCAAAAGAGGTTGGGCAAGCAAGACTTACCCTTCAGAATCCATGCTACCTGTTATTTATTAATTCATAGTTTCTGGATCCATGAATAATGGAATCTATAATCTTTGTGATTCCTGTATTTCCTTTAAAACCAAAGCCAAAATAACTGGTGTACAGTTCGTGGAATTGAGCTACCTTATTTTAATTATGATTATAATTTTAGCTCTTCTCCATTTCTTGATACAATTTCTGATACACTTACATCAAATTTCTATCTGCTGATATTGATTTGATAGGATATTGCTATGGATGGTTTCCACTACAACCTCAGAGCTAACATTTTCCAAGGCTTTTGTGATATAAGTCCAATTTACCATTTACTGTATCTAACTGATTTCAAGCCCAGCGCTGATAAAACCTTTTCTGATCCTCTCTGCTGGCACATTTATAACAAGAGCAACAAAGATAATAACAACTTAAGATTGTATCATGTCTTTAAAATGTTACTAAATGATGTCAAGGGCAATGTCAAGCAAAATATTGATGTTAAGCCATAGAAGGATGTGTTAGACTAAGTCATCTAAAGCTTGGATAAATGTTTGCACTTTAAAGAGAAAATAAGTGGGGAGCAGAAAGTTGATGAACTACAGTATTCAAACCAGTCAAAAGTACATGGTGACTGTAAGCTTATTTGAAATTGTTTAGCATATTAGCAATTGATCAGACTGAGGTTGGAGAACCATAGACTTATAATGTGGTCAGCATATCCTGGAAACTACAGGAATTTAAAATTTGTTTGAGAGATTATTGTGTTCTTGGTCATAACTGAATGCTTTCACAGAGCCAAGCCTTAAAGAGCAGGGTAGACCTCTATTTCTGTAGAAAACTTATACAGCGAGGAACCTAGGACTAAATTCAAATTTAAACAAAATGACTTTTCTGAAAAGAGCATAATAAGAAAAGTGCAGTATGGCGACACAGCAGTTACTATACTGCTTCACAGTCCAGAGGTGCAGGTTCAATCCTGACCTTGGGCCTGCTTGAACAGCTTTAAATTCCTTGACATACACATCACCAAGGATCTCACGTGGTCTGCACATACCGGCTGTATGGTGAAAAAAACACAAAAGTGCCTCTTTCACCTCAGACATTTGAAGAAGTTTGGTATGGGCTCCCAAGTCCTAAGAACAAGGGCACAATTGAGAGCATCCTGACTGGCTGCATCACTGCCTGGTATGGGAACAGTACTTCCCTCAATCCCAGGACTGCAGAGAGTGGTGGAGACAGCCCAGCGCATCTGTAGATGTGAACTTCCCACTATTCAGGACATTTACAAAGACAGGTGTGTAAAAAGAGCCCAATGAATCATTGGGGACCTGAGTCACCCCAACCACAAACTGTTCTAGCTGCTACCATCAGGAAACGGTACCAAAGCGTAAAATCCAGGACCAAGAGGCTCTAGGACAGCTTCTTCAATCAGACTGATTAATTCACGCTGATACAATTGAATTTCTATGTTATATTGACTGTCCTGTTGTACATACTATCTTTTACAAATTACTATAAATTGCACATTGCACCTTTAGACAGAGACGTAACATAAAGATTTTTACTCTTCATGCATATGAAGGATGTAAGTAATCAAGTAAATTCAATTCAATTCAATTCTGCATGCAGTTTGCTCACGTTCTCTGGAATGGTATGTTCTGATTTCCTCCCATATTCCAAAGACATACCGGTTGGTTGCTTTTTTTTGGCCAGAGCAAATTGCCTGGAGTGTAAATAAGTCACAGAGAACTGACGGAGTTCAGAGAATAGGTTATAGGATGATAATGAGGTGATCAGGAAGAATGGAATTACTTTGAGATGTGGAATAGATTCATTGAATGAAAGGCCTCTTTCTATTTGCATTTAGAGAATACGGTTAAAAAGAAATAAAGTTAGTTCATAAACATAATCTTAGCCCAAAGTGTTGGCTGTTTACACTCCTCCATAGATGCTGCTCAACTTGCTGAGTTCTTCCAGCACTATGTGTGCATTGTTCAAGTGAAATTAGCTAATTGATAGAGGGCACTGAATAAAGAGTTTTAAAACCTTGACTTTTGACAAAAGCGTAACCAATTTTGTTGCCCATAAACATGAGTACTAGAAAGATATTGTAGGGGCGAGGACAAAGATATATCAAAATGTTGCTCATAAAGAGTTCCTTGACTCAGTAACTTTCATGAAAAGTGTTGTACAGTCAGCATGTAAGTGTCACCTTATCCACAAAGGTTCCAGCAAGAACTTTATAGCTCCCTAATGTTCACCTTTCTATCAGTTAGTGATCACTGTGCAGTCAGAAGCGCAAAACCCAGACAACGGGGAGAAAGAAAGTTGCAACTAAGGAGATACTTAGCCAAGAATTCCTGAGTGATATTGCTAAGCTCTTCCACTTCTACAGTTTTAGTAGGATTCCACAAAAAATGTGATGTGGCTCATGTTTTTACTTCTCTTCTGACCAAGGCTTCCATTGGGTATAAATTGTTTGATGTAATGCTGACATAAAAAGTCAGTATGGATTTTTGGGGCCATGGCAAAATGTGGGAGTAATTTGATAAAGTATCTATCCTAAGCTTTCATTCTCCTTTGTATTTTTGGGATACTGAATGTAAACATTCTTTCATTGTTCACTGAATAGGATATCAAATCAGCTTATTACCTCAGCTCTTATATATCATATAATGAACTTCTTGGCTTATAGCATGATGAATTTAAAAAAGGACTGCACGAGCAATGATTACGGAGGAACTATAATTTGAAGGCTTTCTCTAGAGCAATGTATTGATTACAAAATCACACACATGAAGAGGCTGTCAGATGGCCTGGTAAAACACTTCATGAGGAAGGTACTAATTGGACTTCCTGAAAGTTAAACATAAATATGTTTGAACGTAGGTAAATACTTACTGCTTGTTATGCCGCTACCATTTAGGGCAGCAATGAATGTCCTCCATCTCTGGAGGACATTCCACGATCTTCCACGATCTTCCTTCGTCGTGTTAGTGGCTAAGTTTTCACTACTGTCTGCAATGGAAGTCCTAGGTGGAGACGCAGTAATACTGTCGCACTCATATTTAAAAGGATTTTTCATTGCTATTGCCATAACAGTTTTGTTTTACTAGTCAGGGTTGTTTAGCTCTGACCTGAACACCGGAGTCTGAAGGATTGGTGGACCACTCTTAGTCTGGCCTCTACCCTTTGACCTGCTTGGCATGGGTGACCCTACCAAGAGCCAAAGCATAAAGTCCTGACTCCAGGCAACAGAGCCCTCTGGGTCATTAAGGCATGCAAGCCTCCAAGCCCTATGACAAGGTTGTGGTCCTCTTGGAGGAATGTAGGTAAATTGGACTTTGTTTTTTTTATTCTTTCAGTGCACAAATCTACACTTCCCCAGTTATTTTCTGTTTCACTGTCTGCCATCTGCCTCTCAGAAACAGGATCAGGGTTAATATGTTGGAATAGATTGAGAAATGGTTCATAGGAAAAACAGAGAATAGAAACAAACAAATCTTTTTGCTCTTGGCTGGCAATGACTCATAAATTACCACAGGCATTGGTGCTAAGGCCTCAATTAGTCAGAATAAATGCCAATGTATGAAGGAACTAAATGTAATTAAATTGTTTATTATATACATGAATGATTTTCATGTGAATCTCAGGGGAATGATTAGCAAGATTGTAGATGACATGTAAATTGGTGATGTTGTTAGTAATGAGGGTGCAGGGCTGATATTGATGAGTTGGTAAGATGGGTTGAACAGTGACAAATAGAATTTAATCCTGAAAAATGTAAGGTAATTTATTTTGGAAGCAATGAAAATGCAAACATTTATATAATTGTAGGTAGAGTCCTTGAAAATATATAGGAGCCAGAAGAACCTTGGTCTACAAGTTAAGCATTCCTGAAGATGGAAGTACAGATAGATATGATAGTGAAGAAGATATATAGAATACTAGCTTTCATTATCTGGGGCATGGACTACAAGAGGAAGAAGGTCATATTACAATTTTTGTTTGGCCACAGCTGATCCCACACTCATGGAAACCCATGACTGCCCCAGAGTGGATGTTGAAGGGTGTCAACTGCATCAAAGTCAAAGTCTATTTGATTATTTCTTTATTTAATTGAAGTAGCATGAATTGGAGGATGATGTCTTAGATGCAGCAATGCAGTTATGAGCGACTGCACAGCAGGAATAAAAGCAGATTTCAGATATCCAGTATTTGAATAGTTTTGAACTTCATTTAATGGAGAGATTAGAGGATAAGAGAGGGACTGTGGTTGGTGCTGATTGAGGTATTAAAAGTTTGATAGATTAGAGAGTAAGAAACCTTTCCCCATGGATGTGGTGTCCAAAAGGGTAGAAGATTCAAAGGGGGTGATAGGCTTGCTATGATGGACAATCATTAGTCTTCAAACTTTTAATGCGGCAAATTAGTTGACACTTTTTACCATTAGAAAATAGAAACTGGTAATAGTATTGCTACCTTCATTTTAGACTGTAAGACCTCAGGAGCACAATTAGTCCATTCAGCCCATTGAGTATGTTCCACCATTCAATCATTGCTGATTTATCTGTGCTCTCAAACCCATTTTCATGCTTTCTCCTCATAACATTTGACACCCTTACTAATCAATCAACCTCTGCTTTACATGTACCCAATTAAAGGATGCAGAAAAGTGGCAGATGGAGTTTAATCTAGAAAAGTATGAAGTGCTACACTTTAGAAGATCATACTAGGACAGAGTATAGGGTTAGTGTTAAGATTCTTTTCAGTGTAGAGGAAGAGAAGGATCTTAACATCCATAACTTCCCCAAAGTTTCTGACCAAGTTGATTGGGTGGTTAAGAAGGCATATGGTTGTTGACCTTCATTAGTTGAGGAATTGAGTTCAAGAGCTGCAAGGGAATGTTGCAGCACCATAAAACCTTGGTTAGACCACACAAGGAGTATAGTTCTAATCGCCTCTTTATAGGAAGGGTGTGGAAGCTTTAGAGAGGGTACAATGAATATTTATCAGGATGCTGCTGAGATTAGAGATCATGTCTTATAAGAAAAGGTTGAACAAACTAGGGCTCTTCTTTTTGGAGCAAAGGAAGATGAGAAGTGACTTGATAGAAGTGATAGAAGATAGGTGACCTGGTCACCTCACTACAGGAAGGATGTGAAAACCATAGAAAGGGTGCAGAGGAGATTTACAAGGATGTTCCCTGGATTGGGGAGCATGCCTTATGAGAGTAAAGGTTGAGTAAATTCAGCCTTTTCTCCTTGGAGCAATGGAGGATGAGAGGTGACCTGATAGAGGTGTATAAGATGATGAGAGGCATTGATTGTGTGGATAGTCAGAGGCTTTTTTCCAGGGCTGAAATGGTTAGCACGAGAGGGTATGTTTTAAGGTGCTTGGAAGAAGGTATAGAGGAGATGTTTGGGGTCAGTTTTTTTAGGCAGAGAGTGGTGAGTGCATGGAACGGGCTGCCGGCAGTGGCGGTGGAGACGGAAACAATGGAGTCTTTTAAGAGACTCCTGGATGGATACATGGAGCTTAGAGAAATAGAGGGCTGTGGGTAAGCCTACGTAGTTCTAAGGTAAGGACATCTTCGGCACAGCTTTGTGGGCCAAAGGGCTGGTATTGTGCTGTATGTTTTCTATGTTTCTATAGAAGTGTATGAGATAATAAGAAACGTTGATAGAGTGAACAGCCAGAGACCTCTTTCCAGGGCAGAAATGGCTAATAAAAGGGGCATAATTTTAAGATGATTGGAGGAAAATATTGGGGGGTGCCAGCAATAGATTTTTTTGTTTACACAGGGAGTGGTGAGTGCATGGAATGAGCTATCAGGGGTAGTGGTAGAGACAGATACATTAGAGATATAAGAGACTTTTAAGTAGGCACATGCATGAAAGAAAAATGGAAGACTAAGCAGGAGGGTACGGTTAGATTGATCTCGGAGTAGGTTAAAAGGTCAACACAACATTGTGGATCAAAGGGTCTCTACTGCGCTGCTAGTTCTCAGGTTCATGTTAATAATGAACTCTAACATCTATCCAACCATTGAAGTCATGCTAATTGGTCAATAATGTCCTGCCTTCTGCCTCCCTCCTTTCTTAAAGAGTGGAGCGATATTTGCAATTTTCCAGTCCTCTGGAACCGTTCCAAAATCTAGTGATTCTTGGAAGATCATTACTAGTGCCTCCACAACTTCTTCAGTTACCTCTTTCAGAACCCCGAGATGTAGTCCATCTGGTTCAGGTGGCTTATCTACCTTCAAACCATTCACCTCCTTAGTACTGCCAACTGCACTCACTTTCTCCCCCTGAAACTCTCAAGTTTCTAACATATTGCTAGCGTCTTCCACAGTGAAGTCTAATGCAAAATACTTATTCAGTTCCCCTGCCATTTCTTTGTCCCACACTACCACAGCATTTTCCAGCAGTCCAATGCCACCTCTTGCCTCTTTACTACTCTTCATATATCTGAAAAAATTGGTATCCTCTTTTATACTATTGGCTAGAATATTTTGTTTAGAACTAGGTGCAAGCATTCACATTTTTAATTGAAACTACCTTTTCCACTGAAGTTATTTACACTCTTTGTTTCCTTATCTCTGTGTCACATAACTGTTATTAATATCAATCACAGCATTCCCATTGTTACTAGTTTTAACTTGTTAAATAAAGCAAAGGGAGCTTCAGGCTAACATGTTGGTTGAGTTCCAACCTGAAAAAGAACTCTTGGCTTTCTTGACTTTGTCTTATAGAACTGAGCCATCAGCACTGCCCCAAGTGCCTTTAAATTGAATCCACCGGACATTGGATTAATTGATGCCCTTATTTTGATCATTGTAATGTGCAATTACAATTACTCTGCAGTTCATGTTCTGTCTATTATTTGTTTGCCTTTTTTGTTGTTTGCATGATCTTTCTTCACACATTGTATACTTTTTGCTCTTTGTTGTGTGGATTTTTGTGGCTGCCTGCAAGAAGATGGAACTCAAGGTTGTATATGGTAAACGTACTTCATTAATAAATTTACTTGAATTTTATAATTTACTGGGCCTGAGAAGAAGCTCTACATTCCACAATCACAAGCTCATAACCTAACAAACTGTCTGTTAGTATATTAAAGGGTCAACTGTTAGTTAATAGAAAGTGGGACCAACGGAAAGAAAAATAACATTATTTGACTAATTCTGTAGCATTTAACCTCAATCAATAAAACAAAGCCAGGAGCCATTCTCAGTTGCAGACTTGATTTTGTTTAAACTATTCCCAGTCTGCAACCTGGTGAGTTGTTTTGGAATTGCAATGTTGTGCTGGTAATAAGAGCTGACATCAGTGGCATACCAGAACCTTGCTGAAAAGCAGCTGAGTTTGGAACCTTCAAAACTATTAAATAGATGTCATTTGATGACTATAAATAGCATGCTTCAGCATTCCCACACTCACTAGTGTTTTTCAGCATTCCTGAGTATTATTAGCTAAGACCTCCTTTCACAGAAACCTAACCATTATAAACATCAGACTAGCAAGAGTGACAAAACTAAAGTTTAATTTTGACGAGTTTTCAGTGTATCACAATGGTGGCAAAACTTTTCTGTCAGGTAGTAGAAATGAACATATTCTTGTGAAAGCCATAGATTACTTGGAGTGCTGTCATTATTACTGGTGGTACCAGCACAGAGGCAACCAAAGTGCAGGAATCTACGCATCCTGCTCCAGATGCTTCAAACACGGCACCAGCAAACAAACTATTTGATCATTACTTTACTGGTTATACTTTTCATTCACTATTCTCCCCAGACCTCCACAGTGATGGCAATATTATGTCTGTTACACCTCCCATTGACCTCTTCCCTTCCTCTTTACATTCAGTTAAATGGTTCAGTACCTTCGACTGCGAAGCAGATCCAGACTTCCTTTTGTTTACATTAAATCCTCCAAATAATTGCAAATTGTTCCAGTAATAATAACGTGCAACAACGTATAGGAAATGATGATAATTGTGCTCATCAACTGTCTAACAATCCTGTAAGAGGAGAAATTCTCTTTCCTTTTCTTTATATTACATGGCAGTCCTTATAACAGCTGCTGTAAGTAGAAGTAGGAGTAGGCTACACAGCCACTCAAACCTACCCTCCCTTTCAGTACAATCACAGCTGATCTGCGTAAGACTTCATGTCTTCTGTGCCAGTGAAGCATGGCCTCAATTATCTGATCACAAAAAAGTATCCACTTCCTCTTTAAACATTCCCAGTGATCTGCCCTCCAGGGTAGGAAAGTCCAGAGATTCACAGAGCTCTGCGAGAAGTCCTTGCACAAATTAATTGTAAATGAATCAAATCAGAATCGGGTTTAATATCATTGGCATATGGTTTGAAATTTGTTAATTATGCGGCAGCTGTACAATGCAATACATGATAAATATAGAAAAAAACTGAATTACCCTAAGTATGTGTATTAAATAGCTAAATTAAAATAAGTACTGCAAAAACAGAAATGAATAAAAAAATAGTTCATTGATTCAATGTCCATTTAGGAATCGGTTGGGAGAGGGGAAGAAGCTGTTCCTGAATCACAGAGTGTGTGCCTTCAGGCTTCTGTACCTCCTCCCTGATGGTAACAGTGAGAAGAGGGCATGTCCTGGGTGGTGGGGGTATTTAATAATGGATGCCACCTTCCTGAGACACTGCTCATTGAAGGTGTTTTAGATACTATAGAGGCAAGTACCCACGAATGAACTTTACAACCCTCTACAGTTTATTTCAATCCTGTGCAGTCACCACCAACATACTTGCCCACACCAGACAGTGATGCAGCCAGTCTGAATGCTCTCCATGGTACATCTGTAGAAGATTTCAAGTGTTTTAGGTGATAAACCAGGTCTCCTCAAACTTCTGATGAAATATAGCCTCTATCTTGTCTTCTTTATAGCTGGGTCAATATGTTGTGACCAGATTAGGTCCTCAGAGATTGAAACTTGAAAGTGCTCTCTCTCTTCTCTTCAGATCCCTCTATGAGGATAGGTTTGTGTTCCCTTGTTCAACCCTTTCTGATATCCACAATCAGCTCTTTCACCTTATTAACAATGAGTGCAAAGTTGTTGTTAAGACACCACTCAAGTAGCTTGATATATCTCCTGTATGCCCTCTCATCACCTTCTGAGATTCTGTCAACATTGGTTGTATCATCAGCAAATTTATAAATGGCATTTGATTTATGCCTAGCCACACAGTCATGGGTCTAGAGAGTGTAAGGCAGTCTGGTCCCTAATCTTGTAATACCTCCCTTTCTTCAAGATTTGTTCACTAGTGAAAACATTTCAAGATCTACTCTGTCATGTCCCCCAAAACTTCACATATTTCAATAAGATCATCCCTCATTCTTCTTAACTCCAAGGAGTTTAGACCTAAACTTTAGCCTCTCATCTCAAGAATTAACCAAGTGAATCTCTTTAAGACTTCCTTCAATGCCAGTCACCCTTTCTTAAGTAAAGGGATCATAACTGTGTGCTGTATTCTAGTGTGGACTTTGCTATATCTTGTACAATCGCAACAATACTTTCCATCTAATAAATTCCAAATAAAGGACAACATGCTATTTGCCTTCTAATTCACTTGCTGCACCTGTGATGCACCATCAATAACTCTTGTAGACGTGAGGCGAGATATAGGTTTTTATTGGCTGGAAGAAAGAACAAGCAGCAATAGACCACCATACTACATCCTGGAGACTGAGGCCAGGCTCAGTCTCCAATCGCCTTTATACCGGGGTCCATGGGAGGAGCCACAGGAGCAGGTATATGTAGTTCACCACATTCACCCCCCCCTTTGTTTTAAAAGAGAGTCCCCATGGGGCGAAGTTTCTTACAAGTATATTTACAGGTTAAGTCTATCAGGTGATCGAATCTGTCGCTGCGATCTACGTAGCACCGGCTCTGATTGCACAGGTGCCGGTGGTGATTGCACCAGAGATGGTGGTTGTGCTGGTTCCAGCCTAACTGGATGTGTCAGCCCACTAGGCGTCAGTGATCCCTCATGCGTGTGCGAGGCGCCTGGTATAGGAGTGTTGTGAGGAGTCTGTGTAGGGCTCAGTGTGCGCGGTGTCACCTCGGGCACAGGGTTCATAGTTACCGTGGAGTGTTCGGGGTAGTGGTCTGCTGCTCCTGTGGGCGCCAGGTCACGGTCGGAGACCATGTCCTCCTGCTCATCAGGTAAGACCACGTAGGCATACTGGGGGTTCGCATGTAGAAGGTGAACCCTCTTGACCAGCGGGGAGTATTTATTGCTCCTCGCATGTTTCCGGAGCAGCACTGGCCCTGGGGATGTCAGCCAAGCCGGTAGGGTGGTCCCAGTGGTCCCAGAATTCCTGGGGAAAAAAAACAGGCACTCGTGAGGGGTGGCATTGGTGGACATACACCACAGTCAGTGGGAGGAGCTACAGGAGCAGGTATATGTAGTTCACCACAACCTGCCTCTAACTTCTTGTGATTTGTGCACGACAACACTTAGATCCCTCTGTGCTTCCACCATTTGCAATCCTTGTCTTCAGGATAACAACTTTACAGATGTTCTGTTGTATGGATAGGGGTTTACCTTGAATACAAAGTTTAGTTAATGTGGAACTTCTTGTAAGAATGTGTGGCCTCCGTTGGTCATGGTCGACCATGGGTACTGTGCCTCTGGTAGTCACTGGTTTGTTGAGCAGCGTTGACTGTGGCTATTGAGGCCGATTCTGGAAAAGTAGATTCTGCCACAGTTGCTGCATGTGTAGGGCATTGTGGAGTTGTCATCCACCCTCCGCTGTGCTCTCCGTTTAGCTCTCTGCTCCTCAGACTGACTCAGGATCACTCCTTCGCCTTGCTCTAGGTGTTGCTGAAGAGTACCTTGCCATTTGTTGTGGTCATCTGCTGTATCCTCCCAGCACTCTGTGTTGATTTTTAAGGCTTTCATGTCGCGCTTGCAGAGGTCCTTGAAGTGAAGCTGGGGTCTACCAACGTTCCTTTTGCCTGTTGCTAGTTCTCCGTAGAGAATGTTCTTTGGCAGTCTACAGTCTTTCATACAACGGACGTGGCCCAGCCAGCGCAGTCTGCGTTGTCTTAAAAACGTGAACATTGTGGGAAGTCCAGTGCGGGAGAGGACCTCGGAGTTTGAGACATCGTCCCTCCAGGTGATGCCGAGGATGTGGCAAAGGCTGCGCAGGTGAAAACTATCGAGTTTCCTCTCCTGTTTGGAGTAGATGGTCCAAGTCTCGCTACCATAAAAGAGGGTGCTGATAATGCATGCATTGTACACAACAGTCTTGGTCTTTGTAGCAAGTTTCAGATCCTCCCAGATCCACAAGGAGAGTTGAGCAAGGATCTGTGTTACTTTGCTGATATGCCTATTGATTTCAGCAATGAGGGAGAGAGTGTCGCTAATGGTCGACCCCAAGTACAGGTGTCCCCCGTTTTTCGAACGTTCGCTTTATGACACCTCGCTGTTACGAAAGACCTACATTAGTTACCTGTTTTTGCTAACAGAAGGTGTTTTCAGTGTTACGAGAAAAGGCAACACGGGCACCAAGCAGTTAAGCTCCTTCCCCGGAAATGCATTCTAGCCGCCATTGCTTAAACATGTGCCTGTGAGCATCTGTGCCTTATGTCGATTTATTTTGTGCATCCATTAGCAAGGTGAGTTCTAAGGTATCGGAAAAGCCTAAAAGAGCGCGTAAGAGTGTTACACTTAGTGTAAAACTAGAGATACTTAAGCTTTTCAATTGTGGTGAAAGAAGTAAGGACATAGTGAGTTTGTCTAAGGGTTTGTGGAAGTCGACGAAGATGATGTTGAAGTGTTTTTGGAATCCCATGAGCAAGAACCAACAGATGAAGAGCTGATGAAGAGGAAAGGATAACAATTGAAACCAAACGCAGTACCAAACAGCCTGAAAGTGAAGTTGTCCAGGAACTGAACGGAAAGCAATTGCGTGAAATTTTCGCTGCAATTGACAACGCAGCAATGATTGCAGAAAAGATTGACTATAATTTTGAAAGGCTTCGTAGGTTTAGGGCATATTTGCAGGATGATTTGAGTGCTTACAAAGAACTGTATGATAGGAAAATGCACGAGGCTAAGCAGTCAAGCCTACTGTCATTTTTCAAGCCTTCCACATCAGCCACAGCAGAGGAGGAACCTCGACCTTTGACATCGAGGCAGGCAGACATAGAAGAAGATGGTCTGCCTGCCCTGATGGAAACAGACGACAATGAGATGACACCCCAGTGTCCCACCACCCCAACCTCGATGACTCAGCCTAACACACTATCTTCAGTGTGCTTGCAGTCTTCCCGAATCCAGTGAAACTACACTGTACATACATTATTTCTAATTTATGTAGAAATTTTTGTAGAAATACACAGTGCTGTGTATTTTTATGTGTTATTTGGTATGATTTGGCAGCTTCATAGCCTAAAGGTTACTGGAAAGAGTGCTTCTGCCGAGATCACTTGCATGACATTTTCACTACAGTAGACAGTGCTGCAATGATTGCAGAAAAGTATTCCTACTTTATATAGACTGTGTATTTATCAGATCACTCCTGCTTTTACTCTATATTATTATTATTTTAGGTTTTATGTGTTATTTGGCATGATTTGGTAGGTTATTTTTTGGGACTGCAAATGCTCAAAATTTTTCCCATATAAATAAATGGTAATTGCTTCTTCACTTTACGACATTCTGACTTACGAACCATTTCATAGGAACGCTCTACCTTCCAATAGCGGAGCAAACCTGTATGCATTTTCTGCTCTCATTGTAATTTGTAGACCACATCCTTTCTGCCATTTATGGGTCTGTACATAACACCCATCAGGGTCTTTTTACTCTTGCAGTTCCTTAGCTCTACCCACAACTATTCAATACCCTCTGACCCTATGACACCTTTTTCTAATGATTTGATTTGATCTTTTTACCAACAAAACCACGCCATACCCTCTGCTTGCCTGTCTGTCCTTTTGATACAATGTGTACCCTTGAACATTATGCTCCCAATTATAATCTTCTTTCAGCCGTGATTCATTGATGCCCACAATGTCATACATGCCAAACTGTAACCATGCTATAAGTTCATTTATCTTATTCCATATACTGACTGCATTCACTCTTCTAGATTTTCTATGCCTTTTACATTGCAACTCAACCTGTTGAATGCAATTGTGCTCTGTTAACAGCCTCCCCTTGCCAGCAGTCTCACTTTACACTGCCTCCATTTGTAAACCAACTACCTCATTCTCCAGTTCCCATCCCCCTACCAAATTAGTTTAAACCCTCCTGAACAACTATAGCAACAATATGTCACATAGAATACAAGAGAAGAATTTTACTTTATGAAGAAGATAATCTGTAATTATTGTTGGATGATTAGTTGTGATGTGTTCTGTGCCTTCTGCCAATCATGCTGGGCTTTTAAGATCTCCTGATGTACAGTACGTCCTTGAAATTCTCAGTATCGAGGGGGTGGAGTTTCAAGATGGCGATGTAAACATCTGCCTTTTAGGCGCTCTTCATTTTTTCAACTATAATCACCCTTTAATCAAATCTTTTCGAACTTAATCATGAGTTGCTACTTCTGATTAACTTTTTTTTTCCTAAAACAGTATTTGATCTAATCTTGTCAAACTTAAAATGGCTACAAGCAAGAAATTGTCTAAGGATCCTTTTCCCGTCGACATAATTTCTAATCTTCTGGATGCTAAACTTGCGGGTTTGGAAGGCAGATTAGAAGGTAAATTGGGAAGTAGACTGACAAGTTTGGAAAATAAGCTTACCACGAAAATGTCTGAACTTGAAGGAGTTGTTAGATCGCTTGATACTAAGCTTCAATCACAGGCATCAGATATTCAGCGGCATGAAGATAACATCACGACTCTTGAAAAATCAATTTGTGAAAAAGCACGTACAGTTGAAGCGCTGGAGAAGAAGATAGAGTCGACTGCTAAAACTATGGATCAGTATAAGTTTAAAATTACTGATCTCGAAAACCGATCTCGCAGACAGAATTTGCGCATCATCGAATTTCCCGAAAAAGTTGAGTCCGGTGATTTAACTGAATTTTTCTCTAAATGATTGTGGGAAATTTTTGGTGATGAAGGTTTGCATCATTCGAAGTAATGAGAGCGAGAATCGCTTTTAAACCAGTGATGGCAGAGATTCACTTGAATGGACTGAAACAAGCTTTAATGTATCCAGCGAAGCTTAGAATTACGCTGAACAACAGTCAGCAATTTTTCAACACTCCGGAAGAAGTGAAGAAATTTGTTGAAGAATATCGATCTCCTAGTGCAACTTGAACTATGTGTTATGTTGAAGATTTTTCGGAGAGAGGATGCCATCTCATTTTAAGTTTTAACCTACGAAGCTGGGTTACAACTTCTTATCCTGATCTACGGGTCTGGTTCTTTTTTTTTCACTATCATCATTGTTTATAGATGCTCTTTTAATTTTTATAATATCTTTTTTTTAATTCTTTTTTCTGTTTCGGATATACACGTTTTTATTTTGTAATAATGATTTACTTTTTTTTCAAGATGTCGTTTCTTCCATAAGACTTTGCTTTCTGTAAGCGTTTATTTGTCTGCCTGTACTTAGAAATGGGACGAATGTTTTGAATTTTTTAGTCTTTTTTTTATATATTGTAGTGTCTATTAAATCTTTTTTTAAATCCTATTTTGATAACATTTTTTTATTAAATTTTTTTAATAGATTGCTGAACTTACATTTATATTTTGTAATATGGCTTTTTCAAAATGTCGTTTCTTCTTCCCATGTCTTTGCTTTTGAAACGTCATCTTTCTTGTATTTGAACATGGAATTTTTTTAAAGGTATATTACACTTTCAAATTTTAATGTTTATACTTTTTTTTTATTAATGATTGTTTGTTTTATTATATTGGTTTTTTCATTCTGACTGATATATATTTTCTTTTTGCAACCCTATATTTAAATCTGGGTGTTACATAGTTTTTTTAAAATCTTTTTATGGAGCTGCCATCTTGAAATGGGGGTAATGTTAGTGTTAGATTATGCACCTGCCGCTTGGCTTTCTTTCTAAGGGTGGGGGGAGGGGTAGGGATCTTTTTTCACGCTTTTGCTTTTTATTTTTTTGCTTTTAGTTTATGGGCCGACTTTAAATTATTAATATTGTTGAGGTGTCATGTTCTCCGGTTGCTCCTGAATCAATTTTCCTTCTTCCTGAATTATGGGTTATGTGTCTTTTTAACCTTTTATGATACACACAACTAATATTGGCATGATGGATAAATCTATTAACTTTATCTCTTGAAATACTAATGTTTTAAATCATCCGATTAAACGTAAAAAAAAATTTAAAGTATTCCATAGATTGAACGCTAATATTATTTTTGCACAGGAGACCCATATTAGGAGGGAGGATAATCAACGTTTTTTTAGGTTCTGGAAGGGTCAACAATTTCACTCGAATTGTACCGCCAAAATTAGGGGTGTGTCTATTTTTATAGACCCCTCAATTTCGTTTACACATCATGAAATTATTTCTGATCCACAGGGCAGATTTTTGTTGATAACTGGTTCACTTTTTAATCGAAAAGTGGTTCTAGTTAATATTTATGCTCCAAACTTTGACTGCCCTGAATTTTTTAAACGTTTATTTACTTCCCTTCCTAATCTAAATGAATATATGTTGATAATGGGTGGAGATTTTAATTGTTGTTTGAATCCTTCGATGGATAGATCTAAACCTATCCGAACTCTTCCAAATAGATCAGCCTTACTTATTAATTCTTTTATGGTTGATTCGGGAATTACTGAAATATGGCGGTTTTTGAACCCTAAAGATAAAGAATTTTCATTTTTTTCACATGTATATCATAGTTATTCTAGAATTGATTATTTCCTTATTGATCATCGGTTATTAACGGATGTTATTGATCGTAAATATGATTCTATTACTATTTCGGATCATGCACCTTTGAAGTTATCTATTAAGATTTCGGACTTTTCCAATAATACTAGATCTTGGAGACTTAACGCTACTTTGCTTCAAGACCCAGAATTTATCACCTACATAAAACAGCAAATTGACTTTTTTTTCTCAACAAACTATACTGAAGAAATTGACAGAGGAATACTTTGGGACTCTTTTAAGGCTTTTATCCGTGGACAAATTATCTCATATTCCGTTGGTAAAAGAAAACAAAGATATTTAGATATTGCTTTATTAGTGGATAAAATTAAGGAAATTGATAAGATTTACTCCGTGACTCCTACCAAAGAACTTTATAAGAAGAGAGTTGAGCTTCAAATGGAACATAGCTTATTATTATCTTCTTCAATTGAAAATCAATTAATTAGGACCAGGGCTCAATTCTATATTCATAGTGATCAAACTGATAAACTGTTCGCTAATCAATTAAAAGCTATTTCGACTAAGCGACAAATTATTAAAATTCGTAAACAAGACGGTAATCTAACTACTGATCATAAAGAAATCAATAACACTTTTCAAGATTTTTATAAATCTTTATATCAATCAGAATTTGATGGTGACCTGTCCATGATGGATAATTTTTTTAACAATTTGAATATTCCTAAACTGACAGATGAAGATCGCAGCTTGTTCGATGCTCCTATCTCTATGGCCGAAATAGGAGAGGCTATCTCATCAATGAATTCAGGGAAAGCTCCTGGCCCTGATGGTTATATTGTAGAATTTTTTAAAACTTTTTCTTCTTTGCTTTCCCCTTGGTTATGTGAAATCTTTAATGATGCATTTGCTAAGAAGAGATTACCTCAATCTTTTTATGAAGCTACTATCTCTCTAATTCTTAAAAAAGATAAAGATCCTACTTTATGTGCATCTTATAGCCCTATATCATTATTAAATGTAGATTCTAAGATTCTTACAAAAATTTTAGCCATTAGATTAGAAAAGGTACTATCACAGATTATTTCAGAAGACCAAACTGGTTTCATTAGGAATCGGTATTCCTTTTTTAATGTTAGAAAATTGATTAATATAATTTATACTTCATCACCCACAACCCCAGAATGTGTTATTTCATTAGATGCTGAAAAAGCTTTTGATAGAGTTGAATGGACATACTTATTTAATGCATTGAGAAATTTTAATTTTAGTCCTAATTTTATATCATGGATTAAATTAATATATTATAAACCTGTTGCTTCTGTTCTTACAAATAATTATAGATCCTCTTTTTTTCAATTATCTCGTGGTACGAGACAAGGTTGTCCCTTAAGTCCTTTATTATTTAATATCGCATTAGAACCTTTAGCCATTGCTATTCGTGAATCACCTAATATTTTTGGTATTACCCGTAATGAGAAGTTATACAAGTTATCACTTTATGCTGATGACTTGCTGTTATATATTTCTGATCCTGACAGGTCTATTCCCGCTATTTTATCCTTGTTGGCTCAATTTGGTAGTTTTTCTGGTTATAAATTAAACTTGGATAAGAGTGAATTATTCCCCTTAAACGCGCAAACTTTATTGAATGACAGGATATCATTTGAAGTTGTTACTGATAACTTTACCTATTTAGGTATAAAAATTACCAAGAAATATAAAGATTTATTTAGACTGAATTTTTTACCTATGCTTCATCAAATTCAACAACTTACTACAAGATGGTCTCCCTTATCCTTATCATTAGTTGGTTGGATTAATGCATTAAAATGATGATTTTACCAAAATTTTTATATTTATTTCAAGCCTTACCAATTCTTATTCCTAAATCTTTTTTTGACAACATTGATTCAAAAATTTCCTCATTTGTGTGGCAAAATAAAAACCCCAGGTTAAGTAAAAGGCAATTACAAAAATCTAAAAAAGATGGTGGTTTAGCTTTACCTAACTTTAGATTTTACTATTGGGCGAATAATATTCGTAACCTAATGTATTGGAAATTAGATTTGGATTCACCACTGTGCCCACAGTGGGTAAAGTTGGAATGTGATGAGGTAAAGGGATATTCTCTATTCTCCGTTCTTGGTTCTTTCCTTCCTGCTGATTTAGTTAAATTCAATAAACAGATATCTAATCCTGTTATCAAACATACATTACAAATTTGGTTTCAATTTCATAAATTTTTTACTCTGAAAAACTTTGTTCTTGATAGCCCTATTTTACTTAATTTTTTTTCAAACCTTCCTTGACAGATCAAGCTTTTAGCATATGGAAAAGGAACGGTATAAAATGTTTTCGTGATCTTTTTTTCTGAAGGTACTTTGATGTCTTTCGACCAACTTTCCAACAAATTTAAATTACCTAAATCTAATTTTTTCAGATATCTACAAGTCAGAAATTTTTTACATAAAGTTCTACCATCTTTTCCCAATTCAACTTCAATGGATTTCTCAGATTTGATTTTTACTTTAAATCCTTGTCAGAAGGGATTAGTAGCTTTTATTTATAATATGATTATGAAGATACAACCAGAAATATCAGATAGAATTAAACAAGAATGGGAAAAAGAACTTCGATATAATATATCAACAGATAAATGGGAAAAAATTTTACAAATGGTTAATTCCTCTTCTATATGTGCTAAATATGCTTTAATACAATTTAAAATTGTACATAGAGCTTATATGTCTAAAGATAAGCTTGCTCGATTCTATTCTCATATTAACCCTCAATGTGACAGATGTCATTCAGAAGTGGCTTCATTGACCCACATGTTTTGGTCATGTCCCACTTTATATAACTATTGGAAGGACATATTTGCTACCATTTCCTCAATTTGGAATATCGATTTACAACCTCATTTTATTACTGCAATTTTTGGTATACCAAATGAGGATGGTAATCAGTTTTCCCCTTCAATTAGACGAATGATTGCTTTTGTAACATTAATGGCCAGAAGGTCTATATTACAAAACTGGAAAGAAGTAAATCCTCCTACCACGTTTCAGTGGTTTTCTCAAACTATTTCTTATCTGAGCTTGGAAAAAATTAGAAGCACTATTTTTGACTCATCAATTAAATTTGAAGAAACTTGGGGACCGTTCATTCGACATTTTCATAAGAATTAATTTGGCCTTTTCCAGACCTTCTTTCTGCTTATTCATGTTCAGGTATGGAGTTCCGGAGTTTTTTGACACTATCATATACTTATAAACTGTTATTATTGCCCATGTTAGTTTAGTTTAGTGTATTTTTTTCCTCAATATATATTTTTTTACATATTTTCAATTTTTTTTTCTTTTGACGATTATTTTTGTTTTTTTCATATATAATTATATAGACTTGATTGATTAATGTACTTTTTTTTGTTGATGTTTAATAGGATATTATTATCTTATTACTAATGCAATTTCAAGTCTATTGTATTCATAACCTATTCATTATTATGTTATGTTTTTTTAATATATATATGAAACTCAAAAAGATTGAAAAAAAAGAAATTCTCAGTATCATCTTGACTGCACCTCTTGCCCCTTTTCTACTTTTAGTGGCCATAGAGTAGGTATTTCCAAAGGTCAGTGGAAATGTTGTATTTCTTTGAGGAAGCTTTGAGCACCCTTGAATATTTTTTTTATGTCTGACTAGTAATCTCTTCCATGACAGGACATTAGTTTTGAGAGCCTGGCACTGGGCTTACAAACAAACCCAGCATAATCAGAAGAGAATATTTAGGGCCTCAGTACTGTGGATGCTGGCCTGGGAGAGGATGCCAAAGTTGGTGTGCTCATCCTTCCAGTGAATTTTAAGGATTTTGCTGAGAGAACATTTCCAGTGCCCTGAGGTGTCTGTTGTGAAGCACATAGGAGCACAGTAGTGCTTCATTACAATTACACACTACCAGCAGGGGTCTCACAACTACAAGTAAAACATTTACAGCAACATTTATTTGACATCAAAGAAAACAAATAAAATTGCATCTGTAAATTTGTCTATGAAATATATTTCTACATATTTCCACAAAAGGTTACTGGAATTCTAGGTTAGGTCTGGATTTCATTTGCAATCCCTGCATAGAAGTTTAACCTCTTGAAGTGAAAACAAGATAGATGGAAATCAGCAAGACTCGGGATTTCAGCAAGGGATCTGTTTCAGAGTGAATAGACGAGTCCTGTAGGAAGCAATAGAAAGAGTGAATGCTACCTTTCTGTGACCATTCTGGGAGTGAATGAGATGGCGTTTACCGGTCTCCCTGATGTTACCAAGTGCACTCACTGCTGTTAGGCACTAAGTTGGATAATGCTCTAGTGGCCTACTCAAATAAAATAATTGATCAGATGTTATGTTGAAAAATAAAAAGGCTAATTCTAACTAAGGTATGAAGTCCTATACAGAAGAAAAACACTTTACCAGGATTAGGAGAAAAGGAATCCGGAGTATGGACTTGGAGATGGCTCACTAAAGGGAATTTAACAACATCTTATATGCAGAGGTTTGACAGTCCAAGGAGTTTTTTTTTAATTCAGGGGATGTGGGCTTTGAAAGCTGAGCCAGTATTTAATTGCCCATCATTAATTGCCCTTGAGAAGTTAGTGGTGACTACTTCCTTGAAGGCTACCGTTAATGAGGCATGGAAATATCCACAGTGAGAGAAGTCCAAGATTTTGTCCCAGCAAGTGATACACCCATCCAAGTTAGAATGGGTGTGGCTGAGAGGCCAAGTTCCAAGTGATGTCCCCATGCTTTTGCTATCTTTGTGCTGCCGGCTGGTAGAATCATGACTTGGACAATGCTGTCTAAATAGCTTTAATGAGTTGCTGTAGTGCGTCCTTTAAATGATACAAACCACTGCTACTATGCTTCAATGGTGGCGTGATGGGGCCCTATTAATCAGGCTGCTGTATCCTAGCAACACACACAAAATGTTGGAGGAACTCAGCAGATCAGACAGTATCTATGGAAGAGGGAAAAGGCAACATTTCAGGCCAAGACCCTTCACCAGGACTGAAAAAAAAGATGAAAGGTCAGAGTAAGAAGATGGGGGGAAGGGAGGAAGAAGAACAAAGTGATAGGTGAAACCAGGATTGGGGGAGGGGGGGCTAAGTAAGGAGCTGGGAAGTTGCTAAGTGAAAGAGATAAAGGGCTGGAGAAGGGGGAATCCAGTAGGAGAGGGTAGAAGTCCATGGAACAAAGGGAAGCGGGAGGTACACGAGAGGGGAGTGATAGGCAGGTAAGGAAATGAGATGAGAGAGGGAAATGGGAATGGGAATGGTGAAGGAGAGGGAGGGAAGTTACCATAAGTGCAAGATATTAGTGGTTATGCCATTAGATTGGAGGCTGCCTGGTTGGAATATAAGGTGTTGCTCCACTAACCTTAGTGTGGCTTCACCATGGATTGACATGTTGGTATGGGATAGGAAAGTGGAATTAAAATGGGTGTCCACTGGGAGATCCTACTTTTTCTGGCAGACAGAGTGTAAGTGTTTGGCAAAGCGGTTTCCCAATCTACATCAGGTCTCGCCGATACACAGGAGGCCACACCGGAAACATGAGATACAGTAGATGACCCCAGCAGTTTCACAGGTGAAATGTGCTTCACCTGGAAGGACTATTTGGGACCCTGAATGGTAGTGAGGGAGGAGGTGTAGGGGCAGGTGTATCACTTGTAATGTTTTCAAGGATGAATACAAGGAGGAAGAGCAGAAGCATTGCTGGCCCAAAAGTGAAATGGAAGAGATGTGGGTGAAGGCACTGTTGTTGGTGGAGGAAGGAAAGCCCCTTTCTTTGAAGAAAGGTGACATCTCATTAGTTCTGGAATAAGAAGTCTTATCCGGAGAGCAGATGTGGCAGAGTTGGAGGAACTGAGGAAAGGAGATGGCATTTTTACAAGTTTCAGGATGGGAAGAGATATAGTCCAGGTAGCTATGAGCATCAGTGAATTTATAAATTACATCAGTAGATAAACTGTCTCCAGAGACAGGGAAATCGAGAAAGGGGAGGGAGGTGTCAGAAATGAACCAGGTAAATTTGAGGGCAGAGTGGAAGTTGAAGGTAAAGTTGATGAAGTTGACGAGCTCAGCATGGGTGCAGGAAGCAGCAATAATGCAGTCATTGATGTAGCGTAGGAAAAGTTAGGGAGTAATACCAGTGTAGGCTTGGAATATTGATTCTTCCACGTAGCCAACAAAAAGGCAGGCTCTGCTGGGACCCCTGCAACTGCTCATGGCTACACATTTAGTTTGAAGGAAGTGGGAGGAGCTGAAGGAGAAATTATTGAGAGTGAGGATCAGTTCTACCAGATGGAGGGAAGTGGTGGTGGAGGGGAACAGGTTGAGTCTGGTGTTTAGAAAATGTCCTGGTGTTCATTAGTGGGGCCTTGTTCAAAGGGTAGATAAAACAAGGTGTCTGAGAATTGTTAGCAAGGTAGAGGTCAGTCCACTAGCCCTTTATCTCTTTCACTAATCATCTTCCCAGCTCTTTACTTCACTCCCTCTCCCACTCTTGGTTTCACCTATCACCTACCACTTAGTACTTAGAGTGTTGACTGTTTATTATTTTCCATAGATGCTGCCTTATCTGCTGAGCTTCTCCAGCATTGTGTGTGTGTTGCATGGATTTCCAGCATCTGCACACTTTCTCATGCTTGTGCTATATCCTATATAGCATCAAGCAAATGACAAGTGGAAAATATGCAAACTGCAGATGATGGTAGCATAATGTAAGATTACCATTCTTTTCTCCCAAATATATGAAATGGGGTTTCCTGTTATACCTTGGCTGTCTTATACTCTGCCCACACATTTCCATCAAAGAGAGGTAGTCCAGGCATTGACAATGCATTAGGAGACTATGATCCTGTATATTTTTTACTTAATCATTTCAAGTACCTGGATATCATTAGTAATGTGGTGTTTATTGTCCATTCTGACTTGCCTTTGAGAAAATAGTGGTGAGTTGCCTTCTTGAACCTCTGGTGCTGTTGGGTAGGGAGTTCCCAGTGAAGATAATATATCCGTAATATATTTCCAGATCAGGATAGTGTGTGTATCCTGGAGAAGGTCAGTATCTTTAAATTCTTCAATGTTACTATATTGGAGGATCTGTCCTGGTAGCAGCACCTAAGGATCATTATAAAGAAGGCATGACAGCACCTTTACTATCTTAAAGGTTTGTACATGTCATTTAAAACATTTTCAGGCTTCTACAGATGCACAGAGAAGAGTATCCTGACTGGTTGCATCATGATCTGCACTGGAATTGCCGTGCCCAAGAATGGAAAATCCTACAAGATGTGGTGAATATAGCTCAGACACCACAGGCAAAGTCATCCGCACCATTAACCACATCTACAAGGTGCTCCACCACAAGAAAGCAGCATCCATCATCAAGGACCCCTGTCATCCGGACCATTCTCTCTTTTCACTGCTTCCATTGAGAAAGTGGTAGAGGAGCCTTAGGTTCCACACCACCAGATTAAGGAACAGTTATTACCCTTCAAACATCAAGCTGCTAAACCAGTGTGGATATTTGCATAGATTGTCTTCGTTTGCACATTGGTTGTTTGGAACTCTTTCTCTGTGAATTGTTTTTCATTGACTCTATAGTGTTTATTTGTTCTATTGTGAATACCTGCAAGTAAGGGAATCACAAAGTAGTACTTAATGACATATACCCTGTATGTACTCTGAAAGTAAATTTACTTTGAACTTTGAAGATAAGAGTGTTCCCATGTGCCTACTCCCATGAGTCCTGAAGGAATTTGTAGTTGGGGGTTTGGACACAGGAAAGTGATGATAGAACCCGAAGCAAAAATCAAACAGCTGGGAAAACTTGATTGATCGAGCATCATCCCTGGGGGTAAAGAGACTGTCAATGTTTTCTGTTAAAACCCTGCATCAGGGCTGAGAATGCAGAGGGAATTTAGCCAGTACAGAGTAATGAGAAAGACAAACGAGACAGACACTGGGATGTGATAAATAGAAATATAAGAAGAGAAAAAAATTCTGGGCAGGTGGACGTACTGTAGGTGGGAAAGGGAGGGAAGAAGGGTAGAGATACAGACTGATAGGTTTTAGGTTGAACCAGCTAAGTGTGGAGTCTCGTAACATACCTGGTCGGGTGTTAAGAGACTGCACAGCCCAGTTAACTGAGGTTCTAACAGACATATTCAATATTTCTGGAACAGTCCACTGTCCTCTCAGGCTTCAAGGTGGCTCCTATCATCACAGTGCCCAAGAGAATGATAGTAAGCTGCTTTCAATAACCTCAACAAAAATGAAGTGCTTTGAGTGATCGGTTATAGATCACATTAAGTCTCATCTCCCTGCAGCACTGGACCTGTTGCAGTTCACCCGTCAGTCAAATTGGTCTACTGATGAATCTCGGTCCACAGAACAGCTGGTTGAGGCTGGCTGGTTTGATGAGTGAACCAAGGCTGTGGATGAGAGCTGCAGATGATGAGTTGAAACCGAGTAGCAGATGCTGTCATAGTCTGGCAGACTAACCTCTACCCTGCTGAAGCCCAGCGTCAATTGTCAGACACCTCCACTTACCTACCCCTCGAACAGGACTCCACTAAGAAGCACCAGGCCATTGTCCCTCACACTATCACCAAGCTTATTAAGTCTGAGGAGCTTCCATCCACTGCTACCAGCCTCGTAGTCCTCTAACACTGCACCTCCCGTTTCTACCTTCTACCCAAGATCCACAAACCTGCCTGACCAGGTAGACACATTGTTTCTGCTTGTTCTTGCCCCACTGGACTTATAGCTGTATACCTCTGCTCAGTATAAAACCCCCCGGTTCAGTCCCTTCCTACCTACATCCGTGACAATTCACATGCTCAGGGTCTTTTCAATGATTTCAAGTTCCCTGGCCTGCATCATCTTATTTTCACTATAGATGTCCAGTCCCTATACACCTCCTCCCCCCACCAAGAAGGCCTGAAAGCTGTCTGGTTCTTTCTAGACACCAGACCCAACCAGTTCCCCTCCACCACCAATCTCCTCTGTCTGGCAAAACTGGTCCTCACTCTCAATAATTTCTCCTTTGGCTCCTCCCACTCCCATCAAACAAAAGGTGTGGCCATGGGCACTCACATCAGTCCCAGCTATGCCTGGCTTTTTGTCGGTCATATGGAACAGTCTATGTTCTAAGTCTACACTGGTATCAGTCCCCCACTTTTCCTACACTACATTAACAACCATGTTGGGGCTGCTTCCTGTACCTGTGCTGAACTCATCAACTCCATCAGCTTTGCCTCCAACTTTCACCCTGCCCTCAAATTCACCTGGTACATTTCTGACACCTCCCTCCCCTTTCTTGATCTCACTGTCTCTATCTCTGGAGACAGCTTATCTACTGATGTCTATTATAAACCCACGGACTCTCACAATGGGCAAGACACATGAAAGATTGGTGTGATCCTGAGGGAAGGGGAAGCTGGAGACCGTAAGTGACTAAATTAATGTGATGGGTAATTCTGAAGGGAGCAGGTGAAGTATCCAACCCACTGCCTCCCTCCTACCTCCCGGATGGTTGAAAACTCACCACAGCTCAGTGGTAAATTCCTCATATTTGTTGCAAATGCTGATTTTATTGTCCCAGTTAGCCTTGGGCCAGGTCAGAGCTCGCCCAGTCAGGAGAGAGATGATGAAGGCTATCTTCGCTCGGTCCATAGAATATAAAGACGGCTGGAACTTCAAACGTAAGACGCACTGGCGTTGGGTTGGGGATGCATCGAAGTTTTCAGGCGCTGAAATCTGATGCTCAGAAGGAGGAGGTTGACTGTTACTGTGTTGCTGTGTCTAAGAAAGTGAGGAGCAGATAGTCAATAGTTTCATGCTACTTCTTGATCAGGTGTTCATGTCGATGGATGACTTATTTTAGGTGAGCATACTCTGCTGGGTTCACTTATCCAGTCAAGATGTGTAGAGGAGGCTTGATCCAAAAGAAAAACAGCGGAGACAATTTATTAAACTTTAATAAACAACTGCAAAATAACAAGCCATAAGGGGCCGCAAAATTGAAGAGAACAGATACTAAACTCACACCAACAAGGTCACTGAAGACTTGGAGCAACTGGTTGAGGCTAGCTGGTTTGATGAGGAAACTGGGGCCGTGAATGAGAGCTGGGTTTAAATAGACTGCAGGCAATGAGATGGAAATGAATGGTGGGCAATTCCTGATAGTGGGGTGGAGACTGGGAGATGCCTGCGTGGGCAGGCCTGAAATTGTATAACAAAACCAGTGACTTTTCTTCCATGTGCAGGAGTTTCTCAATATTTAGTGACATCAAATTGTGTGCATTATCTGGAGAGGTGAGAGATTGCAGTGCTGGAATCTGGAGGTGCACACAAGATACTGGAAGAGCTCAGCGTCACGGGCCACTCACACTGCAACACAATTGAGGCCTTCCTCATCAGTTGCTAAAAGAGTTCTGCCAAAGCAATTCCCAGGCCATGCAGCCCAGAACTGTGAAGTCACCTATTTCAAAGGCTAAAAGCAGAGGCTATTCTAAAGCACATGATGCCTTGTACCTTCTGTGCTGATGACATTAAAGTGGGCCGATGAGAAAACCATACTTTTGCCTGCTGTGCACCACTGATCTAGCCCACTTTTCAGGTTCTAAAGAATGTCAAGGCTGTAGAATATGAAGGATGCAAAATCCCCCATCAATTTATTTCACTTTCAAATGGTAAAACTCTTCCAGCACCCTTTGTCTGATAAATAAGTTCCGTGGTATGAAGGCAAATGAAAACTAATGCACAGAAGTTCTGGCAAACACAGTAAATAATTCAATGCTGGTTCCACAATGTGCTCTCAGGACATCTGTTTTTATCCAAAGTCTAAACTTATTCCAGATTTTCACAAGTTTTGAGTGTAAGCATATTACCAGATCAAAACCAAACCTTAAATGTAACTGAAAATCAGTAAATGTGTACTTTGGCTTGACTTGTTTCCATGTCTCTTTTCATGAGACCATTTCCCTTTCAGTTTCCCTCTTCCTGAAATTTAAGAAGAGCCTAAATAAACAGTGTTTTATTTGTGGAAACAAACCAAGTTTTACAGGGATAGAATTAATAGGGTTTATATCTTTAATATATGATATATATATATATATATATATATACAGAATGTTTCATCTATCTTTTATCTTTGATTCTGTTGAATAATAGAAATAGTTATGTCAGGATGTTCACTGATCATAGCTCAGTGTTTATCACTATCATCCCTACAGTCTTGATTGAAAAGTTACAGAACCTGGGCCTCTGTACCTTCCCCTGCAACTGGATCCTTGACTTCCTAACCAGAAGACCACAATTTATGTGGGTTGGTAATAACTTCTCCACCTTGCTGACAAACAACACTGGTGCACCTCAGAGGTGTGTGCTTAGCCCACTGCTCTCTCTGTACCCATGACTGTGTGACTAGTCTCAAATGCCATCTGTAGATCTGCTGATGATGCAACCAGTGATGGCAGAATCTCAGATGGTGACGAAAGGGCGTACAGGAGCGAGATACAGCAGCTAGTTGAGCGGTGTTGCAGCAACAACATTGCACTCAACGTCAGCAAGACCAAAGAGTTGGTTGCGGACTTCAGAAAGAGTAAGATGAGGGAACATGAACCAATCCTCACAGAGGGATCAGAAGTGGAGAGAGTGAGCAATTTCAAGTTCCTGGGTGTCAATATCTCTGTGGGTCTAACCTGGTCCCAACATATCGATGCAGCTATAAAGAAGGCAAGCAGCAGTTACAATTTTTCAGTTTTGATTTGTCACCTAAAAAAACTTCTACAGATGTACCATGGAGAGCATTCAGTCTGGCCACATCACTGTCTGGTGTGAGGGTGGGATGGGGGACTACTGCACAGGATTGAAGTAAGCTGCAGAGAATTGTAAAGTTAATCAGCTCCATCATGAGTATTGCCTCTGTAGTATCCAAGGCATCTTCAAGGAGCGGTGCCTCAGGAGAGTGGCTTCCATCATCTTGGACCCCCAAAACTCAGGACATGCCCTCTTCTCATTGCTACCATCAGGTAGGAGGTACAGAAGCCTGAAGGCACACACTCAGTGAGTTAGGAACCGCTTCTTCCCCTCTGCCATCCGATTCCTAAATGGACATTGAACTCATGAATACTATCCTACTACTTTTTTAAAATATCTGTTTTTGCACTACTTACCTTAACTGATATACATATATATAGAAAAATTCTGAATTACATATACATACTTACTGTAATTTAGTTCTATTTTCTATATTTATTGTGTATTGCATTGTACTGCTGCTGCAAAGTTAACAAATTTCACAACATATGCTGATGATATTAAACCTGATTCTGATTCTGTTTGGTGTTTAAGCATGTAGATATTTCTCATGTGACAATTATTCAATTTCCAAATGTTCACTGATACATGCCTTTCATTTACAAATCTATTTTTGCTGCAATAAATAGCATTCCTGTAGAAATACACTGCACCAAAGTGCCCATAATGCATTTTGCCCAGCCTTAATTATTTAAAAAATTTGCATAATAAACATGTTCCAGGGACATCACTCTGTTATAAAGTGGAGAATTATGGTGGATTGGAACAGGTCATGTCCAAAAGATTTTGAACTGTACTGCAAGTTGTGGCATTTTGACATGACCACCTGATCATTTAACTGTACAACCAAGACCAGTGTAAGAAAGCTGAGGACTGATAGCCTGACAGAAGAATATTGGTGAACAATAAGGCTGTGTTCCTAGGTCAAGGTTCAAATGCAGCACTTGTTCCATTTCTTATCAGTAATCAGGGTGAACTTCTGAGGATGAGCATTTTGAAGAAGAAGACAACAAAGAGGGCTCACCAAGAACAAATGGCTGTCTGATGAAAACTTAACCTGATGCACACCTGGACCCTTGTGTTGACAGGAAACTGATCTAACACCTCTTTCCAGCACAACATCTGCTACAAGCTGCTCTTTCACAATGGCTGCAGTGACAAACCTCTTGGCAGGAGGACATTGACCAGGCAATGGCCATCTCCAACAAGAGAGGCTCTAACTTTCGTCCCTCGACATTCACTGGCATCACCATCACTGAATCCCCTACTATCAACATCCTGGGGGTGTTACCGTTGACAGGAAACTGAACTCACCTAGCCATATAAAGACCATGGCTATCAGAGCAGGTCAAAGGCTAGGAATCCTGTGGCATGTAACTCATCTCCTGACTCCCCAAAGCCTATCCACCATCTACAAGGCTCAGGTCAGGAGTGTATTGGAATACTCGTTACTCAACTGAATGAGGACAGCTCCATCGATGCTCAAGAAGCTTGACACTGTCCTGTACAAGGCAGCCCACTTGATTGGTACCCCTTCCACAAGCACCCAGTCTCTCCACCATTGACGAACAGTTGTTGCAGTGTGTACTATCTACAAGATGCACTGCAACAACACACCAAAGTTCCTAAGGCAGCACCTTCCAGACCCACGACCACTACCATCTAGAAGGACAAGAACAGCAGATACCTGGGAACACCACCACTTGGAAATTCACCCTCCAAGTCACTCACCATCCTGACTTGGAAACATATCGCCATTCCTTCATTGTCACTGGGTCAACATCATGGAATTCCCTCCCTAGCAGCACTGTGGGTATATCTACACCTCAGGGACTGCAGTGGTTCAAGAAGGCAGCTCATCACCACCTTCTCAAGGGCAACTAGGGATGGGCAATAAATGCTGGCTTAGCTGGCGATGCCCACATCCCGTGAATGGATTTTTAAAAATTGTCCGTGTCTCTGTAAGGGAAGCCCTTTCAATGGTGACCTCCTTGTTAGAAAGATGCTTTTGGAATGCTGCAAGTTCAAAGTCAGGGATATCTTCTACTCCAAGACTTTCCAGCTAATGAATATTTCCCAGGATGCCATGGTAGCGTAGCAGTTAGTGCGACCACTACAGCTCAGGGCATCAGAGTTCAAAGTTCAATTTAGGCACCATCAGTAAGGAGATTCTATGTTCTCCCTGTGACCGCATAGGTTTTCTCCCACAGTTCAAAAATGTACCGGTTAGTAAGTTAATTGGTCATTGTAAATTGTCCTGTGATTAGGCTAGTATTAAGCAGGTGGGTTGCTGTGCAGCGCTCCGCACTGTTTATCTACATAAATAAATAAATGAAAATATCAGTGTGATTTTCAAGGATACTGTAGAATGCCAGAAGCTGTTACAAGAGGTTCAGGAGAAGGAAAATGAAGCCCCACTAGTTCCCTATGAGTGGATAGAATAGTGATAAATGGCACTTAGTATGCTTGCTTTTTTAGGCTCACAGAATGAATATAAGAGTTGGGATGTCATGTTATTGTTGTAAAAACCACTGTGGATAGGTCTGGTCACCACACTACAGAAAGGATGTGATAGCAATGGAGAAAGTGCAGAGGAGATTCACCAGATGCTTGACTGGAATGGAGAGCTGTAGTTATAAGGAAAGGTTAGATTGGCCTCCACTGGAACGCTGGAGGCTAGGGGATGACATTATAGAGGTTTATAAAACTGTAAGGGGCATAGGTAAGGATAGGTAGTCAGATTAGATTCTTTTTCTGTCAGTTAGCGCTGTCTGGACACATGCTGAACGCAGCATGAGGAATACTGCTCTAGAGGATGCAAATGTTGGAATCAAAATTGCTGGATGAAATATAACAACCTGAGATGACACTACTGTACTCCAATGGCTGAAAGTGAGGAGGATCTGAGGAAGCTTCTAATCAAAGTGAAAGAAGAAAGTGCAAAAGCTGGCTTGTTCCTCAATATTAAAGAAACCAAGATTACGTCGACCAGCCCTATTAACTCCATGGTAATAAAGTGAAAGCAGTGACAGGTTTTGTCTTCCTCGGTTCAAAGATTTCTATAGATGTTAACTGCAGCCACAAAATTAAATGGCACCTACTCCTGGGAAGGGCAGCAATGGCAAATTTAGATAAAATACTGAAGAGCCGAGACATTTTGTTGTCTAGAAAGCTCCATACAGTCAAGTCTATGGTATTTCCAGTTGTGATGTATGGTTGTGAGGGCTGGACTATTATTAAGGCTGAATACAAAAGAATCAACATCTTTGAACTTGGATGCTGAAGGAAAGTGTTAAGAGTTCATTAGACTGCAAGAAGATCCAGCAAGTCAATACTTGAAGAAATACAGCCAGACTGCTCACTAGGAGGCTTGATTATGAGACAAAAGCTCAAATATTTTGGTCACTTCATGAGAAGACAGAATTCCTTGGAGAAGACTCTCATGTTATGCAAAAGAGAAGGTAAAAGAAGGAGAGGATGACAGAGTCTACAATGGACAGAAAATATTACTCAGACTATGTATATGACCTTGGGGGATCTGAGAGAGGCAGTTTCCAACAAGAAGGCTTGGTGTGCAGGAGTCCATGAGGTAACAAAGAGTCAGACTCGACTTAATAACTGAACAACAACAGTGCTGTCTGAAACTACAGAGGATATGTTTAAGGTGAAAGGAAAGAAACTTAGAGGATATCTAAAAGGTAACTTTTCCATACAGAGGGTTGAGAATATCTGGAATGAGCTGTAGAGGAGGGATTGGAGGCAGATACAAGTAAAATGTTTAAGAGATATTTGGATAGGTAGTTGGACAGGAAAGGCATTAAAGGATATGGGCCTAATGCTGACAAATGGGATTAGCATAGGCAGGCATGCACAAGGTGGTTGAAAAGGCCCATTTTTGTGTTGCTATGATTCTATGATATGAATACCTGCCTAACCAATGTCTGCTGGGAGATCAGGGCAGAATTAAATTTGTCTGATGAAAGTTACATATGATGCAGTCATGTTTTCCCTTAAGAGACATATGGGACGAACTCAAAAGTGTTTCACATAATTTGCAAGAATAACCACAGTATGTTTTACAATGATGGTTCAGAAGTAATTGGCCAGAGGAACAGCTGCTCAGCACATCATTAACAAATGGATACTTGTAGTCGTTCTGAGTTTCAAACACTGGTGTGCTCCATACTGAAAATGTAACAAAGTTCTGTGGTTATGAGGATTCCTTTATCTCTTCAAGAAGAGGAGAATCCAGCACATATCCTCATCATTGGTACAGGCATGAACAGTATGGACAAGAAATCTGAAACATTTTATTTTTATTGGTTCAAATAAACAGCCATTTGTGTGTCAAAGGGTTGTTGTGATGCATCTAGTGTGCTGATGCAGTGGGTAGTGCTTGTCGCTCTTGCTTTCAGCTTCCACCGCTGTCTAACAGTCTTGCGAAAAGGAGAGCTGAATGTGTTAAGTCTGTTTTTGCCTCTCCAACAGCAGGCCTCATGTAATGCCTCCTCACTGGCGACACACAGAAACTGAACTCCTTTCAGACTCAGAATGAGCTACAGAGGATGGGGAGAAGGTCTGGCTTCTGCACAAGTAACACGCAGACCCACCGGTGCGTGGACACGCCTTGGTGCTCAGAAACCAGATCCCCAGCTCTGGGTAGATAGCCCCACTGCCTGGTGGGCAGCCTTGGGAGAGACAAAGGCTATGGTAGTAAACCCAGACAGAAAATCCAGAGTGGAGCCCCTAAGACAGCTGGACATCATTGAACACCCTTCCCGCAGCTCCGGCAACCAAGCTGGTGCTAAACATATTGCTTTGTTTTCCTTTGGACTACACTGGTAAGGCTGAGAGGGGGATCTGTACAACTGGGCATCCCAGGATTTCCATACCTTCTGCCCAGTGTTGTGGCCTGGAGAAGTCACTCCAGTGCCACTATCTGTTGTCCTTTGAGACAGACAGATGACACCATCATCATCTGATAAACTGAGAGAGAGTCATAGAGATGTAGAATAGTACAGTGCAGAAAAAGGCCCTTTAGATCAACTGGTCCATGTAAACCACAACATCATCCCTGGTAGACCCAGCTGACCACAAATGGCCTACAACCTTGCAAACCCCTTCCCTCAATGCCTCTTAATCATTGCAATTGTATCCACCTCAACCACTTCCTTTGCCAGCTCATACAGGTATTCACTACCCTCTCAGGTCACTTTTATTGTCTCCCCTATTATTTTGTATCTGTGCCCTCTAGTTTTTGACTACCCAACCCTGGGGAAAAGACAATGACCATTGTCCTTGTATATAGCCCTCAGGTTTCTAAACTTCTATGAATCACAAAAGATTGGTTTGCAGGTGCAGCAGGTTATCAAGAAGGCAAGTGGAATGTTGGCCATCATTGCTAGAGAGATTGAATTTAAGAGTAGGGACACTATGCTGCAACTGTACAGGGTACTGGTGAGGCTGCACCTGGAGTACTGCATGCACTTCCAGTTTCCTTACTTGAGGAAGGATATATTGGCTATGAGGAGAGATTGAGTCAGCTGGGACTGTACTTGTTGGAATTCAGAACAAGAGGAGATCTTATAGAAACATAAAAAATTATGAAAGGGATGGATAAGATAGAGGCAGGAAAGCTGTTTTCACTGGTAGGTGAGACTAAGACTAGGGGACATAGCCTCAAGGTTCAAGGGAGTAGATTTAGGTTAGAGATAAAGTGGAACTGCTTTTCACAAAGAGTGGTGAATCCGTGGAATTCTCTGCCCAATGAAGCAGTGGAGGCTACCTCAATAACTATATTTAAGACAAGGTTGGACAGATTTTTGCATAGTAGGGGAATTAAAGGTTATAAGGAAATGGCAGGAAGGTGGAAGTGAGTCCATGGCTAGATCAAACATGATCTTATTGAATGGCGGAGCAGGCTCAATAGGCCAGATGGCCTACTCCTGCTCCTATTTCTTATGTTTTAATGAGGCCCAAATTCTCCTATTCTCCAAGGAATAATCCAGCGATGAAAACCTCTCTCTATAACTTAGGCTGTCTCTTTTAGGCAGCATTCTTGTAGGGCACCAGAGTAGCTTTGCATTTAGTGTGACACTATTACAGTTCAGGGCATTCTGGAGTTCAGAGTTCGGAGTTCAATTCCAGCCTCATTCTGTAAGGAGTCTGCACGAATGCTTTGATTACGTCCCACAGTCCAAAGACTTACTAGGTAGGTTAATTGGTCAATGTAAATTGTCCTGCAATTGGGTTAGGGTTAATTGGGTTTGTGGGGGTTGGCTGGGGTGGCGTGGCTCAAAGGGCCTGAGGAACCTACTCCACGCTGTATCACTAAATAATAAATTAAAAATATCTTTTGTCCACTCTCTCCAGCTTGAGAATGGCCTTCTTTCAAAGGGAACTTCGCTTAAACCATAAATTATATAAATCATCCAATAATTTGTCTGTCTTTTGGCATACTGTGGCACCAAAGTCAAAACAGAATGGAGTGCTGGGGATTTGCTGTAACTTTGTGATCCACATCTCAATCTCCAATGAGAGCTCTGCTGTCAGACTGTAGGCATGAAATCACAGTCAGAAAGAGCATCCATCAAAGTTGGGACTGCCACTGTTGCAGGGGAATCCCAAAGCCTATGCATTCTTGAAAATAAATGTCGACTGATCTGTGTGAACTGTCAGTATATCCTCACAAAAACTAGCACAATAATTTTTGTTTGTGACTGAGATCTTATCTATGAACATTACTGTAACAGTAACAATTCATGACAATATCTTTAGATGCAGGATAAATGTTGATATGTGAAGTTTCTTATCTTACCTAAACTTCATCACATCATCCATAGTAGAGAGTTATTTTCTAACACATGAATCAGACGCTCTGAAGTCCAGACAATCTTTATCCTTATTACTAATATGTTTTTTTTTTCTGAGCCTATATTTGATCTAGGCCTTAATTTAGTTTTGCTTTGTCTGGCAAGGCAACCACATAACTATTTTTTATAACATATCAGCTCTCAGTGTAATTTTGCTTATTGAATTATGAACTAAGATGATTTGAAATGAAATTTGAGCCAGGTCTCAATGTTTGTTAACAGGAGCTTTAAACCATCCGTGGAATTGATTTGCTTGACTGTTGCAACTGGATTTTTGGATGACATTCTGAACCTGAGTAAAGGAACACGTTCTTGAGTAAGAAGCTTTCCTTAAACATCAACATGCACTTAAACTGTGTTTGATTGTGACTTAGACCTTAAACAGGAAGGGCATGGTCAGCAGTGACGGTGTTTCTACTCAAAATGCTTACCTGAGATATGGCTAGAAGATGCTCAGGAATAATGCTGATGTGAAAACGTAAAAGGGGATGACTTACCCCAGTGATAAAAGATAAGCAAGAAAATTGAGACAACTAAATTGGGACACCCTCTGGTTGGGCTTCACAAATAGAAAGGCAGTTCAAACTGAGGTAGGATTGAGATATAGGCATCTGCTCAGGGCTATGAGATGACAAAATGTATAATGCATAAGTTAAATAACAGACAAATCTTTAAAGAAAACATGTTTTAAATGGCAAATTGCACGTTTCATGTAGATTGGGATAAACAGATTAGCTCATGTCAGAGAGTTCGTCAACTTGCTGGGAGTTTCCTCCAACAACATGCCCAAGACTTATCAAAAGTATATTGTACTGGATTTAGCCATGACTAGTGAAGTAGATTTAGTTAACAGGCTAACACCATGTGGAGGTTAATCTAATAATGATAAAGCTTAATATGCAATGCTCCATAGTGGACAAAAGGAAGAAATATGGAACTACCATGATGATCTTGGATTTAGGGTTGACATTCATTTGATGACATAAGAGTGGACAAAACTTGGGGGCAGTAGAGTTGCATAGCAGTTGGCCTAACACTGTTACAGTGACAACAACCTGGGTCCTATTCTGCCACTGTCTGCAATGAGTTTGCACATTTTCCCTGTGACTGCGTGGGTTTCCTCCAGGTGCTCTGGTTTCCACCCACATTTCAAAGGTATGTAGTTTAATTGGGCACATGGTGTAATTGTGCGGAATGGGCTCATTGGGCCAGAACAGCCTGTTGCCATGCTATATTTCTAAACTAAACTAAAAGTTTAAAAAAATGAGGCAGAAAAATGAGTTTTATGGTCTAAATTGGGAAATGCTATTAATGGTTAAAACAGTCAATGTTGGAGGTTGAGTCCCTTAATCTGTGATTCTGTGATAGTGACATCTCATGGAATATGGTGATAATTATGGAAGGTGATCTCTGAACATGTAAGCTGATGGGGTCAAAGATGTAAACATAGAAAACCATGCTCCTGTTTGGAGCCAGATTCTGCAAATGTTAATTATACATGATGAAGATGATTGAATATTTTAATAAAGTAAAGAAAGCAGTGGATAGGGAAATGTTTATCAATGGTATATATGCATACAGACTCTAACAATCATTTCTCTTCTTAGGAATCTGGTGGCTAATAACTTTGGAACTGAGGGTAAATTGTTAATCTGTCTCTGAAAGCAGCCAGAACTGGAGGGATAAAAGGCAGATACTCAAATTGTCAGGCAATATTTCAAGAAATCCTATAAAGATTTGATGGGGATTAATTATTTGCTAAATTTATAAATAACTTTAGATGGTGGAATAGAAAATATTCAAGGGTTCAGAGTCGATATAAAGACAGCACCATAAGATCAAATCAAGTGAAGTTTATTGTCATTTGACTACATACATACATATATATACATATATATATATATAAAACACATATAACGTATACAGAAATGAGACAATGTTTCTCTGAATCAGGGTGTAAAGCAGAATAGTACATATAACACACGTATCCCACATTAATTTATGAAGGTGAGGATAAAATCTACAAATGAATCACACATAAATAACAAAGACAGATTGAACCAGTAAATTATACAGAGAGAGTAGCAGTATTGGAATGGACCATCTGGATTCAATATAGGCTGAAACAAGATACTTAATATTTAATCATAATTTATTGCATAATTAATGCGCAGTTGGGCTTAAACATACCAGACTATGTTTGTAGATCCTGTGGTGCTGCTGTCCAGTTATACTTTTCTGTGTAATGTGTCTTTCTCTGGGGTTCATTTATATTTCACGTTTATTCACACTGGAAAAGAGACCAGTGTGGTTTTAGCAACTGTGTTGCGGGGGGAGCTTCAACCCATTGTTACCAGTAGGGAACTAACACAGAAAATAGGAATCTCTGACAAGTTACTTGACTCACAATGTTCTGCCGATCTTGATGCCAATTTGTTCAAAATGTCCTTCTGCTGTGTTTCATTGTCCCAATGCTTTTCTCAGATGTTCTTGTCATAATGTTGTAGTTCACTTCCTATGGGAATGGAGTTAATCAAATGAGTAACTGTTCAGCCTACAGTGGCTACACTCCATTACCAAGGTTACTGAAGCTTTAGTATTTGAACTTCATGTACGTAGTTAGTTCTTGCATTCATGCACACACACGAGACAAACTCCAAGCCAATATTCACCAATATTTTCATTGAAGCATGCACAAGGATGGACCTTACACTTAATTTCTGCAGAACAAAGTTCTCACAGGATCACACTGCTCTCATCTTCACCATGACGAGAAAAACCTGGATCACTTCCTACTTCAGGAGTCACTTCTTGGCAATAGTAACTTACTCCACCATTTCAGAGTCAAGTATGCTAGTATCCAGAGTCACATAAAGGTCAAATCTAGAAAGAAGGAAGATTTCATCTTCTGATGGACATTAGTGAACTAAGTATTTTGTTTTACAACAATTTCCACTTCAGTGGTTGTCAATTTGAATCTCTAATTTGAGATTAGTTACTGCATGAAAACTTTGATTTGAACTCAGATTGTTAGTCCAGGCTCCTGGATTACTGGTCTTGTAGTTTAACTACTCTTACCAATATTCCCTGATAACCATATCCAATGGGTGGTGGGATAGAGATATGTCCCTACCAAAGGATGTGTAAGGTGCTCCTTCCCTCCACTAGCCTGCAGATCACCCTTGAGTGAGGTGTAGCACCTGCTTAGACACCCAGTCAGGGTCATGTAAAGCCATGGGAACAGGTTGTGGATAGTAGTATGAGCAGATGGTGCACATCACAAGTCCTAGTTATGTGGCCATTGACACTAGGCAGACAATCTTTGAAGAGTACTGATAATGGCTAGGGTCACCCATCTTGAAGACACTGCCTGAAGAAGGCAATGGCAAACCATTTCTCTAGGAAAAAATTGCCAGAGAGCAATCATGGTCATGGATAGAGAAGGAAGATCGTGATCACCTGCGTCATATGACATGGCACATGATGATAATGATGATGAACCATATCCCACACACAAAACCAGCTGAAAATACAAATTCTAGTTCTTGTTACCAGTAAGTAACAACCTCAACAATGAACTCCTCAACAAGCTTTGCAGTCTCCTCAGAGCAGCAAGCAAAGAGGATAAGCAGTTATCTGATTGCAGTGCCCAGAACATGGGACTGAGAGAATTCAAAACATGCACTTGAATTATTTTTATACTCCCACCAAAAATACATTCACTTTTATTTTTTTTCCAGTGTGATAAATTCCTAATGAAAGTTTGCTTTACAACTGTTCAGGTGTTTTATGTTTCTCCAGTCTATTTATTTAATGAGGGTAAAGGCAGAAAGCTATCTGGGAATACAATTTAAACATGCTGTGGATAATAAAGGAAACATTAAAAATGTTTTATTTATTTATAATACCATGCTATAATGTTAATGAGGTTAGTAACTTGTGACATTTTTATGAATGGATAAATAAATGTGGCTCTTTATGGTAGGTTAAGTAAATACTACTGCATTGGCCATAATTCATCTAAACTCATGCTGCTTCTGATATTACAGTCACCCTTTCTCTCCTTATAACTGAAAAAAGTCTGTCGACATTTCATAGTCAAACTCAAACAATACTGAAAGCAAGTTCTGTTTTATGTTTCATATTTCACATTGAATCCAATTTTTTTATTTTGCTGCAGTTCGGTCACCTTTCCAACACCAGAAACCTTCAAGACTCCCAATCTGACTGCACAGAACACTATAAGGACACATACCCAGCATCTGCCACTTACCAGTGCTGAAGTGTACCAGAGAAAATCTTGGACAGAATATGCTCGATTGTGCACTGATGATGTCATCTTGACTAGTGATAAAATATTTGCAACCTGACCTCCAGGCTTGGTGAACAGCCCTACAAACAAGAATACACCATACATAAACACCTTGTATCTAACTTAACTCAAAAACTTGGCTTCAAACCATTCTAGAACATGTAGACAACCCTAAATTGGGAGCTGGCAAGTAACAGATAAAATAGCCAACAAATGCACAATTGCCACCTTAACACTTTAACTCGTTCTGATGGTGGAAGGCCTGATTACTGCACTCAGGGTTACATTTGCTCTTCAGTATTTCAATGACTGGCTAATAAACTGGAAATTAAAACTGTGGTGACAGTTTCTCCTCCTAATGCCATACAAAAAAGACTGTACGCTTCTTCCACTCCATCTATCAATGACCAATCTTACAGGTTTGAACAATTCAGGTGATGTCTGTTGGGGTGGATATTTAACCTGCCAAATCTCCTGGAAATTGATGGCATCACTGGCCCCTGATGACAATCATTACTTGATCTGAATGCCAGGGTGTTTCCAATGAGAGAATACTACTTACTTATCATTATAACACATAGAGAATGCTGGAGGAACTCAGCAGGCCAGGCAGCATCTATGGACAAGAGTACAGCTGGCATTTTGAGCCAAAACCATTCTTTTTCCATGGCCTACTGCCCTCTCCTATCAGCAGCCTTGTATCTCTTTCACCAATGAACTTCCCAGCTCATTACATCCCCCCACCATTTCACCTAGCATCTAGTGTTTCTTCCTCCCCTGCCCCCACCTTCTTACTATGACTCCTCATCTTTCTTTCTCCAGTCCTGATGAAGGGTCTCAACCCAAAACGCCAACTTTTCCATAGATGCTGCCTGGCCTGCTGAGTTCCTCCAGCATTTTGTGTGTTGCTTGGATCTCCAGCATCTGCAGATTTTCTCTAGTTTGTGATTGGACTTATCATTGTAATCTGTTCACTCATGGCAGCATCCATAATTTTGTCATATGTTCTAATTAACCTTGTTCACTGGTCACTTCATTAGAATCCAAACAGTTTTCTATGAAAGAAGACAGTGAAGTTATAGGTGCCTCCTTAAGTATATTGGATAAAATCGTAACAGTCGGATCATGGGCTGTTAAGTAAGGCCCTTCTCAGCCCCTCCTCCTTTAGAACACTCTTTAAACCTACAGTATACCTTGTAAAATATTTTGAATATGTTTCCTATTATACCTATAAATAGCTTGATATCAAATTGACTTGATCAGGCTCCTGTGAAGGACATTAGAACATACATTTTCCTTGCTTGTAAGAGGGACAATGTAAATCCTATTTTGCTGTTGTCATCCCATGGTTAAGTCAGCTGAGGTAAGATGGCACCAAATAAAGTCTGCCATCTTTTGTCAGAAACCCTTTGACAGTTAAAGCATCTTTTTGGTTCTTTTATCACATTATAATACTAGACCCAGATTCTCAAGCACAAGTCCTTGGAGGGCCCAGGTGGTTGTTGTTTGGACCGGGCAGAAAAATAGGATGGTCGTGGACTATAGCTTGATGCGTACCCACTACCCCGCATCGCGGATATGGTCAACCAGATAGCTCAGTACAAGATGTACTTGACAATAGATCTGAAATCCGCTTACCATCAGCTCCCCATCTACCCAGAGGACCGCCCCTACACCTCCTTCGAGACGGGTGGCAGGCTCTATCACTTCCTGCGCGTCCCCTTCAGTGTCACGAATGGTGTCTCTGTCTTCCAGAGGGAAATGGACTGGATGGTGGACCAGTGTCAACTGAAGGCCACGTTCCCATATCTGGATAACATCACCATCTGTGGTCATGACTGGCAGGATCATGACACTAACCTCCAATGATTTTTCCAAGCGGCCAAAGCTCAACCTTACCTATAACAGGGACAAGTGTGTGTTCGGAACCACCCAACTCGCTATTCTTGGGTATGTCGTGGAGAACGGGGTCATTGGCCCTGATCCCGACCGTATGTTAGAACTCCCTCTTCCCACCACCCTCAGAGCCCTCAAACGGTGCCTGGGCTTCTTTTCCTATTACGCCCAATGGGTCCCTCATTACGCAGATAAGGCCCACCCGCTGGTCAAGTCCACCGCATTCCCCCTCTCAGCCGAGGCCCGCACGGCCTTCAGCCGCATTAAAGGGGACATTGCCAAAGCAACGATGCATGCGGTGGACAAGACCATTCCCTTCCAAGTAGAGAGTGACGCCTCCGACTTCGCGCTGGCCACTACCCTCAATCAGGCAGGAAGACCGGTGGCACCCTCCTCTCGTACCCTTCAAGGCTCTGAAATTCAGCACTCCACGGTGGAGAAAGAAGCCCAGGCCATAGTGGAAGCTATTAGGCACTGGAGGCACTATCTCGCCAGCAAAAGGTTCACCTTGCTGACCGACCAGCGCTCAGTTGCGTTCATGTTTAGCAACCAACAGCGAGGCAAAATCAAAAATGATAAAATTTTGCTCTGGAGAATGGAACTCTCCACCTACAACTATGATATCCTGTACCGGCCTGGGAGACTCAATGAGCCCCCTGATGCCCTATCCCAGGGAACATGCGCCAGCGTGCAGCTCGACCAGCTATACGCCCTCCATGCAGATCTTTGCCACCTGGGGGTCACCCGATTTTACCATTTCGTGAAAGCTCGGAACCTGCCTTACTCCCTGCGCTGAGTGCAAACTGCTCTTCTACCATCCTGAAAAGGCACAACTTATCAAGGCCACCCGCCCCTTTGAGCGACTGAGTGTCGACTTTAAGGGCCCCCTTCCCTCCACCGACTGCAATGTCTACTTTCTCAATATTATCGACAAGTACTCGCGGTTCCCCTTTGCCATCCCCTGCCCCGACACCACTACCACGTCCCTCATAAAAGCTCTTCACTCTGTTCAGATATCCCTGCTATATCCACAGTGATAGAGGGTCCTCGTTTATGAGTGACGAGCTGCGCCAGTACCTGCTGGCTAGGGGCATTGTTACTAGTAGGACCACGAGCTATAATCCCCGGGGGAATGGACAGGTGGAGAGGGAGAATGCCACTGTGTGGAAGACCACACTCTTAGCCCTTAGGTCAAAGGATTGCTGGTCTCTTGCTGGCAGGAGGTCCTCCCCGAGGCACTCCACTCCATCCGCTCCCTGTTATGTACGTCCACCAATGCCACCCCTCATGAGTGACTCTTTTCTTTTCCCAGGAAGTCTGCCACTGGGACCACCCTACCAGTTTGGCTGACGTCCCCAGGGCCAGTGCTGCTCCGGAAACATGCGAGGAGCAATAAATACTCCCCAATGGTCAAGAGGGTTCACCTACTTCATGCAAAGCCCCAGTATGCCTATGTGGTCTTACCTGATGGGCGTGAGGACACGGTCTCCGTCCGCGACCTGGTGCCTGCAGGTGCACCCGACCCCTACCCTGAACACTCCACGGTGACTATGAACCCCGTACCCACCAAGGTGTGTACCCACGAGACACCGCGCACGCCGAGCTCTATACAGACTCCTCATGACACTCCCATACCAGGCACCTCGCACACACACATGAGGGATTACTGATGCCTAATGGGCTGGCACCTCAAGTCAGGCCGGAACCAGCACAACCACCGTCACCGGTGCAATCACCACCGGTGCTACATAGATCGCAGCGACAGATTCGACAGCCTGATAGACAACCTGTAAATATACTTGTAAGAAACTTCGCCCCATGGGGACTCTCTTTTAAAACAAAGTGGGGGTGAATATGGTGAACTACATATACCTGTCTGGACACGCCCCCCCCCCCCCCCCCGCTGACTGCTCCTGTGGCTCCTCCCGCAGACCCCTGTATAAAGGCGATTGGAGGCACTGCTCCTCCCTCAGTCTCCAGGATGCTGTGTGGTGGTTTCTTGCTGCTAATTGTGGTCTCTTGCAGCTAATAAAAGCCTATTGTTCACCTCCCGTTTCCGAGAGTTACTGATGGTGCATCAGAAACATACAGTGAAATGTGTCATTTGCATAAAATTAAATCAGCGATTTAATTACAAAAATGTGTTTAGGAGAGCACGCAAGTGTTACCACACTTCCTGCACCAACATAGCAGTGCCCAAAACTCACTTGCTCTAACTACAAGTTTTTGGATTGTAGGAGGAAACCAGAACTGCTTGAGGAAACTCACCCAGTCATGGGGAGAACGTACTAACTCCTTATAGACAGCATGGAAATCAAACCCCAATGGGTGATCACTGGCACTTTAATAGTGTTACACTAGCCATTATTCAACCATGCCACCTGTGTACCCTCTCTATCCTCTTAATAATTTTGTATACTTCTATCAGGATGCCCATCAGTTTCCTCTGCTACAGAGAGAACAAACCCAGCCCATGCTACCTGCCTTTATTATTGAAAAGCTTCGTCTTGGTATATCTGCTCTGTACTCTCTCACATCCTTCCCAAAAATGTGGCAACCAGAACAGCACATGGTGCTATAAGAGTGGCCTTACCAATGCTTCATGAAGCTGTAACATGACATCCCTGTGTTTATATGATATCCTTGTTCTTCTGTGATTATATGTCAATTTCTCTGTGATGTTACACATGGAATTCTAATAATGCTGTGCTGCTGATTCCATGACTGAAGTTCTTTCTCCTTATCCTATCTTTTAAACTAGCATGCAAATGAGCTGAAAAGCCAATATAGAGCAATTTTTAAAAACTACTTACTGGAAAATAAAGATGAAATTGTGCTGCTGACTTTAATGCTTTATTTATGCAGAAATTAATCTATATCCATTTGTATTTTAAAAGCACCATTGATCACAGCATATACTTGCTAATTGATAATCAATTGGCTGGACTTTTCACAGTATGAGCTTTATTTCTGTTGTTCCTCGACTAAGATGCCCATAAAGTTAATTCTACTTCACATTTAATACTGCAATGCATTCACTTGTGCCTACAAGATATGATATCTTCATTCTCCTAAGAGCTACTCTCCCTTTGAAGGTGACAAATTCAGATTTGCCAAGCCCTGCATTACTGACACAGAGGCTCATACTTGTTGCTTCTCAGTGTTGCTACTTCATACTTCAATATTCTGGTCATGTCTCTTTCTGTTGTCCAGTACTTTTCCACAAGGTTTTTAATGTTGAACATCAGCACCAGCAAACACTTTGACTAAAGAAACTACTGGAAGAACTCAAAGGGTCAGGCAGCAACTGTGGGAGGAAAGGAATTGTCGACATTTTGATTAGGGACCCCACATTAAGAAAAAGATATCCAGCCGCTTTCCACTTTCTTTCTTTACTTACTTAGAGATAGAGCACAGAGCAGACCCTTCCAGCCCAACGAGCTGCACCAACCAGCAACCCATCTATTTAACACTGGCCTAAACATAGGACAATTTACAACAACAATTTAGCCTATTAACCACTGCATCTTTGAACTGTAGGAGGAAACCGGAGCAGCTGGAGGAAACCCACACACTCATGGGAAGAGCATGCAAACTTCAGTTTATAGACGGAATTGAACTCCAAGTTGTACCAGTATCATACTAACTGCTATGCTATTAAGTTAGTTCCCTCTCAGTTAGTTTTTACTCTGGATTCCATCATCTATAGTCCCTTGTGCCTACATTTTGACTATATTGATTGATATCCTGTGATATAAAAGTTTCATCTAAGATCTATTTTGTGTCTAAATCTGGTTCTACCATAGAAATAGAATTCACTCTCTTGTAGTTCACTGGATATATTCTGTGAATATCTTTAACATCTACTTGGATCTCCCAGGGAAGTTTGTGAAACTGAGAAAAAAGTTAAAGATAATATTTTAGCATAGTGATTAATATGCCAAAACAGGACCTGTGCAACTCCTGCAGCAACTGCGTCATTGCCATGCTAACTATTGGGAAGCAAATTAGCACAGACAGTTCTGATGCAGGATTTTGATCTGAAATGTTGAAAATTCTCTCACCTTCCCAGATGCTGCTTGGCGTGCTAGTTCCACCAACAAACTGTTGCTCCAGATCCCAGTGTCTGCATTTCCAGTACTCTCCATGGAGAACACAGTACTGCGCCAGAAACTGAGGTGAGTGAAAATAAATTGGGGTGGGTGTGAGGGGAGGGAATAGAAGTGATGATTTGTGTAGCTGATTCCAAAGCAGCACGCTGCAACATTCGTGGATTAAGCACCCACAAGGGTAGGTCTGATCAGTTTTGCAGACATTGCAGCGTAATGCATTTAGGTGCAGAATATGAAGATATGATTATCAAGGGAGCATACAGTGATAGTTAAGCATAGGTACCTGACACTGTAAAATATGTTTGGTGGAGACTACAGGTTAATTGTGACCCTTTAATTCATGTGTCTCTGCCTATATCTATGGAATTTGCTTCAGTTTTTTTTGGTATTTTTCTCAAATAAGCAAATATCACAGAGTGCACCTTTATAAGGCAATTTAGTTCAGTAATTGGGAAATGGTTGCTGCACCTATAGTGAGTGCCTTGAAAAAATATCCAGCCCCCAAACATTTGTCACATAAATGAGTATTACTGTCAGTACCTCCCACTGAACACTGTGTTTTCTCCCTAGCTGTCAGTCTGTGGTTTTGTATTGCCATGAATTCCTGTCCCCACTCCTGCTTTACTCCGGCCCCTGTATCACTGAGTACTCCGTCTCTCGTCTGTTTCCCATTATTACCTGTATTGCTGCCACCTGTGTCTCATTGTGCTCCACCTATCATCTGCCTCTCTGTTTATTGCTCAGTGTATTTCAGTCCTGTGTTTTCAGCTGTTTGTTGCCAAATTGTCCTGAATTTTCCTGAGCCTTTCCAGTATTTGTATCTATACTCTGTCTGACTATTGGCTCTGCCTGTTGCCTGATTCTAGTTTCTGGATTTCTCTGGGTGTTTTGATCTCTGCCTGAACTTTGATGCCAACTTTGTTTGCATGTTGGGATTTGTTACTCAATTATTATCACTGTGTGCAGTACTGGGTCTGTGATTGGATCCCTGCTCCAGTGTCCTGGCAATTACAACCAGGGATTTTGATCAACTTAACTGGGAATTTTTATTTGTGAATCATTTGCTCCTTTTTTCACAGAGAGCCCAAAAACCAGTGAAAATTATAAAGCATAAAAAGCTAATAATTCAAAAACTGATGTCCATAGTTCAAAAGTATTCATCCCCCTTTGTTCAGTACTTAGTCAAACCACCTCTCACAGCTACCACAGCCAGTGGTCCTTTTGGATAAGTCTCTATTAGTTTTGCATAGTGCGATGAAATAAGAATTGTCTATTCCTCCTTGCAAAATTGCACAAGCTGTGCCAGGTTAGTTGGGCAGCGGTGGTAGATGGCAATCTTGAGGTCTTGCCAGAGATGTTCGATCAGGTTAAGATCGGGATTCTGACTGGGCCACTCAAAGGACATCAGTGTTCTTCATTTGAAGGTACTCCATGGTTGATCTGATGGTGTGCTTTGGGTCATTGTCCTGCTGAACTTCCTCCTCAGTTTAAGCTTTCTGGCAGAGGCTAGTAGGTTTTTATCCAGGATCTCTGCGTTGAGTAGCATTCATCTTCCCACCAATGCTGCATCAGGTTTCCAGTCCCTGCTGCTGAAAAAACATCCCTATAGCATGATGCCTCCACCATACTTTACAGGAGGGATGATATGCAGAATTAGATATATGCCATACATGCCACTATAAAGAGCATATTCTTCCCTATATATATATATATATATATATATATATATATATACTCTGCAACGCATCACATAGACCATGCTGTAGAAATGTGGAAGAAGGTATTGTGGTGGATGAGACTAAAGTAGAACTTTTTGGCCTTAACACCAAGTGGTATGTGTGGTGTAAATCTAATCCTGTACACCTGCCAGGTAACACCACCTGTACTGTAAAGTATGGTGGAGGCATCATGCTATGGGGATGCTTTTCAGCAACAGGGACTGGACATCTGATCAGCATCGGTGGGAAGATGAATACAGCGAGGTCCTGGATATAAAAAACATGCTAGCCTCTGTCACAAAGCTTAAAGTGAGGAAGAAGTTCAGCAGGACAATGACCCAAAGCACACCATCAGATCAACCATGGAGTAGCTTCAAATGAAGAACACTGATGTCCTTTGAGTGGCCCAGTCAGAGTCCTGACCTTAACCCGATCGAACATCTCTGGCAAGACCTCAAGATCGCTGTCCACCACCGCTGCCCAACTAACCTGGCACAGCCTATGCAATTTTACAAGGAGGAATAGACAATTCTTGCTTCATCACATTGTGAAAAGCTCATAGAGACTCATCAAAAAGGACCACTGGCTGTAATAGCTGTGAGAGGTGGTTTAACTAAGTACTGAACAAAGGGGGATGAACTGCTGACATATAAGTTTTTGAATTATTAGCTTTTCATACTTTACAATTTTCCCTGTTTTTTGGGCTCTCTGAAAAATGGAGCCAGTGATTCACAAACAAAAATTCTCTGTTAAATTGATCAAAATCCCTGGCTGTAATACTTATATGAACAAAGGACTGGGGGCTGAATACTTTTGCAAGGCACTGTATAATGACCATTAGTTATACGATTGCTCCTGGGTAAATGTCGGCCTTGTTAAGGGCAATTGTGTACAGAAGTGTCTGAACCAATTTCCTGGTAGGCACTAAATGGTCTGGAAATAATTGGCAGTTATTTCTGCACCAAACACATGCAAAATGGATTCATTTTCTGGGTTACAATTTATTACTTCTCCATGAGCTATCATACTTTGCTCTGGAAAATACAAGGCTCTCAGTATCTTTCTCTTACTATCTCTTTCTGTCTATCATTTTAACTTGTTGGCTGTCCTTAAAACCATGATGCCCTTTACTCACATAGCACTGTGCATAACATTTCTAAGTATTTGACAGAATCTATTTTTAAAAAGTTGTGAATGATCAGGCTTTCATACTAATGGTGCAATGTGATGTTTTCACGTTCCTCTGGTAGTGGGAAGGAACGATTTATAAGCCATGAAGTAGAATTTGAGTCCCACCATGCATAATCTCCAATGTTTAATGCTGCTTCTAAGGAAGCAACACATTGCCACATGTGTTTATGTGTTGCAAGACTTCCTTTCAACACTCAACTGTTCCTTCTATTAGGTGTCTTACTGGCAGTCTTAAAGTAAAAGTAATCTCTGTACCTTAAACTAGGAGCACAAAGTAAAGGCAGCCGGCACTTTACAGTTGTTTTAAACTCACCTTCATCTTCAAAGCAAAACAGACTTTTCTTTTGAAAATGAAATCATTTTCAGCAATTCGTTATTGAGAGTCATAGAGAAGTACTGAATATTTCAGAATTGTTCTAGTAAACTATTTGAAAAATTAATTTTAATGCCTTTGTTTTGTCACAAAATAATGTTATTTGGCTCAATGTTTATATAGATGAAAAACAGATGGTAGTTTTCTGACAATTTATAGGAATTTAAAATACTGAACCTTGTCATTAGTCAGGAGACTTAGATATATAAAACAGACTGCCATGTAGGCTTGTTTTTGGGCACCTGTAAAATATTAACAGGATATAGGATAGGTTTTATGGGTAATACAAAATACAAAAGATGCAAGTTCCTTGATAAAGCAAACTTCACTTCATGTGTTCACACCCCCTGCCTAAACTGATCTTTAACCCAAGCTGGACAAAAATTAATATTCAATGAATTTAAATTATCCAGGGATTTCTCAGCAAGACTTTTTCCTCTGTAATTAGCAATTTCAAGTAAGCTGCTACACACCATATTATTTGATATCCTCGAGGGTCTAAAATGACTTAGTAAATGTGATGCAGGTGTGGATAGTAAAATTCTGCCCACCTTTCTTCCTGTCAGCAGCTGTCACAGCTGAAAGCCATAGTTCAACTTGGCAAGTTGAAAATTTTGTCAAAATGTACTGTTCTCTGTTTTGGTAAAAATACTAATTTATCACAGGAGACAGAAGCTAACTTTTCAAATGTTCTTTTCTCTTTATACTTGGCTGAATGTGGGAGACTTTAACTGCTGCTTATACATACAGTATACACAAACAATCAGACTTGTACAGAATGGCTAAGGTTTAATTGAATGGTGGCTTGGGTCTTTTGCCATACCTAATGTTCTCTTGCTCCTATCACTCCTCAGAAGGCAACCTGTTAAATTCCTCAAGGGAAAGGGACAAATATGAAGTGGCAGTCTATCCTCTCTCACTGGATGCCTGAGCTAACAACAGAAATGAAGATCCAGCAATACGAATCCCAGGAAATATTATATGTCAGAAAATTAAGCAAGAACGTAGAATTTTAGGTTTGCCAGCTGTTGATAGCGATTGTATCTGATCCGTGACTGATGAATTATATGTACAGTATATGATAATGAACAGATTCATACCATATTTTGAATATTACACCTGAATTGAATAGGTTAGTACTTTCAGTTACTGAGATGTGAACCTACTGAATGAATGAATCATGCCTGCTTTGACATTTTTAAAAAAATGAGAGGTTTGCTGGGCCAATTCAGAAGACATTGAAGAGTGTGTCACATATAAGTTAATCCAGGTAAGATTTTTTTTCTATAAAGCACATTTTAAGGCCACAAATAATAATGCTTGAAAGGAAGAATCTTAAATCATTATCTGCCAGGATGATCAGGGTAAGAGTTGAGCCAACAGTTGTGACGATATTATGACATTTGAGGCACAAGTGACTGCAGATGCTGGAATGTGAGTTCTTCAGCAGATGAAACAGTATCAGAGGAAAGGAACTGCCAATGCTTCAGGTTCAAATCCTGAATCAGTACCGAATGCGGCATTCGTTGTTCTTGAAGACAGATGTGATGCCTCTGACTCCTGGTCCAGATCCTCACTAACTGCTTCAGTCTGTTCCCTCCTGAGTTATCTCCTGCCACTACAGTATGCGGAAGGCCTCCTGGTCCCTACATATAAATCACGTCTCTCCTCCCTAACATAAGACCTTCAGTGAAAGCAGATGGAAACACATTAAGGGAAGTGATCCTGTGGGTTCTCAAGCCACAGCCATTTGGACCAATGGATTGTACCTTCAACATTAAGCAGCAACTGTGCTCTGTGCAGGCACACTTATTTATGCATAGCCAGCTGATAATTTGGAGCCAAGACTCCAGAGATTCAGGAATTTTCATTTATTACTGGGATAATGCCATAAAACATTGGGGCATTATGAGTGTGAAATCAGAAACCTCCTAGTTTGGACCTTAGGAAATACAATCTCTTATCTTAAATCCTCCTCAAGTCCCATCTTCCCCGATCCTAGAGTCTCTGATGTACAAGCTGTACTTGGCACCAGCTTCCTCCCTTATTTCTGAAGTAACAGTCCATCTCTTTTTTAAGTAGTGCTTTAATTAGTGCTAGCCATTCACAAAATCGGGCCCCATATCAATTATAAGTAAGCTTCGGGGCTGGGCTGCCACTGGCACAACTACAACCAAGTTAATGAGCACACAGCACCAAGTTTGCATGGTTTTCCCACTGGGCCAAACTGATGTGGATAAATCACTTCATTGTGTTTCCCTTGCTTGATTCTGACTACTATTCAACTCCGTGTAAGTACTGATCTCAGATATCTGTTGGAAAACATAAACCCTCCAGTCTTTTTTTTTTGTTATTATCAAAATTAAGTAAATGCATTTAAAAAAAACATTTTCATACACACTTTTGCTTTCTAACTTTACTTTTTGCTCACATATATAGTTTTTAGTAACAAATAGGTTGATGAAACTTACCTTGATATAATTGTAAAGATTTATATTTAAGATCATTCTGGAACATCCAGACCACAAAATATGAGTAAATCTGAAGGAACGCTCAACACAAAATGAATACCACGTGTGGTGTCTGTAGCACTTTCATCTTAATCTGGATGAACTGTAAAAACATAAATATTTTTCCATCTCATTATCACTTATCGTTAATTTAAAAAATATGCCACATAGTTTCCATCCATTCATAGCTTTACTTTCATAACTCCAGAGGTACAATATCTGAAAAATATCACAAAGCAATCATCTTAAAATAAGCATCGATATTCCAAAATTGCTGACCAGAAAACTATTTATTTTCCCTGCTTCTTTTTATTCTTCCTCTTAAACTCATCGCCCCTACCACCGACAGCAACTTGCCAGAGTTGAGGCTGAAAGCTGATTGGCCCTGTGGCTTCCGTTTTCACCGCATGACTTCATAGGTCTTTGAGGTGAAGATTCTTCCGGGGATGAGGTGTTTGGAGCTACTGTTAGTGTTTCTGTCGCTCCGTGTTTTTACAGGGTGCATTCATCAACACTCCTCCTTTCATAGCCGTGCTTGGGACAATCCATGGCAGAGTTCTGCTTCTTTTTGAAGCACTGAAAAATTCTATGGCCTGGGAATGAGATATAGGTGAAAAAAATAGTTGAAGAATCAAAGTATATTTTGCAAGAGTCAATTATGGGGACTTTTTGCATTGAGGTACTCAACCACTTTAGCGTGAATGAAATGGCAGCAAAGATTTGTGAAACAAATTGCATAGTGAAATAATGCCACGACTGTAGCATTTAATATGAGCTGGCTATTTGCCTCACAGCCCAATACCATGGATTGTAATGTTTAAGGTGGCTACCCCAGGCATTAGAGAACACATTGCAACAAGTGACCATCCAACATAAGAAAAAAAAATGGAAGATCAAGTGGGGAACAAAATAGAAGGAAATAATTAGTACGCTTGCCAAAACCTTGTCTAGTAGCACTAGGAGCACAGTGTTATCATGCTGAATTGCTGGGACTAAGGATCAGCACCAGAAGAGATATCATCTCTTGAGTTCATGCTCAACAACTCTATCTCTAAAAAAAAAGTAACGTCTTTCTACGTTCATCTTCCACAAACTTAATAGCCATTCTATAGCATTGTATGGATATACAAAGATCTAAACATTCAATTGATTTGTTATAACCACATAGCCTTAGATTAGCCTTACTTAACACAACCAATCAGAACAAGCCCACACTAACACGTTGATCTTTTTGCAGTCTAAAGTCACTAGGAATCAAACCCTGACCACATGAAGGCTGACTCCCTGGGTACACTGCATGCACTCATTTTGCAGGTAGGGTTGCAAATAGCCATTTCTGTCCTTCATGTGTTTTCTCCCTGATTTTACCCAAAAACCTTCACACTTACTGTTGTGTTTTTTCTCTCCCTTTCATTATCTGCAGTAAAGTCAAATGTGGGAGTGCACAAGAGAGAACCATCTCCATCACAAGAGCAAGCCAAAGAGGAAGAGGTTGCAGGGATACAGTTGGAGCTTCACTGGAGACAGCTGATGCTGAAGTGACTGCACAGCCATAAAGAGAGCATCACTGCCTGTAACTCTACACAGCTCAGATACAAGTATTGCAACGGAAGAGCAGCAAGAGTGCAGAGTAGTCTCTTGCTTTTCATGGGATGAGCACGTGGGAATCGTGGCCTGCAGTCAGGTGAAATGGGAAAAGAACATGCTCTGTGATCGGGCTGAACTCAGCTGGAAGGACACAGGTATGCACTGTTGAACGAAAGCACAGAAAAGAATTTGCAGAGCAAAATGCTGAAGACCTACAATTTGATGTAGCTTCTGAGGGGCACCTAGGAGTCCTCATCTAAACTGTGACATCTTGTCAGTCAGAGTTTGGACAGGGTGAATTTGACTGTAAAGGTGATTATTCAACTCCTATTAGTGCATTTTTTATGTGCCCAAAGAGAGGTGAGATCCATTTTCAAGGCATTGATGACTTTCTAGGTTCAGTGATATCAGCTGCTTCAGTAAACACTTAAAAGCTAATAATTTATATTGAACTTGGCTCATACAATTTTATATTTACTTTATGAAAACATAAATAATTTAAATATGTTACAAAACAAACAACATTAGAGTCACTTAATTCAGTGTAACATACAAATAGAAGCTCCAATTGATTAATCAAACATAATTTCCCTTTCATAAATCCATGCCTCTGTGTTCAATCCCATTTTTCTTTCCTAGCTATTCTATGAATGCATACTTTGTTACAGATTGCAGCACCTTTCATTCATCTGATATTAATCTATAGGCCTATAGTGCCCAGTTTTCTCTTTCCTCCCTTTAAGTATTATGGGAGTGGTGTCTAAAACAGCTCAGGTTCAATGTGAAAACAAAAAGGTTCAGAGGGTATCTGAAAGAGAATTTATTTCCATGGAGAAAAGACTGACTGAGGTGCTGGGGGAGACAGATACTCTCACAAGGGTGAAGAAATACAAAGACAAGCATTTGAATTGCCAAGGCATAGAAGGCTGTGGATCTAATACAGATAAATACAATAAGCTGGCATGCATACGTCAGTCTAGTAAACCTGATTCTGTGCTGTTTAACACTGTGACTTTATGATTGAAATCTCATCTGGTACCTTCAATCAATAGGCATTATTTCAAAATCTATGGAATTTTGAACTCGGTGATTAATGCAAGAGATATCTCTACAGATACCTCTTTCAAAACTTTGGAATGTAGATCATCAGGCCCTTGGAATTCATTAACTTTCTAGTTTACAACTTCTCTACTCTTTTTTTAACAAATACGAACTTTCTTCAGTTTATCAGTCTTATGAGGAAGTAAGAGTCGTTTGAAGTGAGTGAGTGCTGACTGATGTGGTGTCAGAACCACTTCTTTAATCTTGGCAAAAATATTTTTAGAAATTCCACATTGGAACTAACTTTATTTCTAAGTTCTGTGGAAAATTGTCAAAACACCAAGATGTGACAAGCAATGTGAATCTGCCAGGCTTCTCTCATTCAACAAAATACAATGATGTGTTGTTATGTATAAATAATTTCTTCATAAGAACATTCCACAGCGTTCCAATAACTTGAGTAATAACTCAAGTTCTAATGACGTCTTTCTAATGACATTGGCTCAAAGTTCAAAGCTCAAAGTAAATATATTATCAATGTAAATATATGTCACCATATACTACCCTGAGATTCATTTCCTTGTGGGCATTCTCAGTAAATTCAAAGAAACACAAGAGAATTAATTAAAAACTGCAAATAAAAAAGAGAAAAACAAACAAGATAATAATAACAAATAAATAAGCAATAAATATTGAAAACATGCGATAAAGAGCCTTTGAAAGTGAGTCCATAGGGAAGTCCATAGTGGTTGAATGAATTATGTTAGTTTGGCCAGTGATAAACCATTCTGGTTATTCAAATAATGCTACAAGGATGAAAGGTCAACTCAGTAGGGAGAAAAGCTGTCCCAAGGTAATGAAACTATGCATAAAATATATGTGGCTCTGCATGGTAATACACTTCAGAAATTTCCTTTGCAAAGATAGGTGGAATTGCAAGCAAAATTGATGGATGCACAAAGAGAAATTAGTGATGAGAATGTAAAAATTCAAAGAAAAGGGTCCATGAACACATTATTAAAAGAGATCTATTTTCACAGATTGTTAAATTATAATGTATAAGTATAGAAACTAATCAATAATCTTAATGGGATGTCAATGGAGCCATAGAAGAATACATTCCAGAAACAGGACTGTTGGCCCATTTAGTCCATGCTGAACCATTTAAACCGCCTAGTCCCATCAACCTGCACCTGGAACACAGCCTTCCATACCCCTCCCATCCATGTACCTATACAAACTTCTCTTAAATGTTGAAATCAAGCTCACATGCACCACTTCCACTGGCAGCTCATTCCACACTCTCACAACCCTCTTGAATGAAGAAGTTTCCCCTCACGTTTCCTTTAAACTTTTCACCCTTAAACCAGGACCTCTAGTTGTAGTCCCATCCAATCTCAGTGGAAATAGCCTGCTTGCATTTAACCTATCTATACCCCTCATAATTTTGTATACCTCAGTCAAATCTCCCCTCAACCTTCTACATTCCAAGGAATAACCTTGACCTATTTAATATTTCCTTACAACTCAGGTATCACAAACTCTCTCATCAGGACTTCAATGTATTGATTAATGAAACTTCCCCAATCACATTTGACAAACTCTATGCCATTTAGTCCTTCTACACAATGGGAGTCCCAGTAAATATGTGGGAAGTTTAAATCACCTACTGTAACAGCCTTATGTTTCTTGCAGCAGTCTGTGATCTCTCTACAAGCGTGTTCCTCTAAATCCCACAAACTGCTGGATAGTCTGTAATATACTGCAGTCCCATTAACGCAGTTATGTATTTCCTATTCCTCAGTTCCACCCATAACACTTCACTAGTCAATTTCTCCAGTCTGTCCTGATGGAGCACTGCCATGACATTTTCCCTGACTAGTAATGCCACCCCTCTTCCTTTAATCCCTCCCACTATATCATGTCTAAAATGATGGAACCACAGAATATTGAGCCGCCACTCCTACCCCTCCAGCAAACAAGTCTCACTTCACTACTGGCCACAATATCATAATTCCATGTGTTGATCCATGCCCTAAGCTCATCTGCCTTTTCTACAAGTACTGCTTAGATTGAAATATACACAGCTCAGGGCATTAGTTGTACCATGCTCAACCTTTTGATTCCTGACTTTGTCTGAGGTCTTAGCAATATCTGTCTCCATAACCTCTCCACTATCTGCCTGGCACAGTGGTTCCCATCACACTGCAACTCTACGTTGCAGCTATCAACAACAAATCCTTGTCAGAGCAAGCTCAGCAATCATGGGATCACATCCTAGGAAAGATATGTTAACTTTAGAAGAATTGAGTGTGGATTGCACACAATGACACCAGGATGCTAAGGTAATATTTATAAACTTCAATTGTTAGCTCTGAAGTTTAAATGACTAAGATTTAATTAAGACTGACTATTTAATAAGATCCTGATAGGGTTAAGAAGGAAACATTCTCCAGTGAGTAAGGAATCTAGATTCAGCGGTGAGTTTAACTGTAAAAATAATAGATAGATTGCTGTGAACTAATACCATCAGAGAATATGGAATAAAGGTACCATATATCTGAAGCTAATCGAGCTGCAGTCTCGTTGAAAGGTATAGAATCTTATAAGGGGCAAAGAGCCTAGATTCTCATACTCCTATATGATCATTCAAACATATTGATTTATGGAGCACATGGTGGAACCGAATGTGTTTAGCCAAATTTCTGCCCTATTTTATGTAGTTAAATGAGTGTTATTTTATAACCAGCATAAATTCATACAAGGAAAAGGAAAAGCTATTATTTCCCTCAGTGCCTCCTGCCAGCTGGCACAAACATGACATCTTAATTCATTCACCAGCCTCATTTCCATTCACTTAATGCAGTAAGGATGGAACTTATTGACTTTAAGTACTCCACTTCTTTTTGTTTTAAGGGTAACAGTAACTCCTACAGAAAACCAGACCAGAATGTACCCAGTTATATGGGCTCAACCGCACTAAAACTGCTGACAGAAATGATACTCGACAGAGTGAGTGTGTGGGATAATATGAACAAAATAAAACAAATTAGATCTGAGTTAGAAAATGTAGTTACAAATGTTTCTACCCATTTGTGTTGCTTGGCTCTTTGCTCTTCAAGTAATGCTCTGCACAGAAGCTCACCCTGTTCCAGCTGACACCCTGAGGTTCCTGGTTTAGATTCAGCTGGCCGTAACAGAGTTGGCATCTCCCTAAAGCAAAAATATGGCTAAGACTGGGAATCTGAAATAAAAACATAAAATTTGGGTCAGACAACATCTGTGAAGAGGGAAACGGACTCAACGTTTCAGGGTGATGACCTTTCATCAGAAACAGGAAAAATGAAAAATGAAGCAAGTTTTAAGTAGTGGTGAGAGGGAAGAATGGGTTGAGAGAACCTGAGAGAACGCTGGCAAAATGACAGAAGCTGAAAGAGGGTGAATGATACAAGTGCTGGTGCTAGCAGGAAAGTCCAGGTAAAGTTATATCTAGAAGAGCAGATGATGTTCCTTGGGTTTATGCTGAGCTTCATTGGAGCTGGAGACCAAACGTTGAGAGACTGGCACATTACAATCTTGAGAATTCATTATTGAGTTTAACAATCACAGATAATCACAGGTGCCGCACACGAGGCTGCTAAATAAGGTAAGAGCCCATGGAATTACGGGAAAGTTACATGGAGCATTGGCTGATTGGCAAGAAACAGAGGGTGGGAATAAAGAGATCCCATTCTGGTTGGCTGTCAGTTACCAGTGGTGTTCCACAGGGATCCATGTTGGGGCCGTTTCTTTTTACGTTGTATATCAACGATTTGGATTATGGAACAGATGGCTTTGTGGCTAAGTTTGCTGATGATACAAAGATAGGTGGAGGGGCCGTTAGTGCTGAGGAAACAGAGAGTCTGCAGGGAGACTTTGATAGATTGGGAGAATGGGCAAAGAAGTGGCAAATGAAATACAATGTTGGAAAGTGTATGGTCATGCACTTTGGTAGAAAAAATAAATGGTCAGACTATTATTTAAATGGGGAGAGACTTCAAAGTTCTGAGATGCAATGGGACTTGGGAGTCCTTGTGCAGGATATCCTTAAGGTTAACCTCCAGGTTGACTTGGTGATGAAGAAGGCGGATGCAATGTTGGCATTCATTTCTAGAGGAACAGAGTATAAGAGCAAGGATGTGATGTTGAGACTCTATAAGGCACTGGTAAGACCTCACTTGAAATACTGTGTGCAGTTTTGGGCTCCTTATTTAAGAAAGGATGTGCTGACGTTGGAGAGAGTTCAGAGAAGATTAACTAGAATGATTCCGGGAATGAGTGGGTTAACATATGAGGAACTTTTGAACGCTCTTGGACTATACTCCTTGGAGTTTAGAAGAATGAGGGGGGACCTCATAGAAACATTTTGAATGTTAAAAGGCATGGACAGAGTGAATGTGTCAAAGTTTTTCCCATGGTGGGGGAGTCTAGTATGAGAGGGCATGACTTAAGAATTGAAGGGTGCCCATTCAGAACAGAGATGCGAAGAAATTTTTTTAGCCAGAGGGTGGTGAATCTGTGGAATTTGTTGCCACGGGCGGCTGTGGAGGCCGTCATTGGGTGTATTAAAGGCAGAGATTGATAGGTATCTGAGTAGCCAGGGCATCAAAGGTTACGGTGAGAAGGCAGGGGAGTGGGACTAAATGGGAGTATGGATCAGCTCATGATAAAATGGCAGAGCAGACTCAATGGGCCGAATGGCTGACTTCTGCTCCTTTGTCTTGTCTTATGTTCTGATAATCTGCCATTCCAGTCCTAAGTTTCCAGAAGTTGTGTTTTCTCCCTCTTTCATCTTCAGATGTTACCTCCTCCAGGCACACCTTTAACAGCCTCTTTAGTCAACACCATCACCACTGCTGAATCTCCTGGCCTCTCATAGACCTTCACATTTTTTCTCTCCACACCCTTCCCATATCCCCTGTAACGTAAAATGTGTTGCTTTTTTTTGCTTTTCCTGATGCTTTTGAGAGATTATATTAAATCTTTTCTAAATCACTTTCATGTGATGTGATTTGGAGCTGAAGTGACATTGCAGACGAGCATTAAGTTCTCAGGCTGATTGCTAAGATTGAGTGATTTGATTGTGAATAAGTCAAGAGCACAGTCCATAGCACACCTCCCCTCCTCCATCCTGCTGTGTTATCTCCTGCAAAATAAATTATACTCTTGCTTACCACTCTGATATGTAAATGGACTTTATATCTAAATGTATATGTAGCTCTCCCCATTCAGCTAAAAGGTCAACCTATAAGATCCACAGTATTCTACTAAATTTACCTTATAGATAGGTATTCAATTCTAACACATCTTCTTGTGGGAAATCAGTTTGATGAGAAACCTTTGCAATGATAATTCACAGCTAAGATAATGGTAACATCAGTGGATGTTGTTCACTTGAAATTTCAAAAAGCCTTTGACAAGGTGTCTTACATGAGAATGCTAGTCAAGGTAAGAGTGTATGGTATTACAAAAAGATAGCAGCACAGATAGAGAATTGGCTGACTGGCAAGAGGCAAAGATTGGGAATAAAGGGGGCCTTTGCTAGTTGTCAGCCGGTGACTAGCTGTTGGTGTTTGTGTTGGGTTTGTGTTAGGACCGCTTCTTTTCACACTATGTCAGTGATTTGAATGATGGATGAGTTTCATGTCTTTGTGGCATAGTTTGCAGATGATATGAAGGTAGGTGGAGGGGCAAGTAAAGCTGAGGAAGCAGGAAGTCTGCCAGAAAGACTGAGACAGATTGAGAGAATGGGCAAGAAACTGGCAGGATGGAATATAGTGTAGGGAAATTTATGGACATGTACTTTAGTGGAAGGAATAAAGATGTAAACTAGTTTCTAAACAAGGAGAAAATTCAGAAATCAAAGGTGCAAAGGGTCTTGGAAGTTCAAGTGCAGTATCTCCTAAAGGTTCTCTTGCAAGTTGAGTTGGTGGTAAGGAAGGCAAGTGCAATTTTAGCATTCATTCTGAGACAAATAGAACATACTGTAAGAGCAAGGATGTGATGCTGAGGCTTTATAAAGCACTTGGAGTGTTACAACCAGTTTAGTGCCTCTTATCTAAGCATAGATCTGTTGGCATTGGAGAAGGTCCAAAGGAGGTTCATGAAAATGATTCTGGGATTGAAAGGGTTAATGTACGAGGAGCATTTGATGGCTTTGGTCCTGTACTCACAGGAGTTTAGAAGAATGAAGGGCACATCTCTTTGAAGCCTATTGAGTTTTGAAAGGCCTAGATAGAATGAATGCGAAGAGGATTTTTCCTATAGTGAGGAGTCCAGTACCAGAGGGTGTAGCCTCAGGATAGAGTGACCTCCATTTAGAACAGAGGTGAGGAGGAATTGGATTTGTAGAATTCATTGCCACAGATAGCTGTGGAGGCCAATGCATGTGTATATTTAAAGCAGGCTCATAGATTCTTGATTTACAAGGGTGTCAAAGTTTACGGGGAGAAGGCAAGAGAGAGGGACAATAAACCAGTGATGATGGAATGGCAGATCAGACTTGATGGACTGAATGGCCTAATTCTGTTCCTATGTTTTCTGGTTTTACAATGTTAAGAACTTGATAGGTCAAAAAGCATCTATGGAGGCAAAGAAATAGTTTTATATTTCAGGTCAAAATCCTGCATTAGGATTCAGAGAGAAAGATGACCCTCCTCCAGAACCTTGAACCACTCTAGCCTTACCCCTTTTGAATACACAACTCCCCATTCACTTTGCCAAAATCTTCCTCAGAACCAAAGCTTTGCTTCTATTCACACTTCTTAATGCTAATTAAGTTTTAGCATTTGGCCAATGTTATTGTTTCAATTCAAAGAAAACTTTTAATTATGTTATAGCTGATTAATATATCTTCCTGATGCACAGGTCTTCCAGGTAATGAACTATTACTGTGTTGTTATCTAACTACAAACATTTGCTAAAATGGCACATTAGTTATTTTGTCCCTCCATATCTGTAGTATTGGTGTGTCACAAGCATATGCTTGTTTATTAATGCCAAACACTACAATGAAGGAATAAATGTTGCACATTTAAACACGGACATTTCTCTATTAAACAGGACATAAATATGCCAGGTGCAACTGGCTAACAAGTTATAATCAGCTTCAGCTGAGTATGATCTTAATTTCAATGAAGGGATATCTCACTATACCATCATCTTTTATCTCCCTTCCTTACAGCTAGCCTTTTCTCCCTAAGGCTGTTTCCCAGACTGTTATCAGTGGGGTAAAGTGATGCACTGTAACTATTATTCTGAACAAGTCACACAAAAGCCCTGTTTTTGGTTACAGATCAGAGAACAAGGTGTCTGTCTGTATTCAGCTGCTTTTTGTTTCTTGACCACAATAATTGTCAGGAAAGGCCGCAAGAAAATTTGAAACAGTTTCTGGAATTTCTTGGCAACCTTATAAAGACCATATGTGCTCAGTATCTTGATTGTCACCGCAGGGAGCAACATAATGTATACATTGGTTAACATCGTGGAATTTAGGAAAATATGAAATATTCTGTAAACCATTAAAATTAACACGCACCAAATAATTGTATCCTGAGCAATGAAATTCAAAAGTTATAAGCATGACTGTGATGTGAGCATGGTGAGTTGTACATAGAGAACTTCTATAAATGTATTTTGTTCTAATGAGACACAATTACCAAATTGATTGCACCACTCACAGGTGATATCAGGCAAATGGTATTTCCACCCCAGCCCCACCCCCCATCCCCCATCCACAGCCTACTCAAACTGAATATTCTTTCAGAGTGCTGGAAGAAGTCCGCAGATCAGACAGCATTTATGGAAAATCGTAAATAGTCGACGTTTCGGGCCATGACCCTTCTTCAGGACACTTGGTAAAGGGTCTCAGCCCGAAATGTTGACTGTTTACTAGTTTCCTTAGACGCTGTCTGACCTGCTGAGTTCCTCCGCCATTCTAGGTGTGTTGCTTTGGATTTCCAGCATCTGCAGGCTTTCTGATGTTTGCAAATCCTCTGTTTTTGCATTACATGGCTGTTTATCCAATAACTGGTCATGTAATGTAGAAGAGTGAAGATTGACATTGAATCATGTTTGCCCCACACTGAAACCTCCCCACTCCACTCTCCCAATCTATCCACAGTGTATCTGTCTATCTGCAAATGTTGCTCCTACAGGAATAGGCGTGATAGACAGCATCAGGGAAGTGAAGAACAAGGTTAGTATTTTAAATCAACAATTTTCATCAAAACCTGGAACTTGCTGAACTTTCCAGTGACATTCTGCAATCCCTCCATCTCCCCAGAGAGGCTTTGGTTAAGCTCCACTTTGTGAATTGTTCTGAAACATTGGGCTGTCTCGATGCTCACTCCATAAAGACGAAGGAGAATCACTTTTAGGAAATAAGATCAGGTGCAGTAATGATAATGGATTTGTCTTTGTGAGTGAGCATTTATTAGTTTCATAGGAGAATGAGAAAATACAAAGCAATGATATCACATGAAGAATAAATTGATCTCAGACAAAAGCAAAACAAAATAACATTTATGATAATACTGATTTCAGAGAATTTTATAGAATATAATGCCTAGTGTTACAATATATATTCAACTTCTAAGCAGGACTTTGACAGCATATGGAGAGAAAGAAATGCTTATGTGCATTATTCCTAAAAAATAATTAAACTGATATCAAAATCTAGATTGAGACCATGCCTGTTAGAATGGATAAAAAGTAGAAGAATCCTTTATATCATATAGAGAAAACATATATACTGTAAACTAATGTATTCAGTCTAGTTCAGGGTGGAAATAAGCCCCCCCCCCCCCCAGCAATGCACTTGGTTTCTCTCCAATTATGAGAACAGACAACTCCTCACCAGATGAAGAAGGCTCTGCCTGCTTGCTCCAACACCCTAATGTCATTCAGGTAATGGCTAAACGGCAAGTAAAATTGGTGCTCCAAAAGCACAAGGCAATCATAACTTCTTACAAAACATAATCTAACCACTTACCCTTAATATTTAAAGACATAATCATTGTCTGGGAGAGCAACTCAACTGTGTTAGTTACATGAGTAGGTCAAAGGCTGGGTACTCTACAATAATGCAGCTCATCCCACCATCTTTAAAGCACAGAAAAAGATTATGGTGGAGCATTCTCCACTTGCCTTCCAACCATACTCGAGAAGTTCAAAGCCATAGAGAACAAACAGCCTACCTGGTTAGTCCCCTCTATGTCGTAAAATTTAATTGCCTCCACCACTATTCCAGTTGAACCAGATACCATCAACAAATGCAACTCATTACTCACATGGGCCTCTGAAACAGCACCTCACAAACCAGCAATCTTTACCTCCAAGAATGGAAACAACACTTGCAGGTTCATCGCCACTGTGTATTTGACTTGGAAGTATAGCATTACTCTTGTCATCTAAATCCTGGAACTTCCTCCTGCAAACACTGCTGGTATGCATTTGCCTAAAGAAATGGCTCAAAAGGGAAGGTCACAACACCTACTCAAGAGCAATTAAATATAGTGTTATCACCATACCCAGAGCATATTTATCAAATTATTGAACAGGGAGATTGGATGAAGTGCTGAATGATCTACCCCTGTCGTGGTTTCACGTATCTTTTTTTACTGATTGGATGATAATGAGCAGGAATGAATTTATGCAATTGATCTAGACAAACTTCCACATCACCAAACAAATACCAGTATCGTTACTGGACTGGAAGAGTTTTTGTAGAGGCACAGTTACCTGGATATCTGAAGCACATGCAGAAGCCAAATGGCTAAAAGAACTCAATGGACTGAGCAGCATCAGAAGACTAAAATGCATATTTGACTTTTTGGGTGAGATTCTTTATTTGGAATGAAAGACCAGAAATAGCCACTATTAAGAGGTAAGTGGGAGGGGTGTCGCAAGAACTAGCAAGCAGAATCAGAATCAGGTTATTTCTCACTACCATACGTCGTGAAATTTGTTGGTTTGCAGCAGCAGTACAATGCACAACATGAAATATACACTGCTATAATTTTTTGTTTGTTTAAATAATTATTTACAGGTTATATGTAAAAGCATGTTAATTGCATACATCATCATGCTACCATGTGATATGCACGTGCCTTGCTTAAAGTAAAGACAAAGCCATACTCACATTCCTGGTCTCCTGGACTCCTATGTTTGTCTTTGAATATGTATCATGCTTTGAAGTTACAAAACATAACATTTGGCAACGAGGTAATTTTAACATAACCCGACACAGCTACCAACCTGTTAAAGACGTTTGAAATAAAATCAAACACAGCAAGAGCAGCATGTGTTCTTTAGAAGGGAAGACAAAATTGAGTTTAAAAGAAAAGGTCATAAATGGCTTAGGGTTCACAATGACTGAGTGCTGGGTGATAATAATAATTAAAAAATCAGAAATGGCTGGCTACATCAGAAAGACTGATGAGTTTGATTACACAATGGGTAACTGGCTCATGTATACTGAGCTAATGAGTATTTTGAAGCAAATTAAATAACCAACGAGAAGCGAGTGCCAATTTTGCTAAGTGTTTTGAGGTTAAAAACATACAGTTTGCTTTGAAGTTTGACTGTTCAAACCATACCAGCTGAAATGAGATTTGCTGATATTGTAAAAGTGATGCATGAACACGTAAAACCTGAAGCCATTGTTGATTACAGAATGCTTCAGGTTTCATAAACCAAATTAAAAAGAAGTGGAGTCCATTTTATCAAATGTGGCTGAATTAAAGAGATTGTCTGAGCATTGTCAGTTTGGAAATGAGCTTAAAGAGATTGTTTAGTTTGTGGAATTAAAGAGATTGTCTGAGCATTGTCAGTTTGGTAATGAGCTTAAAGAGATTGTTTAGTTTGTGGAATCTTAAAAGAAAACATTCAAAAACAGCACCTAACTGAAGCAGACCTTAATTCAAAAAACAATTGAAATTGCTGTTTCAATGGAAACTGCAGACTGAGATGCAACTGAGCTGCAGTCAAGAATGAAAATGAGCATGTACCAAATTGCAGTGTCTAATCAGAAATCAACCTGGCTGAACAAGTTGTGTTACCATTGTGGCAGGGGCTCACATATACCAGACCAATGCAGGTTTAAAGGTGAAACTTGCAGAAAATGCACCAAAGTAGGTCATATGCAAGAAGCATGTTGGGCAGACAAAAGGAAATGGACTGCACAGAGAAGAGAAAATAATAAAATATCAAGTTGCAGATTCAAAGAGAGCATTAAGCTGCATGCTGCTAATGAAAAATCTGATAACGGTGAGAGTGACAGATGACTGGGTGGCTTTGAAATTTACAATGTGAAAATTAACAATAGACAAGGAAAACAGCTTACGCCAGAAGTGAACAGCAAATTAATTAAAATGGAATTCAAAGATTCAAAGCATATTTATTTTCTAAGAATGTATAAATTATACACTTTGAAATTTGTCTGCTCACAGGTAGCCACAAAGCAAGAGACCTGAATAACCCAATAAAAAAAGACCACAAATCAACGTTCAGAGAAAGAGAGAGAGAGAAAAACAACATGCAACATACAAACAATAAAAGCAAGCCAACAGCATCCCAAGCCAGACTGAGTTCAGATCCACTCCCGGAGCATCCAGAGTAGACCCAAAGCCTCAGTCCCCGGTTCATCACACCGGGGCAGGGCAGAAATGCACAGTAGCCAGATCAGTTACAGCCTCAATGCCACAGAGAAGGAACAAATATTCACGAGAGACTGACCGAAATCAGCCCAACCCATGCCTCCGTACCTGACACTTGGGCTTCCGGTCTATCTGGACCGGCATTTGAATTGTCCAAGCATTGAGTAGTGCCACATTCTAGGATATAAATCCAGTCACCCTGACATGCTAGGGCCACCCAGCCCAAACAGTTCTCAATCTCACCAAATTTGCTTGGCACTTAGAGCAATTCAACCTCACACCTGGGCGAGCTGGACAGGCATCGGAACTCTTGCACATCGACTCCATTCCAAATCGCTTACTCCATTTCTGGCAGCGATACAAACCCTGTCTGCAAAGCCGGTAGCTCGAGCACATTGTGTTTCATAATGCCCCAGCACAACTCATCCCCCAAACTAGTCTCGCCTCCACCTGCCTCTTCTGTCTGTGGTTATAGTTGCTGTCACACAATAAGCTGTCGCACATCTTCAGCTGCGCCATCTTAAACTGGAGTTAGACACTGGTTCAGCTGTTTCAGCCATTCCACAAAATGAGTTTGAGAAGCATTTCAAAGATACCAAACTGAAACCTGCAGACATCCATTTAAGAATTTATACTGGAGAATAGATAACTCCTGTAGGAATGACATCCATAGTTGTGAAATACAACAATTAACAAGCCACATTGAGTTTGTATGTGTTAAAAACAGAAGGGCCAGTATTATGGGGACATGAATGATTGAGACAACTACAACTTGATTTGAGATCCATTCCACTATTTGAATGTCACATCCCCTACAATAAAGTCAACTGAAAGTGAATTAAGAAGAACACTACTGGATAACGTCACAACTGTCTCCATGCCGAACACCATGAACTATTGACTAACGAACAGGTGCTGGTGCCAACCTCTGTGTCTAGAGATGGAAAGCATATTGGATCAAGGAAGGACCATGCTGCTCAAAGGAAGTGTGAAAGTGATGAAAGCAGTGGTCTGACTCCAAAAGTGTTTGTAGGCGACATACCTGAGAAAGGATTAATAGGAGAATACTTCAGTGAACTAAATGCACCAAGGTGCATAAACCTGAAGAAGAAAAAGAAGGGATGAGATGGAGAGAAAGAATATGAACGAGAAAGAGAATGGTATGAAAGAGTGGAAGGAATGTGAGAAAGAAAAAGGCCCAAAACCTCAGCTGTTTATTAATTTTCACAGATGCTGCCTGGCCTGCTGAAATTCTCCAGCATTCTGTGTCTGTTGCTCTGGATGTCCAGCAGCTGCAGAATCTGGGTGAAAATAGTCAGGTGGAGATCTGAGCTTCAATGTCTATTTAGAAACCTGATGGTTGAGGGAAAGAAACTGTTCTTAAAGTTTTGAGTTTCTATCTTCAGGCTCCTGTATCTCCTCTCTGATGGTAGTAATGGGAAAGGAACATGACCTGGATGTGGGCATCATTAAAGGCTGCCTTTCTGAGGCATCGCCTTTTGAAGATGTTCTCAATAGTGGTGAGGTTGGTGGCTGTGATGGAGTTGGCCGCGTTTACAACTTCCTGCAGCATGTAGATCTAAGTGAGCGGGGTGATTAGTAGATGGGGTTGGGTAACGAGGAAGGGATTTAAGAGAAAAAAAATGGTGGGTGGGGGGAGAGGGGAGGCAAGATCCGGCAGAAACAATAGGCCTACAAAAGCTTCCCTCCCTCACTTGGTTCCCAATACATATGGTCCTCACCACCTAACTGATGCCTATTTATATAATGAGGACTCCCCAGTGGTGCCTCACACAAAGCTACTTCAGATAAACTGACATCAAGAGTACATCTTCTCCCACTGCTAATTTTTGAGCCCCTTCATTTGTTGTTCTGCATGCAATTATCAACTGAGAAGAATGGTTCAGTAAATAGTGATCAGCAGATTTCCTTCCCTTGTTTGGCTTGATGTCACGATGGCTCATGGAATCTGGTGTCAGTGATGATAATTGTCAGGGTAATCCTTTTAAAGCTGCAACACAGGACTTGTGTGTGCTGAGCAGTAAAAGCCACATGAATTAAACAGAGATAAGTGAGCCAACAACCAATGAATAGATGAAAGTTCTGAGCAACTATGCTGGGCTAGCCTCTCTGTGGGGTGGAACAGAGCTAAAGACTGTGATAGAGGCATCTTTGATACTACAGATTCTACTGATGTGCAGTAGAGAGCATCCAAAAATGCTGCATAACTGCCTGGTATAAAGACTGCACTACAGCAGACAGGAAGGCTCAACAATGAGTAGTCAAAACTACCCAACGCACCACCAGCGTCAACCTACCTGCCATCAAGGACAGAGATCAAGATATCAGAAAAGGGCTAGTAACACCTGAAGGATCACACCCACCCTACTCATGGACTGTTTGTCCCACTCCCGTAAGGGAGAAGGCTACGTAGCATCCATGCCAGGACCACCAGATTCAAAAACAGTTATTTTCCCCAAGCAGTAAGGCTGATCAACACCTCTGCCCATTCACCCACCTCTCCACATTCCCCACCACCATACTTTATCATGACCTGTCAATCACCTTATTAGGCCAGAAGACACAGGAGCAAAATTAGGCTATTTCATCCAACAAGTCTGCTCTGCCAGACAATCTTCTGTCTAGCACCACTTCATGGACATACAATCAAACTATGTATATAAACAAGCTTTTGTATTTATATTTATTGTGTTTTATATTATTGTGTTCTTTATCTTACTGTGTTTTCTTGTGCTGCATTGGATCTGGAGTTACAATTATTTTGTTCTCCTTTACACTTGTGTACTGAAAATAACATTAAACAGTCTTGAATCTTGATGTTATTTGTAAGATTGATTTTGGGAATCTACTATCCCAGGCTTTTACTCGTCTAGACTTTGGAGCTGTTTTTCTAATTTAGGTGCAGTTTCTTCAAGATCAACAGGGCTATGACAGAGTTTGACTTTGTACATATCCAGGGCTTTGAACAATGCCAGGAGCGATAACTAGATTTATTCTAATTATATTTTAATATAGAATATTTGAATAGCTTTTAGCCATTTCAGACAGCAGTTAAGAGTCACCAAATTGCATTGGGTCTGAAGACACATGTAAGCAGTTAAGGTTAGTAGGATATCCTTACTTCAAGAGCACCAATGAAGCAGCAAGGTTTGTAACGCAATCCAATGCAACTTTATAGAGAAAGCTGCAGATTACTTTAGGTTCCCTTGCTGCCATAAAGGGATGTAAGTAAACATCCTGGAATTATTAGCACCATGACATGATCACTGTGCCATCACTTGAACAGAAATAAGTGAAGGCTTTCTACTGAGTGGTTAAATGGAAAAAAAAATGAAGAAAAGTCTGGTGAAGACTAAAATGGTGTTTCCCCCAATAAGCTTTTACTCCTCCGGTTCCTGTGGGAACTATTAGTCATTTCTTCCACATCAGCAGCCAATTACCACTTAAGGAATTTATCACTGTGATTTCGAACAGTGTTAGCATTTGGGGAATTTATATGGAATCCATACTTATGTAGATTGAGTATGAAATAAATAGCTTCCTGTGGGTGAAAACAGAGAGAAATTAGTGTTTTGTGCATTGGAATGGAAAACAGATGCTTGCTGATCAGGAACCAACAGGTGATGACAGCAGCTACACACAAGGCAGCTGTTCCCCAATTACTATTTTTGAGCTTCATTGAAAGAGAGAAAAACACATCTTTTATTTTAAAGTCCTAATTTCAACTTGGGACAGCAAGTAGTGCAGCTGGGCTGAGACAGATGGTTAGCCATCAGCAACCAGAGGCCACCCCTAGGGACTTTACAGGTTGCGGCGGGGGTGGGGGGAATGGGGTGAGGATGTTTGGGTGACATAAAAATTCCCCCTTGGAGTCACAGAAGCAGGGTGTTCCTCTCAAACTCAAAAAAAAGGCCAAAATATAGACTTTTAAAAAGTTGTACTTTTGCATTTCTCCTGACTTAGCTCTCTTCTGACAGAATAACCTGGATAGGAAGATACAGTGTTTCTTTAAGTCAGTCCCCAATTAAAAACAGCATTCAAGTCCTGATGACATTATCAAAGCCCAATCTGCAAATTAAAGAAAGGGAACTACTTCCATCAAAAGGCAACCACCTGGTCTCTTTCAGTTGGAAATTACAGGAACCACAGAAGGACTTCAGTGGTTCTTTCCACAGGATATTTTAAATTCTTCCCCTATGCAGTGCCTAGCAAGCAAACAGGACTAATTTCACCCATTAGATTTCTGTAATATGATTATTTTAAATATGGTTGATATAGGCAGCCTTTAAGTGTCAAGGCCCAAGATTGGAAAACATACCCATGCTCCACTCCATTACTCTAATTTTATGACCACTTGAAGGATACGGTGAACCTGACCCCTGAGAATTCAGTTATGGCAATTACCGGGGCAGCCATCATTGGGGGTGGATTCTGTGTCAAGGCCTGAAATCAGACAATGAACCCATGCTCAGCTCTATTACTCTGCGCCAATTAAAGCAGAGTGGGAAACATGTTAGTGGTCTTCTCTGTGCTAGCCATGAACCTCCATTGAATCATCCCATCTGCCTATATTTGACACATCTTTTTACCTGGATAAAACCCTGCTAGCTTCTGCTAGAAAGCTTAAACTGGGGATGGAAGTTTATCTTTCAGCAAGGCAACAACTCAAAGCACACTGTCATAGCAACCATGGAGGAGCTTCAAAGAAAATTGATGTCCCTGAGTGGCCCATTCAGAGTCCTGACCTTAGCCCAATGGAATCTCTGGCAAGATCTCAAGATTGCTGTCCACTGCTACTCCCCAACTAACTCGGCACAGCTTGAACAACTTTGCAAGGAGAAATGGGCAAATCTTGTTCCATCACATTGAACAAAGCTAATAGAGACTTACCCAAAAATACTGGCTGTAACAGCTGTGATAAGTGGTTCGACTAAGTACTGAGAGCAAAGAGTGATTAATACTTTGGACATTTCAGTTTTTGAATTTTTAGTTTTCCATGCTTTACAATTTTCTCTGTTTTGGGGGCTCTACTGTGATTCACTGATAAAAAGTATCAGTTAATCAAAATCCCTGGTTGTTGTACTATTTGTGTGAACAAAGGGATTGGGGGCTGAATACTTTTTCAAGGCCCTGTATATGTCACCATTTCGAACTCTGAGATTCTTTTGCAGGCAATCAAACTAAATCTAAGAAACTCAATAAGATCAATGAAAGACAGTACCTAACAGGACAGAAAAATCTGCCATTTTACCTGGTCTGGCCTATACATAACTCCAGATCCACAGCAATGCGATTGACTCAGAGGAGTGGCCCAGCAAGGTAATAAACTGCTAGAAAGCCCTGAAGAAACAAAACCAGAGAAATCACCCAGAATCAATCTGGGCAGCAAAAACAACAGCAGCAAAATCTGTCCTTTTGAACTATATTGCCATTCCTTCACCATCACTGGGTCAAAGTCCCAAAATTCTCTTTCTGAAAGTAATGAGGGCGTGCCCATTCATCAAGAACTGCAGCAGTTCTAGAAGGTAACTCACCATCACCTTCTCAAGAACAACTAGGAAAGAGCATCTTAGCCTGCCAAGCTTACGTCCCTTGAGTGAATATAAAAACAAAAAGAAACTGTTAAAACAGCACAAAGGACAAACTATTTCTTAAATATGGGGGTTCTGCAGAGGGAAAATTACAGTGCTTTCATCATCTTTGGATTTTAAAAGTACCTCATCATCCTGCAAGTCAGGATGGGAGGATGCATAATGTTGGCTTGAGCTGTTCTGATGACAGGATCAGCTCATTTAAATCAGAAAAGTTAGTGGAGATGTGGGTCCATTAGGATTTATCATTAAGAACTGTAGATTTTAGAGAAAAATAGTTTTAATTTTAAAATTATGGAGTCAGATTTGCTTGTAACAACAATCTGTGTATTGAAGTGTTAGAGTTACTGATAGGACATAGAAGAAGCATGTTTGCACAGATTCTGTCACTTACAGTGCATACATGGACAGAGGCTGCACTTACAGTTGGTGAATTGTTGGTAAATCAGTGAATTGTTTTAAACTTCTCTGCTCTCCCCATCAAACCATCACGTTCCAGAATTAAATAAACTCATCAATTAGAAACAATGCCATCATAACAACAGAGTAAATTCACTGTATTTAAAAATTACTGCAAGTAACAACTGATAATTTTCACTGACAGTTTACACACATCTTTACTGTTCTTGAGACTGAGGACCCTTACTTCCACCACTGGTTCTGCAACTTTCGAGAGAAAGCCAATAATGGTTTCCCTATCCTTCATGTGGAATGGGAGGATGCCTGCTGTAGTAACAGTTTTAGTGATAACATTCAAGTATGTTATGATGCCTGCTGTAGGCAGTTTAGTTCACAGAAACATTTGGAGAACAGGATTCAATGGTGCCCAGTAGACCTCAAGTTGCATGTCAGGCTGGAGGTCTTTATCCTCAAACATTCTTTTCTTCAACTATCTAAAGGCTTTACAGGCATTTTGAAGGTGCTGGTGAATTTCACTATCAATGTCTGCCTCCATTGAAAGATGTTCCTGGGATATGGGAAGTGGTCCATTCTTAGGCTCTTACCATAAACCTTTTTATTGTTGGAGGGCAGTACGAGACAGCAGCTTGATAGGAGACCTTGGTTCATGGGATAAAGAGTTTCCCATTGGTACTTTAGATTAAATCTACTCCATTAAGACAGAGACATTAGGAACAGGAATACAGTATCGGAATATTGGAGCAATTTTTGGATTTAGCACATTTAGCAGATAACTTCAGTCATTGACCTTCAGATTCAAATATGCATTGCAGATTTAGTTTAAACTGCAGCTCTGAATGACAGGTTCCTAAAAGCCTTGAATCGCAGACTAGGGAATGCTGATCAAAATTTATTTAGGTGTCTGTGGTGTGGGTGCGAATTGGGAGGTGTGAAGTTTGTGAGTAGTTTCAGGGAAAGAACTGTGGATGCATTGTAAATATGAAATTGTCCTTTGACATTTAGCACATAAAATATCAAGGTTCATGGACCAACCAGATGTTTCGACCAAAAGGGCCTCAGTATGATGCCTTCTGTATCTGGTTTTGTCGAATAAAGAAGCTGCTTTATATCTACCGGTATTTTTCTCCAGTCATTTCATTCACACATCAACATTTGGTGTCAGAAGTGGGATACTTCCGTGCATTCCATCGCTTGGCTAGTGAACTCAGCAGTCTAAGTGGGTGAGTATTTTAAAAATTGACACTCATACTTGGACCCGTTCGGGTTGGTGGTACATGGGTATACGACGCATCACGAACACAGAGAGCTGAACTGGTCGATATAAAAGAAGTGTGTAAGAGAAGAAACATTGTGTGTTATTTTGGTGAGGTGGAGCCACCAGTTGTGAATGGTGGTTATTGTAAGTTCAGGACACCAGTGGGGCATGTATACTGTTCCAGGGGCTGTGTTTTAGCATATGCACTCTGCGAGTGTGTGTGTGTGCACCCCGGTATAACAGTTAGATGCGAGGGTATATAGCAGGCATCATGAGTTCAAAAAGTGGCAGACTGCGGAGTTCATACTCTGTGATTTTAACTTGTGGCTGTCATTTATGTTTTGCATAGTGTGGGAATCGTTGTGGAGGAATTTCAGGAAGCGGTTTTACCCAGATATATCTGTCAGGATGGCACCTGTCAAGGTCAGGCAATGGCAGGCCACAAACCCTGATGATTTGATTCAGCCCTTGACTCTGACTGTGACTATTCATAAGACTCTCACCTTTGGTCAAAAACCGAACATTTTGGATTTGATCAGAAAGTCTTTCTTTTCTTGGTTTTACTCTCAGGATGGACTGCCCAGTCCTTTTTTCCCATTTTGTTTTTGTTTGTAGAGAATAGTGGGGGATTTTCATTTAAGCATTTCAAAAAGTCTTTTTAGAAACAGAGAACATAGAAACACAGAAAACCTACAGCACAATACAGGCCCTTCGGCCCACAATGTTGTGCCGAACACGTCCCTATCTTAGAAATTACTCAGCTTATCTATAGCCCTCTATTTTACTAAGCTCCATGTACTTTTCTAAAAGCCTCTTAAAAGACCCTATCATATCCACCTCCACCACTGTTGCTGGCAGCCCATTCCACGCACCCACCACTCTCTGAGTAAAAAAACTTACCCCTGACATCTCCTCTGTACCTACTCCCCAGCACCTTAAACCTGTGTGCTCTTGTGGCAACCATTTCAGCCCTGGGAAAAAGCCTTTGACTATCCACACGATCAATGCTTCTCATCATCTTGTACACCTCTATCAGGCCACCTCTCATCCTCCTTCGCTCCAAGGGGAAAAGGCCGAGTTCACTCAACCTATTCTTATAAGGCATGTTCCCCAATCCAGGCAACATCCTTGTAAATCTCCTCCGCACCCTTTCTATGCCTTCCACATCCTTCCTGTAGTGAGGCAACCAGAACTGAGCACAGTCCTCCAAGTGGGGTCTGACCAGGGTCCTATATAGCTGTGACATTACCTCTCAGCTCCTAAATTCAATTCCACGATCAATGAAGGCCAATACACCGTATGCCTTCTTAACCACAGTCAACCTGCACAGCTGATTTGAGCATCCTGATTGGACCCAAACATCTCTCTGATCCTCCACACTGCCAAGAGTCTTACCATTAATACTATATTCTGCCATCATATTTGACCTACCAAAATGAACCACTTCACACTTAACTGGGTTGAACTCTATCTGCCACTTCTCAGCCCAGTTTTGCATCCTATCAGTATCCTGTTGTAACCTCTGACAGCCTTTCACACTATTCACACCACCTCCAACCTTTGTGTCATCAGCAAACTTACTAACCCATCCCTCCACTTCGTCATTCAGGTCATTTATAAAAATCACAAAGGGTAAGGGTTCCAGAACAGATCCCTGAGGCACTCTACTGGTGACCGACCTTTTTATGAATTGATAAGAAGATAATTAATTATCTTTTTCCTTATTATACATTCTATATCAGATTAATACTATGTAAGATTTAGATTATGTTTATTTCACCTTCTGTATTTATTGTTATTGAGATATATATTTGAGATAGTTCTCTTCTTGCTTGTATAAATGCTCTTTTCAAATCAATAAAAAGCTTGATAAAGAATGAAAAAACGAGCATTTTATCAGAGTTGCCCTCATGTGGGAACTTGGAATTCTGGTGCAAGCTTGAGGAAATGGTTGAAATTTACCAGATGCACTCTAAAGATATACACGTGTTCATAAAAGCAAAGTGCCCAAGGTAGATACAGGACAGTATGGCCCTGGTGGTGCAGGAGGTACATGGGCAACTATCAGGAATGCCAGCAATGAAGAGAGGTATCATTCTTTTAAAGGGGAAATGAGGCAGCGACTGGGGGGAGGTGAGAGTAACTAGGTAATGGTAATGGCAGTGATTCAAAGAGCTGACGAGACCGCCATGGTTTATTCAGAATGTAAATGTCAAGTATATGAGGATTATTCAGGGAAGGATGAACCAGTCTTCACGAAAATGATGAAAGAAGGCCTGAGCCCAGCCCACCAGGAAGGTTTAGATTTAGGGATAACGTTGGGATTGACCTATTCTGCAATAGTGAGACAGACCAAAGAAGGTGCAAGTGGCTATAGTGGATGCCGCTGCTGTGACATCACAGAGGGGTTGCTTTGTGTGCCGACAGCTGGTGCACCTAGCAAGGAACTGCTGGAATAGACATGGGATGGTAAAGGAGTTGATGTGCTGCTTCTCTGGCCTATCGTGATATGGTTGGAGGCAGTTTGAACTGCAGCTAATGCAAATCAGGAGGTGCAAAATTTGTGTGTACTTTCAAGGAAAGTACTGTGGATGCATTGTAAATTTGGAATTGTCCTTTGATGTTTAGCACATAAAATAGGGGCAGCCTGACCTTTCAACAGAAAGGGCCTCAATATGATGCCTGATGGATCTTGTTTTGTCAAATGAGGAAGCAGCTTCATAACTACCGGTACTTTTCTCCACTGACTTCATTCATGAAACGATAAGGAATTATGTGATTATGCTGAAAAAAGTGCAGAAAAGATTCATTTGCACACTGTATATGTCACCTCAGTGAACAACCCTACAAACTGGCAGCCAACACAACATACCAATCTTCTCTTTCATTCAGAAGAATGTTGCCTGGACTAGATGGCTTGATGTAAAAGGAGAGAGTGAATAGGATGGGGTCATAAAGCATTGAAGGGCATAGAAACTGCAGGTGGTCAGTCTTTTCCCCAAGAGAGTCTAAAACTAAAGGGCATAGGTTTAAAGTGAGAGAAGTTTTAAAGGGACATGTTTTTCACACAGAGAAAGTAGATATGTGGAATGAGCTGCCAAAGGAAGTAGTGCAGACAGGAATAATTACAACATTTAAAAGTCAATTGGACAGGTACATGGAAGAGAAATGTTTAGAGGCATATGGGCCAAACATGGGCAAGTGGGACTAGATTAGATGGACACCTTGGTCAACATAAGCAAATTGAGCTTAAGAGCTTGTTCCTGTGCTGGATAACTCTATGGCTCTATGAATAGACTTTTAAAGATGCTCTACCAGTCAATGCAGTCATGGCTGTTTACTGTCTCAGTACCATATTCCGATTTTCTTCCAACACCTCTTGATGAATTTTCCATCAAAACATGTATCTATTTCCATCTTAAATCTTTAGTGATTTCTCCTGTCCAAGCTGCGGATGATAATTTTGAGTGAAGACATCTCTCCTCATCTCGCTCCTGTATTGAGACCAATTTCCTTGCAACCAGTTTGTATGATCCTGCCAGAGTTTCATCAGCTTCTCAGTCTTCTGAACTTTAATGAATACAAATTTAAGCAAACTGATCCTTCTTCATGCTGCAGTTTCCACCTTTGCAGATTGGTGAAGCTTCAATCTCTTCTGTCCACAGCAGGAAGCTTGTGGGAGGTGAGGTGTCGCATTGCAACAAGAAAGACTGGAAGAAGTGTAAGGAGAATGACATCAGCTTGCAGGATACCATTCATCACTGAGATTAGTTTGGATATGTTGGCCTTGAGAGGCAGCTGACATTAGTTTGCTCATCTTCCCAGTGGATTTGGAGGATTTTGTGAAAACAGTCTTGATGATATTTTTCAAGAACATTGTAGGAACTGAAAGTCACAGAAGTGTATTGGAAGGCAAATATTCCATAACAACTGTAACAAATTAAAATGGGACATGTTTATCCTCATGATTGCTTTTAATCCTTCACATATGGGAAAAGAATTAATATGTTGAAATACACAATACTGTTTAGACACAAGGCTTTATTTCTGATAGTGCAGTAAATTATTCATATGATGAAATCTGCTTATGCAAGTTAGCACAACCAAACGCAGTAACTCCTCAAAATTTGCAGTTTAAAAATACATCAAAAATAAGTGATAAACCAAAAACAAAAGCAGCAGTGAGAAACAGATATTGGAAAGGGAAAAATCTTCACCACAGAGATTGTTAGATATTTGTGGGAAACTTTCAATAAGGGCTGTGCCGAGTGGCATTGCTTTGCTGCTGCTGATGGTTTGAATGAGATTTACAGGAGGATGTGTCCTGCTTGGCATTGCTATCTGGTGCCCCTCCAACAGTGCCCTTAGGTCAGCTGAAGGGTCATCAGACATGGACACCAGTCATTGATGTTTTGCTCCCTTCGCCCTGGTACATCTCCTGGTGGGGCAGCAGTGACAGGGACATCTCACTGCCACACCCTGCAACTTTCAGTGGGGTTGGTCAGTTCCCCAATTTCTGTCCTTCCTCCTCAGCCACAGCAAAAAGCTGCCCCTTTTTTGCCTCTTCAGCCAGCTCTCTGGTGCCCCCCCACCCACTAAAGCCTCACTCCAGTCACAGCCATATCACAGAGTAAACTTGTCGTCAATGTGCTGATGAAGCCCTGGTGTCCTACCTCCACAGGGTAGATGATGGTCCTCCTGCCAGCTCCCTTACCCTCAGCTGCCAGGTCTGAGTACTTCAGCCTCTTGCACTGGTGGGCAGCCTTCACTCCTTCCCCCATGGAAGGTTAACTCAATGAGGAGGGCTGTCTTAGTGGCCATGCCATGGACCGCAGTACATTGTCTGGATGGAGAAATGTGCTGGTAATTTTCATGGGGAACTGTAGCTGTCTGCCAAGATCTGCCCTCGTGTTCCAGTCAATGCCAGTGCAGAGGAATCCTGAAGGGGCTCTTGGGCAGGTGCATTCAGCGTTCTTACCAGCCTTGGGATGAGTTGTTCTGCTGGGGAAAGGCTGCTTCTCGCATCCTGCCTGTCGGTCCCTATGATCTCCACCAGCTTCTTTAGGACCTGGTTGTACAGGCATCTGTAAAAACCTTGGGACAATGCAATCTTGCATCCTGCCAGGATGTATTGGTGGTATCACAGAGTGGGCAGCTCTCCTCGCTGCTGAACCACTGGTGAAGATTTCAGGGCCAGGGCAAGGTATGATAGGTTTCCCTGATGAGGAATCTGAGTCTGGCTTGTGGAGCCTTCCACAGGTCAGACCAGCTGAATGACTGGTTGATGGGACAATTAGACATGCATCAGGTTTTAATAAACTTCAAAGCAAATGGAAGGGCAGCTGAGCAATGTTTTAATGCATAAAAGAGAACAGGCAATTGTTAGTAGAGAGAGGTAAATTCAAATGAAGGGTTTTAATGATCCACTAAAAGATGAGGTAGAATCCTGGAGCCACACAGCACTGAGATGCATCATGGGATATGTGAGAATGGGCCAGAGAATTAAAAATATTTTAATACCCAATCAAACAAAATGGAAACAATGTTTTTTTAAAATCATTCAGGCATTTAGGTGGAGAATGGGACTTTTATCAAGGCAGACATTCCTACCATGGAAGTGGCACAATTAATGCTTTTCTGATACCGGATAGGCAAGTCATGTTTTCAGAGTTTAAATATGTTGATGTATTATTGCCAAAATTGGTTAATTCCAAGAATGTAGGAAAAGAGATATTCCAAGGCTGTTAAGAAGTCAGTTCCACTCTTCTGCTTTTGCTGTAAAGTTACTAAGATCAATACCACCCACAGTTTACACAGTTAATGATGGCAACCACCATCACTCACTCAGGTGAAGTTAATATAAAATTTGCTTCCCATCATATGTGGAACACATCAAGCACAATGCAAACTAATGTTCATATTCCTGAGAACTAAAATTACTGATTCAATCCTGTTCAATCTGTCTTGGTTTTATTCAATGTGGAACCCTTTCAGATCTAGTCATAATGCATTATTCAGAAGGGATTAAGGCTAAACTGTAGGCACAGTTAACACAATGCTATTATACTTCAGGTCGTTCCACCGTTCGGAGTTCTATTCCGGCACTGTTCTGTAAAGAGTCTCTGCCCATCCTCCACATGGAATGAATGGGTTTTCCCCAGATGCTCTGGATTCCTCCCACAGTCCAAAGACATAGGAAGTGGCTTAACTGGTCACTGGAAGTTGTCTTGAGATTAGGCTAGGACACAATCAGAGCTGAGAGGTTTCTGGAGCAGTGCGGCTCGAAGGACTGGAGGGGGTTACTAAATAAATAAACTAAACTTCATCAGGCTTTCTTTCCCCGATCTCAATCACAGCTGTCTGGATTCTGTGCAAAACTCTAAAATTAATCTGCAGAACCTTGTGAGAAGACTGATGAAATGCATTTAATACCACACTTTGTAGTGAGAGTATTAGTGTACAGAGTCTTAGTAAATATTACGCCCAGGTTTGTTCACATTATCTCAGGATGATAGGGGTAGTGCAGTGGAAATTCAACAGACTGATTCCCAGGATGGCAAGACTGATCTATAAAGAGTTGTGTTATTTAGGCTTATATTGGCTAAAGTTTTGAAGAAGAAGAGGGGACCTTAATAAAACTTACAAAATCCTGATGGTTCTAGATAGATGCAGGACAAATGTTGCAGTTCATGGGGAAATTCAAAACTATGAATCACAGCTTGAAGAATTGTAGGACAGGTCAGAGATGAAGAGAAATGTCTTCACTCATCGAGTAGTAAACCTGTGGTAACGAAATGCAGCTGAAACCAAATCATTAAATACATTCAAGAAGGTGTTCGATATAATTCTAAAATTTGAAGAGATCAAAGGATATGGGGAGAAATCTGGGACAAGGGTACTGAATTTGAATAATCAGAGAACAGAATGGCCTACCCTTTCCGATAATTTCTATGTTTCTATAGTTTGATTCTGCATTTCAACTGAAAACTGAATTTCAACTGAAAAGGATATTAGGAACATGTAAGTTAAAATTAAATTGATACAGCACATTATTAACATGATTGCTTCTGGGCAAAAAGAACAATTACAATTAACATAATTTCTTGAACTTGTTTTTCAAACTTGGGAACCAGCTTGAAAAAATTAGTGAGATTTAAAATGTGGAGTAACAAAGACAGAATTCATAATGTTATTTTATTTCCATAGCAATCCTTGTAAATTTGGCAATATATTTGCCTGGCTTTTAAGTTGATTCTAACTGTTGTCTAAGTATTCACAGCTTTTACAAATATAAGGCACTACTTTCCTAGATATAATATTTGACTTTTCATTCCATCCATAGAAGTAGGATCCATTTTAATTCCACACAGAGCTTATTGAATACTTATGTACTGACTAAAGCAGAATCATTGAAACTCACCAGGGTCCCAGTTCCCATACTTTCTTGAAGCTTACCTGTTTCACAAGAAATAGCTATTATAATCCTGTGTAGCATCTTAAAATTGTATTGTGTCATTTACTCGGTGTGGCATCTAAAAGACAAGTATATCTGCTAAGTATGGTACTACCAATTCCTGACCATGCCAGATTATCAGGATCTTACTGTAACACACACACAGTCAGCTACATCTTCTGATCTGTATGTCTATTTCAAATGGTAGTATCTATAATTTGGCAGGACAGATAAATATATGGCATAATTATTGTTCTTTTGTTATTGTTACACCTGTGCCCAACTCTGAGGGGCCGAAGGGTCCCAAAGTAGCCCCCTCCTTTTTGAGAATAGCAAGATCGCTATTAAGTCAGGTCAGGAGACCCAGGAAATGAGAGAGAGAGACGTTTGGAATGTCCTGGCCCCTCAGCGATACAAAGTGACGGGAAACGGCCATTGTCTCTTGGAGACAGAATTGTGTATTGAATACTGTGCCATTTATTTGAAGCCTTCAGGGAATGACCAAAAGTGGGCTGGTTGAGGGGAGGCATCCCTCCACCCTGATTGACGTCTGAGACCCTGTGAGTCAGGATAAAAGAGGGTCTGGGGAACAGCCCCTTCAGACGCACCAGAAGAAACGCTAGAACTCCTGTAACAGCGTAATAGCGAAAGCCGGTGGAAAGCCCACGCGCGTCATTTTCCATTTGCCTCGGAATTGGTGGGCCTTACCATGGAAGAACAACTTTAGCTAACACAAAGGAGAAATCAGCCCCAACGACTCTCGAAGGATTGACATCATAAAAGGAATGGGCAAGTTTTAAACTCTCTCTCTTGACTCCAACCAAAGGCTGCAGCCTGCAGCCTGAATGAACTAAAGTGACTTTTATATTTCCATCGGACAATACATTATCCCCTAGACAACGATAGAGCTATTTCTTATTGAGTATTATTATACCCGTGCTTTTAGATTTAGTATTGACGACATATATTATCTGTATGTTTGCATTGATACTATTTTTGTGTATTTTTATCAATAAATACTGTTAAAAATAGTACCATCAGACTTCAATGGACCTCTCTTTCTTTGCTGGTAAGTGACCCAGTTATGGGGTACGTAACATTATCAACTCACCACTCAATGGAAAATTTCTCCTGCCTGACATAAATATGAATGCCTCAGTTTTGGCTGCCTCTGTCTTAACACTCAAGAATTTCAGATACCGGTATACCTTCCATGATTGTTAAAAATAAGACATAAAGACCATAAGACCACAATCATCCCTCAGAAACTGATTGGAAAGCTGAGTCTATTGGGCCTGAACACCTCCCTCTGCAACTGGATCCTAGACTTCCTGACTGGGAGATCTCAGTCAGTCCAGATCAGGAGCAGCATCTCCAACACCATCACACTGAGCACGGGGGCTCCCCAGGGTTGCGTGCTCAGTCCACTGCTGTTCACTCTGCTGACCCACGACTGTGCTGCAACACACAGCTTGAACCATATCATCAAGTTCGCCGATGACACAACCGTGGCGGGTCTCATCAGCAAGAACGACAAGTCAGCTTACAGAGAGGAGGTGCAGCGGCTAACAGACTGGTGCAGAGCCAACAACCTGTCTCTGAATGTGAACAAAAGAAGAGAGATGGTTGTTGACTTCAGGAGGGCACGGAGCAACCACTCCCCGTTGAACATCAACAGCTCCTCGGTAGAGATCGTAAAGAGCACCTAATTTCTTAGTGTTCACCTAATGGAGAATCTCACCTGGTCCCTCAATACCAGCTCCATAGCAAAGAAAGCCCAGCAGCGTCTCTAGTTTTTGCGAAGGCTGAGGAAAGTCCATCTCCCACCCCCCATCCTCATCACATTCTACAGGGGTTGTATTGAGAGCATCCTGAGCAGCTGCATCACTGCCTGGTTCGGAAATTGCACCATCTTGGATCGCAAGACCCTGCAGCGGATAGTGAGGTCAGCTGAGAAGATCATCAGGGTCTCTCTTCCTGCCATCACGGACATTTACACTACACGCTGCATCTGCAAAGGAAACAGCATTATGAAGGACCCCACGCACCCCTCATACAATCTCTTCTCCCTCCTGCCATCTGGGAAAAGGCTCCGAAGCATTCGGGCTCTCACGACCAGACTATATAACAGTTTCTTCCCCCAAGATATCAGACTCCTCAATACCTGAAGCCTGGACGAACACCTTGCCCTACTGTCCTGTTTATTATTTATTATAATGCCTGCACTGTTTTTGTGCACTTTATGCAGTCCAGTGTAGGTCTGTAGTCTAGTGTAGCTTTCCCTGAGTTGTTTTTTTTTATTACTTAGTTCAGTCTAGTTTTTTGTACTGTGTCACGTAACACCATGGTCCTGAAAAACGCTGTCTCATTCTTACTATGTACTGTACCAGCAGTTATGGTTGAAATGACAATAAAAGTTGATTTGACTTGACTTGACCTGAAGACATAGGAACAGAATTAGTCCCTCTGGTCCGTCGTGTCTGCTCTGTCATTCAATCATAGCTGATCCTTTTTTCCCCTCCTCAGCCCCATTTCCTGGACTTCTCCCTGTAATCTTTGATGCCATGTCCCATCAAGAATCTATCAATCTCTGCCTTAAATACACCCAACAACCTGACCTCCACAGCTGTTTGTGGTAACAAATTCCACAAATTCACCACCCTCTGGCTAAAGAAATTTCTCTGCATCTCTGTTTTAAATGGATGCACCTCTATTTTGAGGCTGTGCCCTCTTGTCCTAGACTTTCCCACCATGGGAAACATCCTTTCCACATCTACTCTGTCTAAGCCTTTCAATATTGGAAAGGTTTCAATGATTTCCCCCTTCATCCTTCTAAATTCCAGCGAGTACAGACCCACAGCCATCAAACGTTCCTTGTATGATAACCCTTTCATTCCCAGAATTGTCCTTGTGAACCGCTTCTGAACCCTCTCCAATGCTAGTATATCTTTTCTTAGCACAAAACTGTTCGCATTACTCAAGGTGAGACCTCACCAGTGCCTTATAAATCCTCAGTATCACATCCCTGCTCTTGTATTCTAGACCTCTTGAAATGAATACCAACATTGCATTTGCCTTCCTCACAACCAACTCTACCCACAAGTTAACTTCAGGGTGTTCTGCACAAGGACTCCAAAGTCCCTTTCACTCATACTTTTGGATTTTCTTCCCATTTAGAAAATAGTCTGCACATTTATTTCTACTATCAAAGTGCATGACCATGCATTTTCCAGCATTGTATTTCATTTGCCACTTTCTAGCCCATTCTCTTAATCTGTCTAAGTCCTTCTGCAGCCTACCTGTTTCCTCAACACTACTAGCCCCTCCACTGATCTTTGTATAATCTGAAAACCTGGCAACAAAGCCATCTACTCTATCATCTAAATTATTGATATACAGCATATAAAGAAGTAGTTCCAATACTGAGCCCTGCAGAACACCACTGGTCACTGGCATCCAACCAGAAAAGGATACTTTTATTCCCACTCGCTGCCTCCTACTGATCAACCAATGCTCTAACCGTACCAGTAACTTTCCTGTAATACACTGGGCTCTTAACTTGGTAAGCACCAAGTTAAAAACACCAGAATAATAAGATTAAAAATGATTCCTCAAACGCCTGTGATTGTTCTTCATAGCTTTTCATTTAATTCAGAAAAAAAATACTGTTAATGTCCATGCTGATATCATCAAAGGTAATTCCCATCTCTAATCCAAGGAGAACTAGAAAGTATGTGAACATACAGCAGAAGAATAGCAAAAGACCATCAAGTTCATTAGAATGAACCATCCAGATAAAAAACAAGTATGTACACTATTGGCTCATTTTCTGAACCACATAATTTCTATTGCAGGGGCCCCAAATGCCTCGAGATTATAAATACTTTAGTGTGAAAACAAGGTTGTGTCAGTTTGAGCACAGCCCTTTTGCAGAAAATTTCCTTTGTATCCAAGATCCTAGACGTGGATAGCAGGACATGCTGTCAGAGAAATCTGGGAAAGTGACGACAGCCATTTAGTGCACGTTACTGCTACTCAGTGCCAGTAGTGTAGGGAAATTAACACTTTTACAGGATTAATAATGTGCCAGTCAAAAAGGCTGCTTTCTTCTCGAATTGTAAGTTGTTGGTGCTGCACTCATCCAGGCATGTGGAACGTATTCAATCTTATGCCTTGGAGATGATTAAATGGTCTTCAGAGTCCATTGAGATGGAGACTCAGCCTCTCATGATACCTGATGTCATAGACTCTGGAGTCAAAATTGATTACTCCAAAGGACTACTCAGGGAAAAGTACGGAAGAAATATGACAAATGCTCAGGATATATGTGTATGGAGTTCTGTATAGGTACGTTCCAATGAGACAGGGAAGTTATGGTAGGGTACAGGAACCGTGGTGTACAAAGGCTGTAATAAATCTGGTCAAGAAGAAAAGCTTACAAAAGGTTCAGAGAGCGAGGTAATGTTAGAGATCTAAAAGATTATAAAGCTAACAGGAAGGAGCTTAAGAAGGAAATTAGGAGAGCCAGAAGGGGCCGTGGGAAGGCCTTGGCGGGCAGGATTAAGGAAAACCCTAAGTCATTCTACAAGTATGTGAAGAGCAAGAGGGTAAGACGTGAAAGAATAGGACCTATCAAGTATGACAGTGGGGAAGTGTGTACAGAACCAGAGAAAATAGCAGAGGTACTTAATGAATACTTTGCTTCAGGATTCACTATGATAAAGGATCTTGGTGATTGTAGTGATGACTTGCAGCAGACTGAAAAGCTTGAGCATGTAGACATTAAGAAAGAGGATGTGCTGGAGCTTTTGGAAAGCATCAAATTGATTCAGTCGCCAGAACCAGATGAGATGTACCCCAGGCTACTGTGGGAGGTGAGGGAGGAGATTGCTGAGCCTCTGGCAATGATCTTTGCATCATTAATGGGGATGGGAGAGATTCTGGAGGATTGGAGGTTGCGGATGTTGTTCCTTTATTCAAGAAAGGGAGTAGGTATAGCCCAGGAAATTTTAGGCTAGTGAATCTTACCTCAGTGGTTGGTAAGTTGATGGAGAAGATCCTGAGAGGCAGGATTTATGAACATTTGAAGAGGTATAATATGATTAGGAATAGTCAGCATGGCTTTGTCAAGGGCAGGTTGTGCCTTATGAGCCTGATTGAATTTCTTGAGGATGTGACTAAACACATTGATGAATGAAGAGCAGTAGATGTAGTGTATATGGATTTCAGCAAGGCATTTGATAAGGTACCCCATGCAAGGCTTATTGAGAAAGTAAGGAGGCATGGGATCCAAGGGGATATTGCTTTCTGGATCCAGAATTGGCTTGCCCACAGAAGGCAAAGAATGGTTACAGAGTGCCTCAAGGATCTGTTCTGGGACCCTTACTCTTCGTGATTTTTATAAATGACCTGGATGAGGAAGTGGAGGGATGGGTTAGTAAGTTTGCTGATGACACAAAGGTTGGAGGTGTTGTGGATAGTGTGGCGGGCTGTCAGAGATTACAGTGGGTCAGAGGATGCAAAACTGGGCTCAGAAGTGGCAGATGGAGTTCAACCCAGATCAGTGGTTCATTTTATTAGGTCAAATATGATGGCGGAATATAGTATTAATGGTAAGACTCTTGGCAGTGTGGAGGATCAGAGGGATCTTCGGGTCCGAGTCCATAGGATGCTCAAAGCAACTACGCAGGTTGACTCTGTGTTTAAGAAGGCATACGATGTATTGGCCTTCATCAATCATGGAATTGAATTTAGCCGAGAGATAATGTTGCAACAATATAGGACCCTGGTCAGACCCCACTTGGAGAACTGTGCTCAGTTCTGGTTGCTTCACTACAGGAAGTATGTGGAAGCCATAGAAAGGGTGCAGAGGAGATTTACGAGGAATAGGTTCAGTGAACTCGGCCTTTTCTCCCTGAAGCAAAGGAGGATGAAAGGTGACCTGATAGAGGTGTATAAGATGATAAAAAGCATTGATCGAGTGGATAGTCAGAGGCTTTTTCCCAGGGCTGAAATGGTTGCCACAAGTGGACACAAGTTTAAGGTGCTGGGGAGTACATACAGAGGAGATGTCAGGGGTAAGTTTTTTACTTAGAGTGGTGAGTACGTGAAATGGGCTGCCGACAATGGTGGTGGAGGAGGATACAATAGGGTCTTTTCAGAGACTTCTAGATAGGTACATGGAGCTTAGAAAAATGGAGGGCTATGGGTAGGCCTCGTAATTTCTGAGGTAGGGACATGTTTGGCACAACTTTGTGGGCTGAAGGGCCTGTACTGTGCTGTAGGTTTGCTATGTTTCTAAAGGTATCACTCCCAGTGTTTCATTCCCATGTTTCTCTGTTTACTGCCTGTATATCTCTGTAATAACTGACAACTTTTGAATACAATATATGATTTCAACCAGAGCATAATATCTGCACAGGAGCTATCATCTCAGCAAAGCTTCGATAATTCAGTGAAGGATGTGCAACAGACTGATTTATACACATAAACAGTGACTGCTCACATACTTCTGGTGAAGAGATAGCTGTAGATCTGTGTGGTGCTTAATCACATGCCTTATTTCAGTCAACTTCTCAAAGACTAAAACTGTTTACAAAGGTAGTATTTATTTTTGTGTAGTCTATGTGAAATCCCAAGTACAGTTCTTTACAATAATTTCCACTCATTTCAGATTTGTGCACATTTAGATGGAGACATAACATAAAGATTTTTACTCCTCATGTACGTGAAAGTTGAAAGAAATAAAACCAATTCAATTCAGGTCCACAAGTTCAGGTCATAATCACTAGAGATTCTGCAGATACTGAAAATACAGAGCATCATGTATTGGACTCAGGGACTCAGCAAAGCAGACAGCATTGGGAAATGAGAAGAACGTTATAAGTACAGTATGACAATTCTGTCATAATGAAAGGTCTCAGCATGAAAAGTTGGCTGTTTTGTCTCCAGTATAGACACAGCCCAACCTCCAGAGTTCCTTCAGCATTTTGTGTGTTGCTCCATATGTCCTGGTGGCTGATTCCTTCTGCTTTGTTAATGAGTTATATGAACTAGATGAAAAATGATAGTCAGCAATAAGGTCAATGCCAAGGCCCAGTTTTAAATCCATTTTGGACTGAATGGAAGAAGATAGCTTGCCCATGAGGACCTTTCTGAAATAAGTTTGAGTAGCAATGGTATTCCAAATGGGTTCAACACAAAGTTATTCATGATCATATGGGAATAGTCACTAACTTCTCAGAATCACTCTGATGAGCCAGATGAAGCAGACATAGGAAATTAGGAGAACATGATTATGATCAATGGAATTCTTCTAAGAAAGAGGCTGAGCTGCATTAGCCTGGGTCATACAGTCTTCACCATTGAGACAACACTTGCTGCTGACCTCAAAAACTGCCCATGGTGATGAAGAGCTCGAGTGTCAATACCCACTATTCTAACGTGACTTTGAATCTGGCATTATCTATAGGGGATCCAGATAGTTAGCAAAAAATCAGATTGAAAAATTCTCACAGTCATCAGAGTCTGAATGATAATTCACCCTTGTATAAAAGGAAATAAAGTTGGGGGAAAACTCATGGAATTAACAGGGTAGCTAAAATATAAGACCACAATAACTTAAGACATAGGAGCAGAATTAGGCCATTCAGCCTATTGAGTCTATCAGCCTTCGCTGCCATTCCATCATGGATGACTTACAATCCCTCTCAACCTCATCCTTCTGTATTCTTCTGCCTTCTCCCCATAACCTTTGATGCCCTGACTAATCAAGGACCTATCAACCTCCGCTTTAAATATACCCAATGACTTGGCCTCCACAGCCATCTGTGGCTATGAATTCTACCCACTGGCTAAATAAATTCCTTCTCATCTCTGTTCTAAATGGACGTCCCTCTATTCTGCGGCTGCACCCTCTGGTTCTAGACTCCCCTACTATAGGAAACATTGTCTCCATATCCGTTCTGCAATAGATTTCAATATCTTCCCTCCTTCTTCTAAATTCCATTGAGTACAAGCCCAGAGCCATCGAATACTTGTTAACTTTTTCATTCCCCAAATCGTTCTTGTGAACCTCCTCTGGACTCTATCCAATACCAACACACCTTTTCTTATATAAGGGACCCAGAACTGCTCACATTGCTCCGAGTGCAGCCTCACCAGTACTTTATAGGGCCTCAGTATTACATCCTTGCTTTTATTTTCTAGTCTTCCTGAAATGGATGCTGACATTGCATTTGCCTTCCTTACCACTGACCCAACCTGCAAGTAACCTTTGGGAACCCTGCACAAGGGCTCCTAAGTCCTTTTGCACCTCTGATTTTTGAATTTTCTCCCCATTTAGAAAATAGTCTACATCTTTATTCCTTCTAACAATGTGCATGATCATACACTTTCTTAAACTATATGTCACCAGCCACTTCAGAATCAGAATCAGGTTTATTCTCACCGGCACATGTCATGAAATTTATTAACTTAGCAGCAGCAGTTCAATGCAATACATAATCTAGAAGAAAAATCAATCAATCAATCAATTACAGTATACGTATATTGAATAGATAAAAAATCATGCAAAAAAACAGAAATAATATACATAAAAAAGTGAGGTAGCGTTCATGGGTTCAATGGCCATCTAGGAATCAGATGGCAGAGGGGAAGAAGCTGTTCCTGAATCGCTGAGTGTGTGCCTTCAGGCTTCTGTACCTTTTACCTGATGGTAACAGTGACAAAAAGGCATGCCGTGGGTGCTGGAGATCCTTAATAATGGACGCTGCCTTTCTGAGACACTGCTCCTTGAAGATGTCCTGGGTACTTTGTAGGCTAGTGCCCAAGGTGGAGCTGACTAGATTACAATCCTTTGCAGCTTCTTATGGTCCTGAGCAGTAGCCCCCCGCCCCATACCAGACAGTGATGCAGCCTGTCAGAATGCTCTCCATGGTACATCTATAGAAGTTTTTGAGTGTTTTGTTGACATACCAATTCTCTTCAAACTCCTAATGAAGTATAGTCACAGTCTTGCCTTCTTTATGACTGCATCAATATGTTGGGACCAGGTTAGATCCTCAGAGATCTTGACACCCAGGAACTTGAAGCTGCTCACTCTCTCCACTTCTGATCCCTCTATGAGGATTGGTATGTGTTCCTTTATCTTACCCTTCCTTTAGTCCACTATCAGCTCTTTCATCTTCCTGACATTGAATGCCAGGTTATTGCTGCAACACCACACCACTAGTTGACATATCTTGCTCCTGTACACCCTCTCGTCACCACCTGAGATTCTACCAAAAATGGTTGTATCATCAGGAAATTTATAGATGGATTTTGAGCTATGCCAAACCACACAATCATGTGTATACAGAGAATAGAGCAGTGGATTAAGCACACACACCTGAGGTGCACCAGTATTGGTCGTCAGTGAGGGAATCGAGGATCCAATTGCAGAGGGAGGTACAGAGGCCCAGGTCCTGTAACTTCTCAGTCAGGATTGTGGGAATGTTAGTATTAAATGCTGAGCTACAGTCAATGAACAGCATCCTAACATACGTGTTTGTGTTGTCTGGGTTGTCTAAAGCTCTGTGAAGACCCACTGAGATTGCGTCTGCCGTTGACCTATTGTGGTGATAGGCAAACTGCAATGGGTCCAGGTCCTTCCTGAGGCAGGAGTTCAGTATAGTCATGACCAACTTCCCGAAGCATTTCATCACTGTAGTGCTGCTGGGCGATAGTCATTAAGGCAGCTCACGTTCTTCTTCTTAATTCTTCTTTGTTGCCCTTTTGAAGCAAATGGTAACTTCCACCTGTAGTAGTGAGAGGTTGAAAATGTCCTTGAACACTCCCGCTGGTTGGTTGGCACAGGTTTTCAGAGCCTTACCAGGTAAACCTTGCGAGGGTTCACCCTCTTGAAAGACAGCCTAACTTTGGCCTCTGAGACAGAGATCACAGGGTCATCAGGTGCAGCAGGGATCTTCACAGCTGTAGTTGTGTTCTCCCTTTCAAAGTGGTCAGAGAAGGTGTTGAGTTTATCTGTAGTGAAGCATCACTGCCATTCATGCTATTGGGTTTTGCTTTGTAGGAGGTAATGTCTTGCAAATCCTGCCAGAGTTGCCGTACATGCAATGTCATTTCCAGCTTTGTTCTTTGCCATTATCCACATCTGTGTAAATCCTTCTGAAAATTCACTGCTTTTTCAACTCTACTTGCCCCTCCACCTATCTCTATATCACCTGCAAATGTGGCCACAAATCCATCAATTTCATCATCCAAATCAGTGACATATAAACTACTTCCCCAAAAATTCAACAGAAATTGTTATTTAATTTCAGGTCATGGTATCATAGAATCATACAGCATGAAACAAGACATTCAGCCCAACTCATTCATGCTGACCAATGAGTCCCCTTTCACAGAAATCCCATCTCCCAGCATTCAGCCCATAGACCTCTCTGCCTAAGTAATTTAAGTGCTTACCCAAGCACATCATAAGAGTTTCATAGCCTAGCTTCAACCATTCTCTTAGGCGATGTATTTCAGTTAAATTACATCTTTCTGAGTGAAGAAAGATCCCCCTCCCCTCATATCCCTTCTAAATCTCTTGCCCCTTACCCTAAATCTATGTCTTCTAGCTTTATATCCTTTCAAAAATTCACTTATGCCTCTTTCACTAAGGCTTAATATTTTTTAGAATTTGCAGCATAAGGATTGCAGACAAAATGTCAGCTTTCTTGTCAAATCACCAGAAAAATTTTCCGATGATTTTATATTTTAATCCCCTCTTACACCTTGCCCATCCACTCCATTGGATTGACCATGATGTAATTGCTCTTGAGAAGGTAATGGTGAAATACATTTTCAAAGTCTGGAGCGCTTGTAGTGAAAGTTTCACCACAGTGTTGCTGGGTAGCAAGTCATTGTTACAAATTAGTGATTCATCAGTCCAGTGCAGAGATCAGTTAAGAGTCAAACAAAATTCTGTGTACCTGTAGTCACAATGAGGTCATAACAAATGAAGGTGGAAAAATTCCCTGTGAATGAGTATTAGCAAAAGAAATGGTGTTCTTATATTTATCTAGCAGCTTCCAGGTAACTGTAACTGATTCTAGCCTTTTATTCTAAATATATCTTGTAAATTAAATTCAAATGTTCCAAATTGCATGCTGGGATTTGAGCTCTTATTCCCTGATCTTTAATTCAGATTGTAGAGGTTAGTTATAAAAGAAAGAAATGATGGGATTTCCATGTTTAATGGTACATACATGGACACAAGAGATTTCTGGCAATTTGTGCAGCAATGCTGAAGAATACAGACACATTCATCATCACAATGGCAAATTGCCATTAATTGTGGGCCATGTCCAACACACTGTAACTGATAACCTCATCTAATGCTACCACAAGATTGGATGGTGAGAAAATGAAAAAAAAACTCTCCTGTGAAAAATATTGTATAATGGAATAATAGAAAATGTATTTCACAGCATATTGCATCTGAAATTGTCAAAAAAGAGCTACCCAGTTTAGTGCATTCTTCTTCCACTTGGTCTGTAACCCCGCAGATTATGGTGCTTAAAGTCCAAGTCATTCTGAAATGTGTTGAGAATATCTGCCTGTTCTGCCTTTTCAGGCAGAATTTCCAGACACCAATCATTCACTGGGTAAAAGTATTGCCTCATTTGCTCACTAATTCTTCCATCAATTACTTTAAATACATCTCCCCATATATCCACTCTCTGCTCAGGGAAATACATCCTTTCCATTTACTTTATCTAGCCCCTTCCCCCTTCATTTACAATTGCCTTCAAAACCCATTGTTCCAAAGAAAACAGCTGTAGCTCATCCAATTCTTCCACACACTTTCCTTCAAAATTCCAGTCCTGGCAACATCCTTGTTAATGTCCTCAGCTCTTACGTCTTTCCTGTAACAATCCTGCGCAGTCCTTATATGGTTTTCCAACTAGTCTTATATACTCTTCTGGCAAAACCTTCTTGCTCTTGTATTTTATCCTCAGCTAAAAAAGGTAACCTTCAGTAAACTTCCTGTATGTCCTTTTAATCACAATATTGTCCTTTAAGAATCTGTAAGTGTTCAGTCCAGGATTCCTTTGTTCTTCCACATCATTCAATATCCTGTCATTAATCAAATATTCCCTTGCCTTGTGGCACCACCCCAAATACATTACCTCACCCTTCTCTGGAGTAAGTTCCAGGGCAGACCACAACCAGCCCAGCCGTATCTTTTGATTCTGAAGGATCGCAACTTGAAACATTAATACTGTTTTTCTTTCCCAATGTTCCTGAACCGCTGAGTATTTCCAGCATTTTGCGTAGTTATTTCAATTTTTAAAAATATTTCTAGCTAAATCTTCCTGCGGTCGAGAACTTTCTTTCTTGCTGCCAAATCATTCATATATTACAAAAAGCAATATATATCCTACCTTCCAATCACGAAGATGCCTCCCTGCTACTAAGTCAGATTTGAATCAAGTTTGACACTTTCCCATGTATTCCACGGGCTTTTACTTTTTTGACATGTCTGTAGTATGGATCAAATTCAGAATCTTTATTAAAATCCCTTTAAACATCATCAAACAAGCTACCATCAGTGATCATCCTCGCTACCTCTTCAAAGAATTTAATTGTTCATCAGGCAAGATTGCCCCTTAACAAATCTGTGCTGACAGCCTCTGATTAATCAATGCCTTTCTAGATAAAAGTTTATATTGAAATGGATTCCAATAATTTGTCCATCACTCTGGCTAAATTTACTGGCCTGGAATCTTATGCCCATAACTCTTGTACAGACCCCTGAACGTATTTGGTTCATCCCTTTCTTTTAAACGGCAGTGAAATATCAGCAGTCCTGTGATCCCCTGGCACAACTTCTGTTATAACTATCATAGAGCATCAGAGCATCTGGAATTGCCCCCCAGGCTTCTTATAACTATCTCTAGAATATATGTTATCCAGGCCTGCTGAGTTATCCATTTTCAAAGATTATAATTCATCTCCTACTGATTTTTAATTTATCCAATATTCCACATTTATCCCCCTGAATCACATCATTATCATTGCCCCTTCATTTTACAAAGTCTTCATTAAGGTCCTAGCCCAAATCATCTAGCTCCACACATAGATTACCTTTTATAGTCCTGAATAACTCTCAACCTTTCCTTAATTATCACAGTGCTTTTTAAGTGCATGAGGAAAACATTTCTGGATTTTAAATACAAGAGATGCTGGAAATCCAGGGCAACACACGTACAAAGTGCTGGAAGAACTCAGCAGGTCAGGTAGCATTTATGGAAATGAATGAACAGTCAACAGAAGAGGTAAAGGCTGAATAGGTTAGGACTTTATTCCCTGGTGTGTAGAAGAATGAGGAGAGATTTGATAGAGGTATATAAAATAATGATGGGTATAGATAGAGCGAATGCAAGCAGGCTTTTTCCACTGAGGCTAGGAGAGAAAAAAACCAGAGGACATGGATTAAGGGTGAAGGGGGAAAAGTTTAAAGGAAACATTAGTGGGGGTTTCTTCACACAGGAAGTGGTGGGAGTGTGGAATAAGCTGCCAGATGAAGTAAATGTGGCTCACTTTTGACACTTAAGAAAAACTTGGATAGGTACATGGATAAGAGGTGTATGGAGGGATATGGTCCAGGTGCAGGTCAGGGGGACTAGGTAGAAAAATGGTTCGGCACAGCCAAGGAGGGCCAAAAGGCCTGTTTCTGTGCTGTAATGTACTATGGTTCAATTTCATCCATTTTCATCATGATTGGAAAGGAAGGGGGAAGACACCAGAATAAAAAGGTGTGGGGAGGAGAAGCTGGACTAGCTAAAAAGTGACAGGTGAAGCTAGGGTGGGTGGCAAAGATAAAGGGCTGGAGAAGAAGGAATCTAATAGAGAGGAGAGTGGACCATGGGAGCAAAGGAAGAAGGAGGGGCACCAGGGGAACGGGGGGTGGTGTTGAGAGGCAGGTGAGGAAAAGAGGTAAGAGGCCAGAGTGGGGAATAGAAGAGCAGAGGAGGAGAGGAAAAATTACCAGAAAGGGAAATCGATGTTCAGGTTATCATGTTGGAAGCTACCAGATGCAAAATGAGGTTGCTCCTCTACCCTAAGGATGGCCTCATCGTGGCAAAAAGAGGAGGCCATGGATCAACATGTTGGAACAGGAATAGGGTGAGAAATTAAAACGGTTGGCCAGTGGGAATCCCTCACCAATGATATTGATCCAAGATGGCGGCGCGACGCAGCTTGCAGCGGCCACTCCGGAACTGATTATCTGTTATTTGTGAAGTGGGGTGCCGTGCGCAATCATAATCGATTGAAAACGGATGTGGAAGTACGGAGAAACATCGGGAAATTCCAGGAAGACATTCTTTGTTGCTGCTGCTGCTGTGAGGTCCGGGACTCTGCTGGGAAGAACAGGCCCTCAGTCCTCGGGGTCACGTTGCCGATGGCCATTGGCGGGGCCGTCTTAATACGCTTGACAGAGGATGGAGCTCGGAGAAGCTGTGCCAGAGGAGATGGTCATCGGCTCGGAGGTTCAATGGACTCAGAGTCCTTTCGACGGACTCAGGTCGCTTTCGGTGTGTGCTGCGTCTGTGAGGCTGGTTTCGACGGAGCTTTCATTGTGTGCTGCGTCTGCGAGGCTGAGTCGGGCGGTGCCTTGGACGTCCATAGCGGGGGTACTCCCTTCTGCCACCGGCGTGGGATGGCGAGTCTGTCGGGACCCTGGGGACTTGTGGAAACTGTGGTGATTTCTTTTGAACTTACAGTCCTTTAACATCTTGGACTATTTTTACTGTGCCCATAGTCTGTTTTTTTTATCAATTATGCTATTGTTTGCACTGTTGTAACTATATGTTGTAATTATGTGGTTTTGTGCAGGTCTTGTAGCTTTAGTTTTTGGTCTTGTTTTTGTCTGGTGGATTTGGAGCTCCTTTCCGGGGAACGCACTAGACGGTAGTGCAATATTAATACCCAGCAGCCTCTCCGGACTCTGGATTCGGATTGGCCAAACGTTATTGGGATCTTCTAGTGTCGTCTGTTTTGTCATATGCTTTTGTGATATCATTCTGGGGGAAGGTTGTCTCATTTTTTAACTGCATTGCATTTGTGGTTTCTAAACGACAATAAACTGAATCTGATCTGATCAATGTAGAGGAGGCCACATCAGGAGCACCGGATACAATGGATGATCACAACAGATTCGCAGGTGAAGTTTTGCCTCACCTGGAAGGACTGTTTGGGCTCCTGAATGGAGGTAAAGGAGGAGATGAATGGGCAGGTGTAGCATTTCTGTCACTTACAGGGATACGTGTCAGGTGGGTGATTAGTGAGGAAGGACAAATGGATAAGGGGATTATGGAGCACATGGAAAGCAGAAAGTTGAGGGGGAGGTAAATATGTGTTTGGTGGTAGGATCCTGCTGTGATAGCGGAAGTTGTGGAGAATGGTATAATGGATGCAGAGGCTCACGGGGTGGTAGGTGAGGACAAGAGGAAATTTATCCCTGTACGTTGATGGGAAGATGGGGTTGGTGCAGATATCTGGCAGGTGGAGGAGATGCAAGTGAGGGGAACATCAATGGTGGAAGAAGGGAAACCCATTCTTTGAAGGAGGAGGGCATTTGTTATGTCCTGGAAGGGAAAGACTCATCCTGGGAACAGATGTGGCTGAGACAAAGGGACGGAGAAAAGGGAATAGCATTTTACAGAAGACAGGGTGGGAAGAGGTATAGTCAAGATAGGCATGGGAATCAGTAAAAGATGTCAGTAGACAGTTTGTCTCCAGAGGTGAAATGGTGGAAACAGAGATGGAGATAACAAGATCAAGAAAGGGGAGAGAGGTGTTAGAAATGGACCAAGTGAACTTAAGGGGACGGTAGAAGTTGGAGGCAAAGTTGATGACATTGATGAGCTCAGCCGGGATGTATGAAGCAGCATCAGGATTAGAGGGGGGAAGAGAGTTGGTGGCATCAGAGGAGGGTGGAGAATTAAGGGGTTCGGGGAAGGTGGGATGGGAAGAAAATGGAGCCTCCGAGGACCCAAGAGGTGACAGGAAGCTGAGAGATACAGATTTGGAGAGTGCTGGTAGAGAAGGGGAGTCTGGGACTAAGAGGAACTGAGGAAGGTCTTGGCCTCAAGGTGATGGCGGTCAAAGTCCGGGCTGGAGCCAGAGGCCAGGTAATTCCTGATCTGAAGGCGTCCTGGGTCAACACAAAGGAAAATCTTACTTGATATTGACCTCACCAATCTATCTGTGCCAAATGCATCTACCCATGATAGCATGAGTGGTAAGTAACCACCACACAGTCCTTATAGACACCCAAGTTCCATTTTCATGCTGAGGACACCCTCCTCCATCAGGACTGTGGTATTACATCAGGGCTGAATGGGATAGATTAAGATTAGATCTTCCAATTCAAAAGTAGATGCTAGCAGATGCTGAGCACCATCAGCAAAAGAAGAAATATGCCTCCCCACAACATGTTACTTATGTCCCAGCACATCCCTCCCTCTAACACTATAATCTAGCCAGAGGATCAATCCTGGTCCAATGAGAAGTGCAGAAGAGAATATAGGAAGTAGCACAGTGGAGCTGCAATACAGGACTACTCATGCAAAGCAATTAAGTAGCATGCAATAGACAGGGCTAAATGATCCCACAATCAAATGATCAGATTGTGGCTCTGCAATTCTGTAATGCTACCACATCCAGTCAGGAGTGGCAGTAGACAATTAAGTGACTAACAGGAGGAAAAAAAAAATAAATCTCCATATTCGATGACAGCAGACCCTACAGGTGGAAGCTAGAATCAAAGCTGTTGAGCTGATAACCATATTTCACCTTGGCTTCCTCCTGAAACTCCACCATCACAGAGGCAACCCTCCAGCCACTCTGATTCATTCCAGTGGACACTTCATTAGATACCTCCTGTACCTAATAACGTGGCCACTGAATGTGAGTTTGTGGTCTTCCAGCTCTGTAACTCAGCCACTTCAAAGTTTGATGTGTTGTGCATTCAGAGATGCACTTCTGCACACCACTGTAGTAACGTGGGGTTATTTGAGTTACTGTCACCCTCTTGTCAGCTTGAAGCAGACCAGCTATTTGCCTCTGACCTCTCTCTGTGGTTTTCATCCACAGAACAGCCACTCACTAATGTTTTTTTTCTGTTTTTCTCATCACTTTCTGTAAACTCGAGAGACTATTGTCCATGAAAATCCCGGGAGATCAGCAGCTTTGTAGATACTCAAACCACCTTTTCTGGCACCAACCTTTGTTCCAAGGTTAAGGTTACTGAGATCATATTTCCTTCCTCATTTTGCTCTTTGGGGCTTCAGTCAGAGTAAGTAAAAGAAAGGAAAAGCTCCAGGTTAAGTTGTTTTTGTAATCCCTTTTTCCTTCTTTTTATCTGCTCAGTTAGTATAGTGAACATGCCAGGCAGGATGGTAAAATGCTCCTCTTGCAAGATGTGGGAAGGCAGGGGACTTCCAGTATCCCTGACGACTATAACTGTGAGAAGTGCATCCAGCTGCTGCTTCTAACAATCCATGTTAAGGAGTTGGAGCTGGAAATGGATGAACTCTGGATCATTCGGGAGGCTGAAGAGGTGATAGATAGGACTTCTAGAGAGGTACTTAAACCCAAGGTGCAGGACACAGAAGACTAGGTGACAGTCAAGAAAGGAGATGGGGTTAGAAGCCAGTGAAGACACCCCTGTGGCCATCCCCCTCAACAACAGATATATCACTTTGGATTCTGCTGGGGGGGGGGGGGGAAATGACTTAATAGAGGAAAATCACATTGGCCAGGTCTCTGGCACTGAGCATGTCTCTGTGACTCAGAAGGGAAGGGGGGAGAATACACATACTGTGGTAATAGTTAAGGGAACAAACAAGAGGTACTGTGGGCGAGAATGAGATTCCCTGATGACATGTTGCCTCCCAGATGTCAGGGTTTGGGATGCCTCAGATCGAGTTGTCAGAATTCATAAGTGGGAGGGTGAACAGCCAGAAGTAATGGTCCATGAAAGTACCAATGATTTGGGTAGGATGAGTGACGAGGTTCTGCATAGAGAGTTCAGGGAGTTAGGTGTTAAGTTAAAGGGCAGGACCTCCAGGGTTGTAATCTCAGGATTGCTACCCATGCCACATGATAATAAGGCCAAAACTCGGAAAATTATACAGTTTAATATGTGGCTAAGGAGTTGGTGAAAGAAGGATAGCATAAGTTGTTTGGATCATTGGGCTTTCTTCCAGGTAAGGTTGGACAGGTACAGAAGGGATGGTTTGCACCTGAACTGGAATGGGACTAATAGCCGAGCTGGAAGGTTTGTTAATGCTGCACAGTGGGGCTTAAACTAGAGTTGCAGGGGGATGGGAACCAGAGTGCCAGAACAGTTGGTGGAGAGGTTGTGGAGGCAGATGATGGTAAGACTTCAAAGTTAAGAATCAAAGGGTTGAGCATGAGGCAACTAGTGTCCTGAGCTGCCAATATTTCAATGCAAAAAGTATCGTAGGAAAGATGAAGATGGGGTATCTGGTTTATAAACAGGCAATGGGTAGTGAGGAGAGGCTGTTGATAGGGCAATATTGCAGTCAACAGGATGAGTTGCAATGGTAAAAGGTGGACATAATTGAAAAGTGTGAACACAGGACTGAAGATGTTATATTTGAATGCATGCAGTATACGGAATAAGCTAAGAAGACTCTGATAGGAGTTCTATACAGACCCTAATCAGTAGTAAGGATGTGGCCTGCAAATTACAATAGGAGATAGAAAATGCATGCCATAAAGGCAAGGTTGCAATAGTCATGGGGGACTTCAATATGCACATAGATTGGGAAAATCAGGTTGGTGCTGATTCCAGGAGGGGGAATTTCAGGAGTGCCTACAAGATAGTTTTTTAAAGCACCTCGTGGTTGGGCCCACTAGGGGTCAGATATTCTGGATTGTGTTGTGCAATGAACCAGAATTGATTAGAGAGCTTAAGGTAAAACAGCCCTTAGGGAAAAGTGATCATAATATGGTCGAATTCAAAGTGAAATTTGAGAAGGAGAAGATAAAGTCAGATGTATCAGCATAACAGCGTAGTAAAGGAGTTACAGAGACATGAGAGTGGAGCTGGCTAGAAATAATTGGAAAAGAACACTGGCAGGGATGATAGCTGAGCAGCAATGGCTAGAAATTCAAGAAGCAATTTGGAAGGCACAGGATAAATTCCTCCCAAAGAGGAAGAAGCATTCTAAAGGCAAGCTGACACAACCATGGCTAACAAGGGAAGTCAAAGCCGACAGAAAAGCCAAAGAGAGGGCACATAATAAAGCAAAAACTAGTGGGAAGTTAGATAATTGGGAAGCTTTTCAAAACCAACAGATGGCAACTAAAAAAATCGTTAAGAAGGTCAAGATGGAATATGAAGGTAGGCTAGCCATAATATTAAAGAAGATACTTGAAGTTTCTTCAGATATATAGAGTGTAAAAAAGAGGCAAGAGTGGATATCGGACCACTGGAAAACAATGCTGGAGAGGTTGTGTGGTAAACCATGTATACCCGTCTGGACACGCCACTCTGCTGACTGCTCCAGTGGCTCCTCTCACAGACCCCCGTATAAAGGTGATTGGGGCACTGCTCCTCTCTCAGTCTTCAACATGGTTGTGTTCCATTTTCTCTGTTAATAAAAGCCTATTGTTCACTTCCAGTCTCCTAGAGTTATTGATAGTGCATCAGGTAGTGATGAGTGACTACAAAATGGTGGATGAACTGAATAAATATTTTACATCAGCCTTAACAGAAGACACTGGCAGTATGGTGGAAGTTCCAGGTGTAGTGGTCATGAAGTGTGTGAAATAACCATAACTAGAGAGAAGGTTCTTGGGAAACTGAAAGGTCTGAAGGTAGATAAGTCACCTGACCAGATGTTCAGAACCCCAAGGTTCTGAAAGAGGTGGGTGAAGAGATCATGGAGGCATTAATAATGATATTTCAAGAATCACTAGATGCTGGAATGGTTCTGGAAGACTCTTTAAGAAAGTAGAGAGGCAGAAGAAAGGAAATATAGGCCAGTTAGTCTGACCTCAGTATGTTGGAGTCGATTATTAAGGATGAGGTCTCAGGGTACCTGGAGGCACATGATAAAATAGGCCGTAGTCAGCATGGTTTCCTCAAGGGAAAGTCTAGCCTGACAAATCTGTTGGAATTCTTTGAAGAAATAACAAGCAGGATAAACAAAGGAGAATTGATTGATGTTGTGTGCTTGGATTTTCAGGACTTTGACAAGCTGTCAGATATGAAGCTGCTTAACAAGCTACAAGCCCTTGGTATTACAGGAAAGATTCTAGCATGGATAAAGCAGTAGCTGATTGGCAGGAGGCAAAGAGTGTGAATAAAGGGAGCCTTTTCTGGTTGGCTGCTGGTGACTAGTGGTGTTCTACAAGGGTCTGTGCTGGGACCAAATTTTTTATGATATATGGCAATGGTTTGAATGGTGGAATTGCTGGCTTTTTTCAAAATTTGAGACAATATGAAGATAGGTGGAAGGGCAGGTAATTTTGAGGAAGTTGAGAGGTACCCAAAGGACTTAGACAGATTAGGAGAATGGGTAAAGAAATGGCCCATGGAATTCAATGTCAGGAAGTGTATGGTCATTTGTTTTGGTGGAAGGAATAAAAGGAGTGACTAGTTTCAAAAAGGAGAAAAAAAATACAAAAAACTGAAGTGCAAAGGGACTTAAGGGTCCTTGTGCATTATTCCTTAAAGGTTTAATTGCAGGTTGAGTCTATAGTCAGAAAGGTAAATGCAATGTTAGCATTCATTTCAAGAGGACTAGAATATGTAAAACAAGGATGTAATGTTGAGAATTTATAAAGCACTGGTGAGGCCTCACTTGTAGTATTGTGAGCAGTTTTGGACCCATTATCTTAGAAAGGATGTGCTGAAACTGGAGAGGGTTCAAAGCAGGCTTATGAAAATGATTCCAGGATTGAATGACTTGCTATATGAAGAGTGTTTGATGGCTCTGGGCCTATATTCACTAGAATTCTGAAAAAATGAGGGGTGATCTCATTGAAACCTATTGAATGGTGAAAGTGGATGTGGAGAGGATGTTTCCTATGGTGGGAGAGTCTAAGGCCAGAGGACATAGCCTCAAAAAAGAGGGCCTCAGAAAAGAGGGGCATCCTTTTAGAATGGAGAAGAGGAGGAAATTTTTAGCCAGAGAGTGGTGAATCTGTGGAATTCTTTGCCAAAAGTGCCTGTGGAGGCCAAGACTTTGTTTATTTAAGGCAGAGGTTGATAAATTCTTGATTGGTCAGGGCATGGAGGGGTACAGAGAGAAAGCAAGAGATGAGGGCTGAGAGGAAAGTTTGATCAGCCACAATGAAATGGCAGAGCATTCTCAATGGGCCAAATGGCTCGGTTCTGCTCCTATATCTAATGATCTTATTGTCTCATTCTGATGTTTGTTTTGAACAACAACTGAACCTCTTGGCCACATCAGCATTTTATCTATTTCAGAATCAGAATCTAAATAAGAATCAGGTTTAATATCACCAGCATATGTCATGAAATTTGTTAACTTTACAGCAACAGTACAATGAAATACAGGATAAATAAATTTAGAGGGAAAAACTAGTTACATTAAGTATGTATATGTATATTAAAGAGTTAAGTTAAAGTAAGTCATGCACAATAACAGAAATGAAAAAAAAGTAGTGAGGTAATGTTCGTGGGTTCAATATCCATTCAGAAATCGGATGGAGAGGGGAAGAAGCTGTTCCTGAATTGCTGAGTGTGTACCTCTTTCCCAACCGCAGCAATGAGAAGAGGGCATGTCTGGGTGGTGAGGGTCCCTAATGATGGACACTGCCTCTCTAAGGCACTGCTCCTTGAAGATGCTTGTATACTACAGAGGCTGGTACCCATGATGGAGCTGACCTATTTTACAAGTTTCAATGACTTACTTTGATCTTGTGCAGTAGCCCCCCACCCCCCATACTCGGCAGTGATGTAGCCAGTGCAGCCAGTCAGAATGCTTTCCAATGGACATTTGTAGAAGTTTTCCAGTCTTAGTTGACAAACCAAATCTCCTCAAACTCCTAATGAAGTATAGCCACTGCATCAATCCATTGAGTTGCTGCTACATACTTGGCTGATTAGGTATCTGCAGGTGTATCAGTGTACCCGTGGCCACTGAGTGTACAAAAAATCAACTAAAAACACTGGATATGGAACCAGACAATACCCCAACTGTAGTACTGCACTCCAGAAGTAGATGTGCTCCTCATCAGATTTTTCCAGTGCAGTTACTTCTCTACCTGACATTGAAATTTGCTCACAAGAAAAGCAGAGCTATCCAACAAATTACTGCTCCTGTTGTCTACTCTCAATGGTCAGCAAAGCAATGGAAATTTTTATCAGCAGGTGAGACTCACTCACCAATGATCTGCTCACAGATTCACTCTGTTCCAGACCTTACCACAACTTGCTCCAGGTCACATCAAAGAGCTGAATTCCAGAGGAAAGGTGAGGGTGACAGCCCTTGAGGTCAAGATGGCATCATGTAGCTCTGCTAAGTTGAAGTCAAGGGACATTAAATGGGATAAAAAGAGCATTTGTTTGGAGAAATAATTTACAGAAAGAAAGATGGTAGTGTATGTTTACATATCTAAACCTTTCCACAAGGCACAAGGCAGAGTGAAATGGAATACCCCTCACTTGCTTCAATGAGTGTGCCTCCAACCAATCCTAAGGAGCTCCGCATCATCAGGGATAGATCAGCCCTAATCAAACAATACTTACTCCCTGTACTGCAAATGAACAGTGGACACGGTGTTCACTAAATGTGCTCCAGTTCAGTGTCCATGTTACTCAACAACACTGCCCAAGCTCGTAACCGATTTGTAAACAAGCAGGTGCGCGTGAACACGGCGGAAATAGTTGGAAATATTTTACCTCATTATCATTGTGTGTAGATCCTGGAGCTCTCCCAAATATAAAGGATTGCTCCCCTTTCATTCTTTAGTTCTATCCATACAGTGCGTCCTAATCGATGTGGTCGAGCTGGGCCGATGGGCCCGCTTCCGCGCCTGTTTGACTCATTTGACAATCCTATGGATGGATTCGAAAAGGAGTGGAGTAAGCTTTGTTCTGGGCCTAATTTGTTTGCACCCAGCCTGTGAATTCTTGCGCTGAGGAAACACACTGGAAAATACTCCATCCCCAAACTCCGAGACCTTAGTTCAGGCACTTCCCATGAGCTGTGCCGAGTCAGGTTTTGCGCACATCATCGATTCGGAGTCAAGTTTATATTACAGTGAATATAGACAGATTACAACATGATGTAAATGCAGGCATTTATTTTCACTAATATTTTAAAATAAAACTTGCCATTTTTGTTTACTTCTGACCAGCCAATTCAGATTTCCCATTAAAACAAAGTCGGATGCACAACTGCACATGATTCATTGGCGCTCCCCGGGCGGCGGGCGGCGGGGACACTAGGACCCGGAGCGCCGCCTTGCCGGAGAGCAGCGGCGGTGTCGGTGCATCTGCTGCTCGGATCAACGAGGATATGAGGAGCCGCGTTGACAACCCGAGGTCACAGGCGTTGCGGGCGCCGCACGATTCCGAGCCGGAGCCGGAGCCGGAGCCGTGCCTGCTTCCTGCCAGCTGGCGTGTCCGCTGACGGGCCGGGCGCACCTGCATTCCCGACGGCTCCGGTCGGAGTTGGCGAGGGAGTCGAAGATGAGGAGATGTCCCCGGGGAGATGCCGCTGGCTGAGACGTGCGGGCTGGCAATTGCCTCTCAACATGTGCGGCAAGCGGCGGGGTTGCTGCGCGACCCTCGCCCTCCTCTGGATGCCGCCGGCCTTGCTGCTGCTGTTGGCCGTGTTGTGGCTCGATCCGTTGCCCGGACAGTCCCGACAGGAGGGCACGGTGGCGGTCAGCGGGCCGCCGAGTCGAGTACTGCCACCCCCCGAGCCATTCGCCGAGGACGTGGTGATGGTGGCGGCGGAGGGGCCGGTCAGCTCCCGGCCCGGGGAATGGAGGAGTGGGAGGAGGAAAAAGAGGGTGTACCGGCTGGTGAGGGCAGGTAAACGAGGACGGTGGGGAGCGGCCGCCTCGCAGCCCGGACGTCTCCCGACACCCGAGCGGCGCATGAGAGGCTTCAACGAGGTTGTCAGCGAGCGGATCTCCCTGCACCGGAGACCACCTGAGGTACGCGACCCTTTGTAAGTACAGGCGCTTCTCTTTTCACTCGAAAACGCCGCTGCCCACCCGCTAGAGGATGCAGACATGCCCTCCATAGTACCTAGTCAGCCACAGCACACAGCTTGGGCACCTTGTGTGTCAACCCATGCTCGGGGAACTCTGGAAAGAAGTTGTAGCCAGAATTTTGAAACTCTTCCCAGTCAGTGAAAGCGTGCTTGTATTTTATTGCTACCGGATTAATTGCTTTTGCATTAAAGTACACAGAGCATTTTACATTTAAATTCAGTACGTTTACTATGCGATCGGTTAATTTTGCCAGCAATCCAGGGGCTACTTCTGTCAGTCAAAGGGTGTTTTTCTGCGGCAAACAAGATGCAACATTTCTGGGAGATTGTGATGTAAATCACAGCGGCAACGGAGTTGGGAAAACTTTTCGTCCTGCTGCACAATTGAGATTTCCAGTGTCTGCGTGGGCGGAGGTGGAATCTCAATTCTTGAAGGCGATTACATTGCTCGGAAATGGTCGTCACCGTGCAACCAAACTATATAAAAAGGAATGAATTTTTTAAAAGTCCGCGAAGATTCGGCAGGTCGAGCAGCAACCGCGAAGGGATTTTTGTTTCAAGTCGAAGATCCGTGATTTGAACGGACCAGTCCGGAAACTCGAACGACGACGGGGGTCACTCTCGATAAAGAAGAAAGCTTCTTCTCCTTGACAGAAGAAAACTTTTGGCGGAACTCCTTAGAATCACTAAACTAACGAACTCAAACAACGTGTGGAGTTCGTTCGTTTAGTGTTGCGGCGGGATGCTCCCCTACCTCTGATAGTAAAACAACGTTAGTTGAAAATTGGAAGCAAAAATAGAGATGCTGCCTGGCCTGCTGCGTTCCACCAGCATTTTGTGTGTGAAGCAAAAATAGAAACTGAATTTTAAAGATAGCACAGAGAAAATTATTAAAGTTGTATGTCGAAATTAGACTTAATGGAAGCATTTCATGTTTGTATTTCATTACTGATTTCAAAGTCTTCAGTAACAGCATTAACACGTTTCACGAGCGTAACAGTAAAACATGCTTTTTATTTGATTGAAAAATGGTTCATTTGGAATTTGCGTAGCGAGAGAGCAAATTGGTTGCTGCAGAGAATGTTGGTTAAAAGTGGATTTACACGCGGCACAACTAATGCTGGCTCCGAACTACGTAGTTCATTTCACTGCCTGTGTTAAAATGCATTTAGAATACAGTAATCCTCAGTGTGAGGCACATTCAAGTTAATCATGCCACAAATAAAAGCCCATTTGACCTGTAGCCGTGGACACTCGAATGGGTCGCAGCTATGGAATGTTCCAAGCCTACGCCGGCATCGCTCCGCAACTCTCCCCGCACTGATGCTGCTTCCTGCACCATGCTGAGATCGACTTCATCAACGTCTACCCGGTTCACTTCCGATACCGCTCTCATCTTTGCAGATAGCCTGATATCGTTTATAAACACACCGACTCTCACAGCTGTTACGTGCGAGTCTGTTGGGGTCGTCTGCTGTAACCGGTGCTAGCGGTGTGGCCGCTTGGATATCGGTGAGACCCGATGAAGATTGGGAGAGCGCTTCGACGAACAACTTCGCTCCACCCGCCACAAAAAGCGATGTGGCCACCCATTTCAGTTCTACTTTCCATTCCGACATGTTGGAGGAGGAACACCTTATATTCTATCTGGGTAGCCTCCAACCTGATAGCATGAACATCGGTTTCTCAAACTTCTGGTCCTCCCCCTCCTTCGCCATTCCCCATTTACCTCATCTCCTTACCTGCTGCTCCCCTTCCCTTTCTGCCATGGCCTTCTCCCTTCACCGATCAGATTCCCCTTTATCTCTTTCACCAATCAACTTCAGCAGCTCTTTTCTTCACCCCCTCCCCTCCGCCGGTTTCACCTATCACCTACCACCTTGTACTACTTTCTCCCCTCCCCCCACCTTCTTATTCTGACCCCCCCCCCCCTTTCCAGTCCCGATGAAGGGTCTCAGCTGGAAATGTCGACTAATTCAAATCTTCAAATTTCAAATTTCTGGGGCAGAGTTCTGGGGGAGGTGGGACCGGTACAAACAGGACGGTCTGCACCTGGGCTGGACCGAAACCAATGTGCTAGGGGGAGCGTTTGCTACTGCTGTTCAGGAGGCTTTAAACTAATGTGGCAGGGGGATGGGAACAAGTGCAGAGAGACAGAGGGGTGTAAAATGAGGGTAGAAGCAAAAAGTAGTAAGGTGAAAAGTAAAAGTGGCAGGCAGGCAAATCCAGGGCAAAAAGCAAAAAGGGCCACTTTTCAACATAATTGTGTAAGGGCTAAGAGTGTTGTAAAAACAAGCCTGAAGGCTTTGTGTGTTGATGCGAGGAGCATTCGTAACAAGGTGGATGAATTGAATGTGCAGATAGTTATTAATGAATATGATATAGTTGGGATCACAGAGACATGGTACCAGGATGACCAAGGATGGGAGCTCAACATCCAGGGATATTCAATATTCAGGAGGGATAGACAGGAAAGAAAAGGAGGTGGGGTAGCATTGCTGGTTAGAGAGGAGATCAACGCAATAGAAAGGAAGGACATTAGCCTGGAAGATGTGAAATCATATGGGTAGAGCTGCATAACACTAAGGGGCAGAAAACACTGGTGGGAGTTGTGTACAGGCCACCTAACAGTAGTAGTGAGGTTGGAGATGGCATTAAACAGGAAATTAGAAGTGCATGCAATAAAGGAACAGTAGTTATAATGGGTGACTTCAATCTACATATAGATTGGGTGAACCAAATTGGTAAGGATGCTGAGGAAGAGAATTTTCTGGAATGTATGCGGGATCGTTTTCTGAACCAACATGTCGAGGAACCAACTAGAGAGCAGGCCATTCTAGTTTGGGTATTGAGCAATGAGGAAGGGTTAGTTTAGTAATCTTGTCGTGCGAGGCCCCTTGGGTAAGAGTGACCATAATATGGTGGAATTCTTCATTAAGATGGAGAGTGACATAGTGAATTCAGAAACAAAGTTTCTGAACTTAAAGAAGGGTAACTTTGAAGGTATGAGACGTGAATTAGCTAAGATAGACTGGCAAATAATACTTAAAAGGGTTGACGGTGGGTATGCAATGGCAAGCATTTAAAGACTGCATGGATGAACTACAACAATTGTTCATCCCAGTTTGGCAAAAGAATAAACCAGGGAAGGTAGTGCACCCGTGGCTGACAAGGGAAATTAGGAATAGTATCAATTCCAAAGAAGAAACATACAAATTAGCCAGAAAAAGCGGCACACTTGAGGACTGGGAGAAATTCAGAGTATGTTCAATTCAGGAAGGAGGGCAAAGGGCTTAATTAGGAAAGGGAAAAAAAGATTATGAGAGAAAGCTGGCAGGGAACATAAAAACTGACTGTAAAAGCTTTTATAGATATGTGAAAAGAAAAAGATTGGTTAAGACAAATGTAGGTCCCTTATGGTCAGAAACAGGTGATCATGGGGAGCAAGGACATGGCAGACCAATTGAATAACTACTTTGGTTCTGTCTTCACTAAGGAGGACATAAATAATCTTCCGGAAATAGTAGGGGACAGAGGGTCTAGTGAGATGGAGGAACTGAGGGAAGTGGTGTTAGGTAAATTGAAGGGATTAAAGGCAGATAAATCCCCAGGGCCAGATGGTCTGCATCCCAGAGTGCTTAAGGAAGTAGTCCAAGAAATAGTGGATGCATTAGTGATAATTTTTCAAAACTCCTTAGATTCTGGATTAGTTCCTGAGTATTGGAGGGTGGCTAATGTAACCCCACTTAGGGAGAGAGAAACCGGGGAATTATAGACCGGTTAGCCTGACATCGGTGGTGGGGAAAATGCTAGCGTCGGTTATCAAAGATGTGATAACAGCACATTTGGAAAGTGGTGAAATCATCGGACAAAGTCAGCATGTATTTGTGAAAGGAAAATCATGTCTGACGAATCTTATAGAATTTTTTGAGGATATAACTAGTAGAGTGGATAGGGGAGAACCAGTGGATGTGATATATTTGGATTTTCAAAAGGCTATTGACAAGGTCCCACACAGGAGATTAGTGTGCAAGCTTAAAGCACACAGTGTTGGGGGTATGGTATTGATGTGGATAGAGAATTGGTTGGCAAGCAGGAAGCAAAGAATGGGAATAAACGGGACCTTTTCAGAATGGCAGGCAGTGACTAGTGGGGTACCGCAAGGCTCAGTGTTGGGACCCCAGTTGTTTACAATATACTGTGTATGTTAATGATTTAGACGAGGGAATTAAATGCAACATCTCCAAGTTTGTGGATGATACAAAGTTGGGTGGCAGTGTTAGCTGTGAGGAGGATGCTAAGAGGATTCAGGGTGACTTGGATAGGTTAGGTAAGTGGGCAAATTCATGGCAGATGCAATTTAATATGGATAAATGTGAGGTTATCCACTTTGGTTGCAAGAACAGGAAAACAGATTATTATCTGAATGGTGGCCGATTAGGAAAAGGGAAGGTGCAACGAGACCTGTGTGTCATTGTACACCAGTCATTGAAAGTGGGCATGCAGGTACAGCAGGCGGTGAAAAAGGCTAATGGTATGTTGGCATTCATAGCAAGAGGATTTGAGTACAGGAGCAGGGAGGTTCTAATGCAATTGTACAAGGCCTTGGTGAGACCACACCTGGAGTTTTGTGTGCAGTTTTGGTCCCCTAATCTGAGGAAAGACATTCTTGCCATAGAGGGAGTACAAAGAAGGTTCACCAGATTGATTCCTGGGATGGCAGGAATTTCATATGAAGAAAGACTGGATTGACTAGGCTTAGACTCGCTGGAATTTAGAAGATTGAGGGGGGATCTTATTGAAACGTATAAAATTCTAAAGGGATTGGACAGGCTAGATGCAGGAAGATTGTTTCTGATGTTGGGAAGTCCAGAACAAGGGGTCACAGTTTAAGGATAAAGGAGAAGCCTTTTAGGACAGAGATGAGGAAAAAATTCTTCACACAGAGAGTGGTGAATCTGTGGAATTCTCTGCCACAGGAAACAGTTGAGGCTGGTTCATTGGCTATATTTAAGAGGGAGTTAGATATGGCCCTTGTGGCTAAAGGGATCAGGGCGTATGGAGAAAAGCAGGTACAGGGTTCTGAGTTGGATGATCAGCCATGATCATACTGAATGATGGTGCAGGCTCAAAGGGCCGAATGGCCTAGTCCTGCACCTATTTTCTATGTTTCTATATTTACTCTTTTCCATAGGTGCTGCCTGACCTCCTCCATTTTGCTTGGATTTCCAGTACCTGCAAGTTTCCTCATGTTTGGCACATTAAACATTCCTGATTATTTCAAAAATAATTCTTTGCATCATTCTTGTTTTTCATGTAATTTTCTGTTGTGGTTCTGATCCAAAATTTAAATGAGGTTTGTATTAGTTGATTCTTGAAATAATCAGATCAGATCCCTGTTAGTCTATAATATAACGGAGCTGCTGAAGTCTACGCTCTACATTCTACCAGTCAGTTTTCATAGGATAATATCAACCAAAGACCAACTGAAACCAACAGAATGGAGAATAGAAATTCATCTTTCTAGGGATGTTAACATTTTGCTGAGACAGATTGAGGAAAGGTTTATATAATGTGTTAAGATCACATGCCATTTTGAACATGTCCTGTAGGATTCCATGCACAATGCATATTGTCAACTTTGAATTTTAAGAATTATAAGGGATAGCTAGAATGTGGTTGATTATTCTTATTCTTAATATCTTATTTTGCCGCAGTTTAAAAAAAAACATGTAGTAAGCACTGGTGCCATTCAAAACATAAACTATTATCAACTGGCTGGTGCAGATGTCCCAATCAATTATACGGTTTCCTTGGGGTGAGCAGTTCCTCAAAGGTTCTCAGAAATTGAGATCTTTCCTGAAATTGAAATCTTTCATGGACAAATGGAAGACCTCTCTGATGGCTTTGACACCAAAGGATGTCAAAAACTACTTTGCTGCTAAAAAAAATTGATAGCAAATATTTCTTCTCAGTAATAAGCTCTTTTCTCCTGTAAGATGAAGGCACAGTTTGAATAAAAAATACCATTCATTCTAAAGTTCCACTTTCTTCAACCCATGAACATTGTGAAACTATTAAATTGCACTAGACATGTGGTTGTCTATCAAAGTGGTATAACAATACTGAGTAGTTAGAGGTGATGGTTTTGTTTTACAAAGTCTTCAGGTTACTTTGTGATACAGTCTGTTATGAATCTATATGATCTGAGTCACAAAATGAATCTAGAGTAGTTGTGCCCTCAGTATCTCTTCCTCACATTTTGCTCCAGTCCGCATATTATTTTCTACAATACAAGTGCAGCCTCACAAAATTTTGATACAGTATAATTAGTACCCCAATAGAATAATGCATCATCACTAACTTCCAGGAACCTAAATTAATGAAATAATTGATATTTTATCAGAACAACAGTGGTCACTACTGAGCTGCTTCTTTGTGCAACAATATTTGAAAGATCTGCAGTTAATTTAAGTGCAATAAAAACTCTGTTATACATGGAAAATAAAACAGTCATAATTTAATCAATTCTTAGTTATATAAATGTTCTTAAAGGAGAATATTTCTGGTAATTTTTTCTGTATAAATGGTAAAAGCTGGACAATAATAGCCATAATTTAAGTGACTTGCACCTGAGTTTAAACTTACTGAAGCCTGTGGACTCCAAGCACGATAAAAAGAGAAATCATTAAAAATTGAATGATACAAGGTAAGTTAACCATGAAAAAAGACAGAACTAGACACTTTAATTTACAGTTTTGCAATGGATGGTTACCCATCCACCGAGATTTAACTGTCCTAAAACGAACAACAGAAGGTCTATGTTCAGCTGTTAATCATGTTTGTTTTCAATATGCAGACCCAGTTGATGAGTTGTACTTTGTTGGTGTGTGCTGCCTGGACTGAGCTGAGTCTCTCATTACTTTGTCTGTAGATGTCTACAGCAGGAATACAGTCAGAATCTGCCAAGTGCCAGCATCATAATTTGCTTTCACAATGAAGCCTGGTCCACTCTTCTAAGAACAGTGAACAGTGTTATGGACACAGTCCCAAAAGAAATTCTGAAGGAGATCATTTTAGTGGACGACCTCAGTAACCAAGGTAATTCTTTTAAAGGAAAATGCAATAGATAGCAAAGTACAGTACACGGGTGTTTATGTGACAGCGAGGAGAACAAGGAAAAATATGACTACACTCTAATACTGAGCAGGAGCCTGGGCAATCAATTGAAAATGGTGTCCTGTCCAAATGGACCAGTGGCTTCCTGGTGAGCAATATCACCATTTTCTTGGTTGACTGGGATGGGAGGGGGAGGGGTGAGTGGAACAGGACTATTTTTCCATCCTTCTTATTCCTGGACATTTAAAGCTTTTATTATTGAAGTTCTGGTATGTACTCTTTACCAACACACATAATGGTCACAGCATGGAAAGAGGCCATTTGGCCCAAATCCATATCAGCTTTATGTAAAACACTTCAGCTAATCACACTCTCCTGCCTTTCCCGACTTTGCAGTCATTTTCTCTTGAGATACAAATGGCAACTTTAAAAAAAAATCATTGCCAATTTATATGTGATCGGTCAGATCCAAGCAAGATCCAAGTCACAAAACCATACAGATATATAGTCATACCTACAAATAATTAATGTTAATTCAAGAACTCCTTAAAATACAAGTAATTTAATATATACTTTGAGGAAAAACAGAATACCTTTCCTCCACTCTTTTATTTCCCCTGTTACTCCACTCACATTCTTACTTCTGTCATGAAAAAAAAGAAAACTGCTTTACTGCGACTGGATTTACTCTTTGTTAAACAGCATCTAACGGACTGGATTTACTCTTTGTTAAACAGCATCTAACGGACTGGATTTACTCTTTGTTAAACAGCATCTAACGGACTGTTTTGATGGCCAAGTAGGTGGAATGAGCCACAGGATACCTGCATGCGTGTTGAGAGATCTTGGTTATTCATGCTTGTGTGATTTTGTGACTTTAGACTGAAATTATGATTTTCAAGTCTTCAAGCTCTAAAAAATAATCATACTAAAATTCCACAAAATATGAGCACACATGACAGAGGACACTTGGGTATCAGTACAGTAAATCAGCACAATGTATAAGCTTTTCTCCATATTCGTATTTTTGGAGAATAGGGTAAATTTAGAAATCCTGCTTGTAAGTCGCTGTCTGACATATGTAAAATTCCTTAAATACCAATTTCCATGAATTCTTCCATAATCTTTGCCTTAATACAGATTTAATAACTTTTTAAATGTGTTCTGTTCTTTTCCTTAAGTGTTCAATCATTCTGGTACGATGCTCAGTCACCTTATTGAAAGGTGTGGTGGAGTCACCATGGCTGATTTGGGCTAAAGCCCTATCCCTCCCCATAATCCATCCTCCAAAGGGTGAAACAATTACAAGTTAGATTGCCCACTAAAGCAGTGTCTGGTCTACCAGTGCATACGAGCGTTTAAGATCATAAAGTACTGTTCAAAGTAGTGCACTTCTCTGGGCAATATTCTCTCTTAATCAGTATTGGCAAATTATAGATTGGTAATTTGTCTAGTCGGCAGAGAAGGTGGTGAGGGAAACAATTAATCTTTAGATGTATGTTATGAAACTAAACACTTACCGTAATTCTTATTCTGCAAGTTTTATGCGCTGTATCTCAATTGAAAATTACTCTATAGAGCACACTATATGAAAATGAAATGCAAGAACATTTTTGTCAAAGTGCCAGTTATGCTGTGACCAGATCTGTGATGTAGAATCCTGCTACCATTTAATTCAGTAACATGCTCACATTTTATATTGTGTAATATTATTTATACAAACATGCATTCTACTTTTGCACTGATATTAATCTTTTTTTCTGAGTATTACAGAATACTCAGAATTTGTGCAACTGTGTTACAGAAGCACGGATCTGTTCAAAGTGCTATTATAGCAGTATGTTTGAGACTCTGCTAACCAAACTGTACCATGTCTTATCCTGTCTTTGGAAAATTACTCTTCCCAAAAGCAATATTTTTGTTTTGTTCCCCATGAACACTTGCAGATGCTTCGATTGACAGAATGAGTTTTACAACCTAGAATTCTGTCTACTGACAGCACGTTTAATGTCAGAACTCAGCTGCAGTTGTTCTTACATATTGCAAAAAGCTACCCTGTTCCGAGAAAAGGCCAGGCAGAGCTCATATAAAACAGATTGTATATAGTCTGTAGGAGAAATAAGGTTTGGGGAATATTTACTGCATCTTCAATTATTCAGTTGGGTAATTGATCAGGATTAAATTAATCCCTTCCCAACAGAGATGTAAATAATTCTACATTTAACACGTTGGGAAAAATAAAGAGAAATGGCGTTTAATCAAAAACTGAGTGGAACTCTGATTCGTTTCTCCTATGCACAGGGCATCTGAAGGCAGCTTTGAGCGAATATATTTCTAAGCTGGTTGGTGTCAGGTTGATTCGCAGCAACAGAAGACTGGGAGTGATCGGAGGTCGTATGCTTGGTGCGGCACGGGCAACAGGGGACGTCTTGATTTTCATGGACTCCCACTGTGAGTGTCACAATGGCTGGCTCGAACCACTCCTGGATAGAATAGCTTTTGACAGGTATGGTTGGTGAGCTCTCAATTTTAATGTTTGATCAAAGCTAACAAATAAGACTGGAAATAATGTTTCTTTAATTAGATGTGATAAATATCTTAAATAAGTGTGGGCTGGATTTCTCTCTATTACACATTATAAAATTAATATTTCACTTTAGTATTAGTACTTAGTATTTAATTGATTAGCATGTTACCAACCATCAGCTGTCAAACTTAAACATAGTTTAGCTGGTGCTGCAATGCCAGTGCTACAATAATTGGTTGTGTTATCCTTATGTTAAGAAGGAGCAAACAATTAAATTACAATTCTACTTCTGAACTCTGTCCCATATGGCTTGCACACATTTGCTTGTCAGTTCAGACAAAATTGTACCCAGCTGAGATACCCCAAGGAGTAATTTGTCTTTTCAGTTATGGGTATTCCATTTGGCCAACTCACTACATGAGTGCCAAAGGTTAAAATGAACCCTCATTATCTGCAAAGCTTGTCTACAGAGAATGGTCACCTGGGAATTGTAATAAGGATCCACTGACACTTTTGCAAAATGTTTCACACAAGTCACCGTACATTCATCAAAGTCCAAAGTGTATTTATTATCAAAGTATGTGTACCATATACACCCTTGAGCTTAATCTTCTTACAGGCAGCCACAAAACAAAGAAACCTAATAGAACCCATCAAATACCCAATGTACAGGAAAAAAAATCAAATTGTGCAAACAATAAAAGGAAGCCAGAACTGAAGTTCACAAAAATGTGTCCACAGCCACAAAACCAGTCACAGCAGATCCAGGAGCCCGTTAGTTACTGGTCACAGCCTTAGTTCAGCCCAGAGATGAATAATCCTTACAAGCAGCAAGCTGAACTCCAGCCCATCCCTCTTCTCTGGCCCCAACACCGTGACCTTTTCAATCTTGTCTAGCATGTAAATCAGCCAAGCAGCGGTTGTTCCTTGCTCTTGGACCCAGGCCCTGCCACTTTGATACGCTCTCAGGCCCGGGCCCCACCATCTCAATTCAGCCCATACCCGACCTTTCCAATCTGGTCAAACATCGCTCATTCCCTGCTCTCAGGCCCAGGACCCACCATCTCAATTCAGCCCATACCCAACCGTTCCAATCTGGTCAAACATCACTCATTCCTGGCTCTCAGGACTGGGCCCCTGATGCACCACCAATAACTCTCGGAGACGTGAGGCGAGATATAGACTTTTATTCGCTGGAAGAGAGCAGTCAGCAGCAAGAGACCACCATACGACATCCTGGAGACTGAGGGAGGAGTGGTGCCTCCAATCGGCTTTATACAGGGGTCTGTGGGAGGTGCCACAGGAGCAGTCAGCAGAGGGGGGCGTCCAGGCAGGTATATGTAGTTCACCACAGCCCTGCTATCTTGATTCAGCCTATACCCGATCTTTCCAATCTGGCTCAGTGTTTAAATTGGTCAAACATCACTCATTCCCTGCTCTCAGGCCCGGGCCCCACTGCCTTGATTCAGCCCATACATGCCACACCACAACCATTCTGCACCACTGAGACTTCAGTTCACACCGCAACAGTGCTGGGTTGTACAGACAGTTCAATAGCTCAGTCCTGAAAGGGAGGTAACAGGCTATTGATTGCAGTGATTGTTTACCAGAAAAATGTGATTAATAAAGTAGCTCATGGTTTTGTTTACTACCAACAAGTCATCACTGTGCTTCAGTAGTGCCATCTTAAACTGGAAGATAGATGAAGGATGTGGAAAAGAACTGGGTTGAACTTCTTCTGTTACATCAAAAATAGTAATTTGGAGGTAAAATAGCTGCTTCTCTACTCATGAAGCTGTCTGTGAGCACACGTTGGGACACTGCCAATTTCAAACACGTGTGATTTTTTTCCATCCTGTACAATTAATGGATAAGAAATATTGAACCGTAAGTGCACAGCTTTACAATATGTCTTCCTGTCATGCACATGAAAAGCTGAAATTGAATGACTACCTTGTTGTATTAATTGCATTATATCTTGCTGACAAGAATCAGCTTGCAGAAATTCTCTGGAAGTACACTGCTGCGAACAAATCTCAGAAGCTACTAACACATCACACAAGGACAATGAGCATAAGATAGGGTCTAATGACCATCTTCAAGAGTGAAAAGACATCTAGAACTTTTTTTTCATCATGAGTTAAATGCTCTGTCGACTGCAGTCAATACTAATCGCTTAGCCCTTGTTTCAGGTTATCGTAAAAACTGAGTCCACACTAAACAGTGACATTGGCTCACATGTGAATCAATATTTTTAGATTTCATCAATTGTAAAACAACAGCCTTTAGTTGAAATCCTACTGTGCATCAAATATATTTAACTGATACATGTACTCTGTCCTTCGTGTTCTGGTTCTTTCAAGGCTTCCACTTTTCAAATATTCAAACTATTGACAATTGGAATGTCACCGAACACTGGATAGTCCCAAGCTCTGCATGCTTCAGACGTGTAATATCAGGGTTCTCAAACAACAGCTAGATGGCTAAACTTAAAGAGTACAAGTAATGACCATTCTCCTTTGGATATAATTCTATAAAATAGTTGAGGCTTTAATAAAGTATTATTTATTACTCTATTTGGCATTTAGGACAAAATGGCAAGACTGTATTCTTTTTTCCTAAATGGTGGACTCAAGACGGTACCAAGCTGTGATCTCTGAAGGAAGTTAGGGGTCAGGTTATGGTTTTAGGGACTGGGATGTGGGGAATTAGAAAAATGAGAGGACAGCCAGGAGACTTGAGTCTTGAGTATCTGCTTTGCATTCAAAGGACAGCAATGTGAATATAAGACATCTATGGGCCGGGCTGGGATGTCCAGGTAACAGATCAGATCAGCATGGACAAAGGCTGATAGGTAGCTTCCCCAGGATCAGTGAGTTGTTGGTGGTTCCTGGAGGTGGAGTTCTATATGGCAGGGCAAACAAGATCCTATGATCACCACCCCCTCCCCCAGTTCACAAACCAGTGAGACCTGAGTTCGAGGCCTGGTTTTCGGCATTCCATTATTGGCACGGCCTGGTGTTTGACAATCGATAATCGGCGGGTCCTACATGCCAAGGATCAAGGCCTGAGGGTCGAATTGGCAGTTTGGAAGTTGAGGCCCTTTTGCTGGAGCCACAGGTTTGCGAACCTCTGTGAGTCCACTGGGGCAGTCGAAGGCCCAATATCTGCATGTCTGTGTCTGAATCTGAGTCCGGTGGAGGGCAAAGAATACGGACTCTTGGGGTTAGAGGATGTGCGTAGGTTGGAGGGAGGAATGGGATTTGTTTGCTGTTGTTGTATTCCATGTTGTGTTCTGTGATGTTTTGCTGAGCATTATGGGCATGTAATGTTGGCATAAATGTGTGGAGCCACTTGCAGGCTGCCTCAGCACACCCTTGTGTATGTTGGTTGTTAACACAATTGAAACATTTCACTGTCTGTTTCAATGTACATGTGACAAATAAACGTGAATCGTGAGAAGTGATAGGCTGCAGTATTTAATTTAGTTCTGCAAAATTTGATTGCATAGAACTAATCCAGTTAATGTGCATGAGATGAAAGATCTATTTGTACTTTCTGACCCTGGGAGTTGTATTATTTTAAATCATAATGGTTTAAATTGGATTTGATCTTCCTCTGGGTTTACAGAAAGGACCATCCTGAAGATCAAACTGGTTAAAATTAGATGATCAACCCGAGGGCAGAGTCTTCAGTCTTCTTCTGGCCACAGGAGATTTCTTTCGTCTGTTATTAATGTACAAATGTCCATTACCCAACAAGACAAATGAGAAAAGAAACAGGATATCAGCAATGAGATTTTCAAAAATACCTACTACTAATGGGATCCAGACAAATCTTACTTTTTTTGTGTGCCCCTGCTTTTGGTGCAGGTTGAGATCTTCACTCCTGCAACCACTTTTCATTTAACATTTAGTGGTTATTTTGCTGCAGCAGAGCATTTGTTGGCTCACATTGCAGGCACCATTCATTCAGTTTGTAGGCTGACAGAATTCGGTTGACTTCTGTATGACCATAATCCTCAGAAGCCCCATAGATAATCTTTGGTGCACTGAAGAACATGTGTGTTTGGCCTGCATAAATAAAGAGGTCTGTGGCAACCATGTATAATTAATGTCATTAGATTCATTTTAAAGGAATTTGTACCTCTGCACCTCAACTTCCCCAACACCTGATTTGCTGGGAATTTCAGAGTTAAGGACACTATGTGATTCACTTGAATCCTGCATTAATACAACATTTTAAGGATCTATATAGAATACACAACATCTTTTAGAAAGTATTTTCTAATCACAGTTTCACCATCCTTTCAAGTCTGCTTAAAATGTTTCCATCTGACAAGTGTCAGGCCATCACCAGCACAAGCTGATGAAACATATGTTTAACCATCTGAGAGACCGAAATGTGGTCTTTTGGATTCAATTTGAAATAGAAAGAAAATCATACATCTCTAATCCAACAGGAATTTTTTGGCCGGAATTTCAAAGAAAGTTCAGCTGTATACAACTATAAGCCTACACTGACATTTTTGAAGGCTTGATAGCTTTTAGAGACATTCTCCAGAATTGGAAAGCAGCTGATGTTACTCGGTTATGGAAGTGGGATATGGAAACCTGTAGTCATTTGAGTTAACATCTGCTGTTGAGGAAATCTTTGAAACTGTCTTGAAATCTGACTGGTGAACATTTGGAAAAGGTGAATTAGTTAAGGAATGAGAAAGGGAGATAGCTTCGAATTCTATTTATAACACACATGAAATTCTATTGATATCACACATTAACTGGCACATCTGTTAACAAAGATTGTATCAGAAATGTGCAATTGCCACTCTGGTAAAAGATCCAGAATGAGACCCCAGATCAGTATCTGAATTAGATCTTCAAGCACTAATGTGGGCAGTTTTACCAAGGAAAAGCATTGGTGTAATAGAGAACAGTGTGCTCTAGCATTGAAAGGTTAGGTTTAAAATCTAATCTAAAAGCCATGAAGGACAGAGGATGGTTCTGGTTAACAAAGAAGACTCACCAAAATCTGTTGATGTCCAAATACTGGGATTTCTACAAACTGAAATCCTGTAGATGATATACAGTCTAACATTATGAAAAATGTGGTTTTATAATACAGTTTCAAACTTCCTTAAGATGACACAGAGACCCTCACAATTGTGTACAGTGCTGGTTACTGCATCTTGTATGAAGGGTGTGTTTGCACTGAGAAGGGTATAGAAGAGATTTAGTAGGATTTTGCCATACTAGAAGAAATTAACTATGAGGGAAACATTGACTTAGCAAGTGCTGTTTTTGATAGAGGCTGAAGGAAAGCTGAACTGAATTATATAAAATTGAGAGAATAGCACTTTTTTCTCTTAGCAGAGAGAATGGATTTAGAGTAATGATGGAAGAATTTGAGAGGAAGTGAGCTTTGGTTTAATTGAGAGGATAATCAAAGTCTGGCACTCATCCATTTTAAAAGTGTATTTGAGGAGCTGTATATTGCTGAGGTACAGATCAAGTGATGGAAAGTAGGATTAAGCTAGATAATATAAACATGACAAATTCAGCAGATGCCGGAAATCCAAAGCAACAGACACAAAATGCTGGAGGAATTCAGTAGGCCAGGCAGCATCTATGGAAAAGAGTAAACAGTTGAAGTTTTGGACCGAGATCCTTCATCACCCGCCTGACCTGATGAGTACCTCCAGCATTTGTGTGTGTTGGTTAAGCTGGTTAACTGTTTTAACTACCATGAATACAAGGGGTCAAATGGCCTCTGATTGTGTTATAAACTCTTCACAATTCTGAAATTTGCAAACTGTTTATCCTCCACAGTGCAGTTAATAAATTTGATCCCCAATTCCTTTTCCTGTTCTTTAGGTACAAATAGATAATTTATTTAAACACTTCCAGAAAAAAAATCCTGTCTATTATTGCCCATCTGCCAGTTATCATCAGAGAGAAACCAAACAAAGTGATGGGCAAAACCTGTGAAATGCTGGTCAGAGTCACTGCAGAGAACTGAAAGCTAAAGGACAATGGTGGAAATGCTCAGAATATCAGTCAGTGGCTCATAGAGGAGAAAAAATACTCAGCAGAAATCACCAGTTCTGATATAAGCCAGCAAAGTCAGTTGCAAACAAAGTTTGAACTTAATTGAGCCTTTAAATGCAGACATGTGCCTAGACATGAGTTTCGCAAAAATTTGGTTTGGCCTCATAAAAACAGTACAGGAGACAACAGGGTCATTGGAACTGTATGGAAGATGCATAGTTTCTGTCAGTCTTCTGACACATGATTTCAAACAACTCAAACAAATTATCTCTTAATTTCCTATACTATCAAGTTTCCTTAATAAACCTTCATCAAATTAGCCCACTAATCTTATATGTTTGGCAATATCAACAGTATAATGAAGTTGTTCTTCACATAACACAAAAACATGGCTGAGCAAAAACATTACCTGTGTAATAAAAATTTACATCAGATACCTGCAATTTTTGTAAGTTGTGCTCTTGGTTACCACTAGTTGCAAAACAGTGAATGCTCTTATTTGAAGCAAATAAATGGACATAACCAAATCTTTGGTGGTATCAGACAGTAAAATGAAGTAATTCATCAGAAAGATTTGGATTTAAAATGAAAATGAGTAGTCACTTAAGCACTACTTGTCATTAAAGTTACTAGAATATTTTTATTTTTGGTCTGATCTGAATTTGTAAGTAATTACAAGTGGAAAAGCAGTAAAAGGACATGATTGTTCCATTTAAGATATTTTTGAAACTCATAGCTGTCTGCTTTTGGAATAAGTGATTCATTGTCTGCAGTATGGTTATTTCAGAAAGAGCGTTTAGCTCTTGGTGCCATTCTCCCTGTGATAGTTACATGAGGATTACTGTAATATAAAGTCTTTAATTTTCACCTGCATATTTTGGTACTGAATTTCAAACAAACTTCATAGGAAAATGTTTGCTTTGCTTGTCTGTGTTCTAACAAGTTAACTTTGCCACTAAACTTATCCATTGACAATGAATATAAGAGAAAATTTTGAGTCTGAGCAATTGTGAAAGGTTTTTGGAACATTGTAGTTTGAAATCCATTCACACAAAGAGGCATAGTATTGACTGAGTAGAATTGTAAACATCTTGTTTTAAGGTTCACCTGAAATATTTTTCTGACACTATATACTAAAAAGGTTAACCATTTCAAATGAATACGTTAACCATTTTAAAACAGGTCAATGTTTCCTCTCAAGTAGTATTAGGGATGAAATTGCAGATGAATGTAACTGAGCGTCTGATGTCTATCCATGTGAGCTTTTTCTCAGCGTGCTTTCAGAACATTGCCTTTTAAAGCCACATATCTGTGCAGAATGTAAAATCATACACAATCATTTTTAAGTTAGTAAAAAAAGGCTTAGAATTACATTCCTATTGTGTCAATATTACTTTTCCATTTGCCTCACCAGCTATGCTTCTACTTTTTGTGAGTAAACATGTCAATTCTTGTGTCAGTTTTATGTCTGAAAAATAAAGTTGACTTTATCCAAACTTATCCCATATAGGACTCCTACAAAGAGAGTAGACTTTTATTAAGTCCAAGTATGTTTCTCTACTTATTGCCAGAACAAATTCAACTGGAATTATTTGTACATATTTAGTCATGAAAATGGGTAAAGAGGGGCATGAGGTCAGGAGAGGAGTGGAATATACAGTGCTTTGTAAAATAATTCAACTCTCAACTCTTTGTTCACATAGGTAAGTATTACAACCAGGAATTTTGATCAATTTAACTGAGAATTTTTATTTGTGAACCACATGCTCCTTTTTCACAGTAAAGAGTCCAGAAAGCAGGGAAAATTGTAAAGCATGAGAAACTAAAAATTCAAAAAGTGAACTATCAGCAGTTCAAAAGTATTCATCTTCCTTTTACTCAGTACTTAGTCTAGCAGCTATTACTGCCAGTAGTCCTTTTGGAAAAGTCTGTATTAGTTTTGTAGCCTGTAGAAAATACACATGCAGGACAACAAATACTTTTTCAGGTCTTTAATTCCTTTATCTGTTTTAGATGTTTTAATGCAGAAAGAGGGTATCGAAATAAAAACGATGAAATGAATTTTTAAGAAAACACAGTTCCTGCTTTTACAATCTCAGTTTAGCTTCAGACTACACCCTTGTTACATATGCAAAATTAAAATAACTAAAACAACATATACAAAACCAATTTGGTAGTGGCAAATATAAACTAAACAATACAAACAATGTTAGAATCCCACCAACCCTATACCTTATACACAACATCGAAAATATGAATAAATACAGCTCATCTTAACTAAGAGACATACTCACATTGACACACACGTGTTTAACTTCCAAACACACATAGACTAGACCCTGAAATGTGTTCTCCTCGCACATGCTACGTGAACACGTACTGCTTAGTGTTGAGGCCAAGAAGTTCCACTTTAGTCTCATTCAACCACAAGACTTTCTTCCACATCTTACAGTATCTTCCTAATGACACTTTGCAAAGACTTTACCAGCACGGGTATGTTTTTTTAAAGCAGTATGTATAGCATAGATCTAATACTGTACATCAGCCAGATAATACCATCCCTACTGTAAAGTATGATGGAGGTAGCATCATGCTGTAGACATGCTTTTTAGCAGCCGGGACAGGAAATCTGATCAAGGCTGATGGGAAGATGAATGCTGCTACATACAGAGGCACCTAGATAAAAACCTGCTAGCCTCTGCCCGAAAACTTAAAATGGGGAGGAAGTTCATCTTTCAGCAGGACAGCAACCCAAAGCACACTGCCAGAGCAACAATGGTCTGGCTTCAAATGAAGAAAATTAAAGTTCTTGAGTGGCCAGTCGGAGTCCTGACCTGAACCTGATTGAACATCTCTGACAAGACTTCAAGATTGCTATGCACTATTACTCTCCAACTAACCTGGCACAGCTGGAGCAATTTTTCAAGGAGAAACGGGCAAATCTTGCTTCATCACGTTGTGCAACGCTAATAGAGTCTTATCCAAAAGGACAACTGGCTGGAGTAGCTGTGAGAGATGGTTTAACTAAATACTGAACAAAGGAGGATGAATACTTTTGAACTGCTGACATTTCAGATTTTTTTTAATTTTAGTTTTCCATGTTTTACAATTTTCCCTGTTTTTTGGGCTCTTCTATGAAAAGGAGCATGTGATTCACAAATAAAAATTCTCAGTTAAATTGATCAAAATCCCTGGTTGTTATACTCATTTATATGAACAAAGGGTTGGGGGCTGAATAATTTTACAAGGCACTGTAGGTATATTTACGTAGCAAATTTCATCACAGCTTTATGTAAAAAATATTATTTATGTATCAACTATTAAGCAGAATCAAGAAACAGAATAATTAATAGTCTTTAGTCAAGAACTGAAGCACCTAAACTTGTTTTGGACTTCAATGATAATAACTGGTTCTGGAATACTTTTCTGCTGTAGGTACTTTTTTCTTGAGGTTGCCTCCCACTGGGTTTGACCACAACAAGGTACATGTTTGGAAAATGATTTCCTCTTTGCTACTCCCTCTGACACAAATATCACCCTTTTAATTGCATTTGTATTTCTTTTACTGTAGCCACGTTACAGCTCTTGCCTGTGATTATGTGAGTGATTTGTGAAAATGGATGTAAAGGCACTGACATACCCACACCACAGTTCACACGCCTGTTCCTTACCCTAATTCAGATGTAAAGTAAGGAGCGATCTTTTCAGTAGACAAAATGTATTAGATCTTACAAGTTATCACTGGTGTTTAGTCATGGAAAAAAAAAGAGCTGGTAAAATCCAATTTCTTCACACGCATTACCAAAAGCAGAAGACATAGAGCCCTGCAGTGGAACACTGTGTTACAGACAGACAGACAGACAGACAGACATACTTTATTGATCCCGAGGGAAATTGGGTTTCGTTACAGCTGCACCAACCAAGAATAGTGTAGAAATATAGCAATATAAAGCCATAAATAATTAAATAATAAGTTAATTATGCCAAGTTACTGAGACTCTCCAGCATTCATTCTGCAAATTCAAATGAATTAATTTGCCTCTAAGAATCTGGGCCAAATGAGATGGTGCAGAATCCAAGACTGATGGTTTTCAATAGATACTGTTACTAAGTGGGTAGGAGACAAACGAGAGATACTTCCTACTTAATTGTTTTGGTTAAATAAAATTGGCTTGGGTGTTTTTGGTTAATTATTTAATGTTATTATAAATACTAAATTTCTCTAACTGTACTGAATATTATACTTAAAATTCTATTGTTTTTGTCTTATTGAAGAGGCATTTTAAACTATCGAGTTACCCTTACAATTTTGGGGATGACTTCTTGCCATCTGTCAAAACTTTCAGCGGTATTTTGGGGATAAGACTTAAAAGGAAGCCTGTCGTTATCCAGACCTTGCCACTGGGGTCCAGGATATTTCTGGCCACTGATGTCATCTTCCACATTGGTAGTCAGGTAATTGCCTGGGTTAAGGATATCAGTGAGCAGTAGCAGTACATTCTGGAGAGGTAGTATAAACAATCAGGTTTTGGACTATATTAGTACTTCCGGCAAAAAATGTCCTTCCATGAAGATATTCATGAACTGGATGGACTTTTGTAACAATCCAGTTGTTTCATGAGTTGCATCACTGTCACTAGCTCTTCAGTTCCAGAATTATGTTGTAATTTGCAGTTAAAATCATCAGTCTATGGTGTTGGGATTCAAATTCATTTCTCTAAATCAATGATTTAGTCCTCTGGATGCTACTGTACCATACTATTTATAACATTGGCTTTGCTATCACTTTCCAGTGTTATTGTAAAGTGTATTAATGTCATCCGTCTGCCGTGGGAGTTTTATTATTTTTGAATTTGAATGCATTTAATCTTTCTTGACTTACTTTAAATGTCATAAATTTAAATATTTTAAATATGATTTTTGCTGCTCAGGATGTCATTTCCTCGGTGATGGGGGGAACAAATACATTCTGAGTAACCATCTTGTGGAACATCTTAGTTCAGTCTACAACATGACACCAAATTTCAGTCACACTTACTTATATGCTCTGCTTCATTCCCTCTCCATCCTCTGTCTCTGACCACCTGCACTGCTCCACTGAAGCTTAGTGTATTCCTGATGAAAGCCCCCATTCAGCATAGCTCCAAAACAAAAATCGTACAGCATTGATAATAATCAGGCAAACAGCAGCACAGCCATTTTGTGCACATTTATGAGTGTTTCAGCACCCACTGGGAATCTTGCCTCACAGCTTAATGGGATTTCTCTTCACTGTGGCACTTTGCTTTCTGGTTTAAGACTTCCCCAGATGATATCAACATCATGTTCTTGTTCTCTTGCAGAATCACCTATACGAACTCAGCTTTGTATGAAACCCTCCTTTTTAAATGACTAACACTCAACCTGCAGGTATCTGTCCTTGTTAAGATATAAGATCTCTTATCAGCTCAGACAGAACCTTGCTTGTGACTGGAATGCCTTGATCACAAAGGCAGGGTCATGATCACTCTTAGATTCCTGGCTCAGAATCATCTGAGGCTGATGAGCTTGCTAATCCGTGCTCACTACCACATATCTCCCAAAGTCCTGCATTACATTTTTTTTCTTCAGCAAATAGGATCAGGCAGGTACATTTCTCTGATGCAATCTTCTTGTGTGGTATTTGGCATTCCAGTGAAATTGCTAACACAAATTTCATTCCCTCTATGCAAAAGTAAAATATTACAGATGCTGGGAATCTGAAATAAACCAGAAGTGGCTGAAAATACTCCAGATGGTCAGGAAGCACCTTTGGAGAAATTAGAAGAGTCATCAAGCTAAAATGTTAACTCAATTTTTCACACCACACTGCAGGTATTCAGAACCTTCATTCAGATCCTCAAAGTAACCTCTGCAGCAACTCCTGGGGCATTATCTAAATTGGGAAAGATATCCAGAAGCGAATCAAACCTGATACAGTTCTATTTAAGTAATCATACAATATACCAGACTCTTCTAACAAAGTCCCTGACTGATGCACCATCAATAACTCTCAGAGACATGAGGCAAGATATAGGCTTTTATTGGCTGGAAGAAAGAACAAGCAGCAATTGACCACCACACTGCATCCTGAAGACTGAAGCCGGGGCTGTGCCTCCAATTGCCTTTATACCGGGGTCCGTGGGAGGAGACACAGGAGCAGTCAGCGGGGGTGGGGGGGCGTGTCCAGACAGGTATAGGTAGTTCACCACACTGACTATATCCTGTCCTTCTGACAGCGACCCACCAGAGATGACAGTATGAAGGGAAGGGTAATCAGAGAGGCACCAACATTGACTTTAAGCCCAAATGTGGCTTCATCTGAAACTTGGGCAGCCAATCCCTTTTTCTGATTACCACATGCCATCAGTTCTCCTTGGGTCCAAAGACATCTGAGTGAAGCACTAAAAAATATCAAAGGCAAAGAATGCACTGTGGATTTGGAACATTATTGACAGCAGCCACCCTTGAATTGGAAGTTTGTGAATCAAAGTCAGCATAAGGCTGTTACAGTGACATCAGCCCGGCTTCTATTCCACCCTTGCCTGGAAGGAGTTTGTACAATCCCCCAATGTCTGCATGGGTTTCCTCTGAACTCTCCGGTTTCCTCCTACAGTCCAAATATGTGTGGGTTAGTAGAACTAGTCACATGGGTGTAACTGGGCTGCACACGTTTGTTAGGTCAGAAGGACCTGTTACTGACTAGATCTCTAAATAATAATAATAATAATAATAAAAACCTAGGCTAACACTTCAGTACCGCAATAACTGAATGCCATGGAGTGAAAATATATATTTCAGATGGTAAACTGAGGTCATGGCTACTATCTGTGGTGAAGTAAAATGTTATTGGCAGTTTTTCAAAGAGCAGCACATCTATTCTCATGATTCTGGTTAATAAGTATCCTTTGATCACCACCCAGGTTTAGATTGGCCTGAAGTTTGTCCACAATTTTATATGGTAATAGTGAGAAAATTTTGGACCCTTGTACAGGGGAATTTGGGCCTTCTGTGCAGTTAATTATATCTGTAATTACGACGGAATATTTCCCCACAGAACATGTATCAGATTAACACACACAACACACACAAAATGCATGAGGAACTCAGCAGGCCAGGCAGCATCTATGGAAAAAGAATACTGTCAGCGTTTCAGGCCGAGACCCTTCATCAGTCCTGCTGAGTTCCCCCAGCATTTTGTGTGTGTTGCTTGGACTTCCAGTACTGTATCTGCAAATATCCTCTTGTTTGCATCTGATTAAGCCTGCTTCCTTCACTCATTTAAACGGAAAGGAATGATTATGTGAAAAAGAGGTAAATTCTGGAGCTGAACACGCTCAAGACAAAGGAGATGATAGTGGATTTCAGGAGACATCCCCCCGTTATGTCCCCCCTCACAGTCCTCAGCAGCCCTGTGTCCACCTGTGGAGAACTTCAGGTTCCTGGGAACCACCATCTCTCAGGATCTGAAGTGGGAGAAGAACATCAGCTCCATCCTGAAGAAGGCCCAGCAGCGGATGTAATTCCTGCGGCTCTTGAGGAAATATGGTCTGCCTCAGGAATTGCTGCTGCAGTTCTATACTGCAGTCATTGAGTCTGTCCTGTGCACCCCCATCACTGTGTGGTTTGGAGCCACCACCAAGCAGGATAGAACCGGACTACAGCGCACAGTGAGGACTGCCGAGCGCATCATTGGAGCCTCCCTGCCCTCTATTGTGGACCCGTACTCTTCCAAGTTGAAGAAGAGGGCGGGGAACATCATAAAGGACTCCTTCCATCCTGCGCACGAACTGTTTGAACTGCTTCCGTCTGGTAGGCGCTTCAGATCCCTCCAGACTAAGACTAATAGGCACTGGAGAAGTTTTTTCCCTACTGCGGTCACTTTGCTGAACAGTTAACTGCCGGTTAACTGTCGGCTAACTATTACTTGGATTGCACTACCTGTATGTATAATCTATATTTTCATTTATATTTATCATTATTATTGTTATGAGCAGAGAGACAACATCTGCCGGAAGTAAATTCCTTGTATGTGCACAGGTACTTGGCGATTAAAGTCTGATTCTGATTCTGATTCTGATTTCATTTATTTTATCTTTTGTGAAATTTGAATGCATTTAATTGCTTTAGATATATTAAATATTTACACATAATTAATTTTGAAATTGTTTCAATATTTTATATTTTACTAGCTACTTTATCAGTTAGCATAACACTTTACTGCACAAGGACCAGCAGTTTTTGTGAAGGAACAGTGACTCTTAAGAGCCCTTCTCCCACTTGCCTCTGATCATTGTAGCATTGATTCATTTGGAGTCTGCTCTCCTTTGTAAATGGAAGACTGTTACTTGTAATCTATTATGTACCTTCAAGAGACTGTCCTGTACCTGCCAAAATATAATAAGATAATTGTGGGAACCTGCAATACATGGAACTCAATATGGATTGCTGCACTGGAATAACCAATGTTAGTTTTAGTGTGATGTTACACAGGGAAACCTCTGCAACAGTTATCTCTGAACCTTACTGTCGAAATTTTAGGGCTTTGTGCAAATAAAATAACTTAGAATTTGGATCTTGTGTAAATAAAATATAGCTTAATTCTTTATGAAATTCATAATGAAATTGAACTGACCTTTGAACATAAATTGGCCATGTTCTGATGATTGCCACTGGGATTTTAGTATATTTATTCCGGAAGGTATTTTCTACTTGACTGGTGAAATTCTTTCTAAGTTGTCATAGATACCTTAAGAAACAGAAACAATGTAGATTGGATTCCAGTACAGGCGTAAGTCTGAATGTGCCCTTTTATGGTGGGAAGGCTAGACATGGTCCCACAGTAACATTCTTTGCAAACATTAACTTAATTCAACTGCTTTAATTATTTATGTCACAGCTGGACAGCAGTATCTATAGGAACAAAGTTGCAAAAGATATGCTGATTTCTTCAGCTGGAATGAGCAGTAAAACTATAAATGTTGATGTATATTTCTGGATCTGATACATGAAAATCAAATACTGTTGTGATATGTCATTGCTTGTTGCTCTAATTGGATCTTGCTTTCAACCAAATAGTTAATAGAATTTGCAGTCTAGTGCAGTTGAGTTCCCCTGTGTGGAGTGAACTCCTCTCCCCACCAGCCCCTGATATGGCAAATTGTCTCAGTATATTAATTTTATTTACTTATTTAGTGATACAGTGCAGAATATGCCCTTCTGGCCCTTCAAGCTGTGCTGCCCAGCAACTTCAGTTTCACCCTAGTCTAATCTGGGACAATTTACAATGACCAATTAACCTGCCCAGTATGGGGAGAGCATGTTACCATGAATCAAGGACTGGTTACCAGACAAAAGACAGAGAGTTTAAATATATAGGTACTTTTCGCACAAGATGGATGTACCTAGCTGCAAGGCACAGTGATGAGTTTGCGGCCCTCAATTATTTGGTTGGTTGGTTGACACCCACCTGCCTCGAAGAACAATGGATGATCATCATCATCACAAGGCTGGGCAGAAGGTATGGAGATCCTGAGATGCCCAGTTGTCAAGATCTCCCTTATGAACTAATATGTCTGACACAGCTTGGCGGCAGGAACTGCTGGAATGACATCCAGCTGCCTTAGGGGCTGTACTCCAGATTTGTTGTCTGGGTTTACTCCCGTAGCCTTCATCTCTTCTGAAGCCACCCACAAGGCAGTGGGGCTACTTACCTCAATTATTGACTACAGTATCTATATTAATGGCTTGTGTAGCTAGAGGTGAGGACAGTGTAAAGTATCTAGCTTCGCTGAAGACATAAAAGTAGGTAGGAAGGCATGATGAGCATATCTGGACTCTGCAACAGATCGAGTGAGTGGGCAAAATATTGATAAATTGGCATTTATTCCAGTGTGAGGTTATGCATTGCTTTAGGAGGAATCAAAAGGCAAATTATTATCTTACTGGAGATGGTAATTGAATGGATTTCAGAGGGATTTAGATGTTTTTGTGCAGTTTAGCAGATTACAACCAAGTTCTACCTTCAATACATATTCTGCTGTCATTTGCTGGAAATATTAATAAAATTTCAGTTGTTATTACTTTGTGCTGAAGTAAAATGAAATGGAAAGCACTGCTGGTAACGTTTGGGAAGGGCAGTATGATCAGTACTTATAAAATTACTCCTAAAGAAGAGAAGATGGAGAGAAGTTTGATGTCATTTGTTTTTTTTTCCATTACAGAACTCGTGTTGTTTCTCCTGTGATAGATGTTATTGATTGGAAGACGTTCCAGTACTACCACTCAGTTGATCCACAGCGAGGAGCTTTCAACTGGAAGCTGGACTTCCATTGGGAACCAATACCAGAGTATCAACAGAAGTGGAGGAAGTCTCCAATCAACCCTATACAGTAGGTCATAAAACCAGGGACCATTTAACTTTGATAATATTTAAAGTAAATAAGATTTTAAAAAATGATATAGAGGGGATGAACTTTTCCCAATACGATTGAAAATCAGAGGAGTCACTTGCAAAACAGTATACAGTGATGTAAAGTGAAAATTGGGGGCCAATAAATATCCTTTTACTTTACGTAATGCTACGTACTGTATGAATTACCTGATTGGCTTATGAGAAGAATGCATTGTTTAATTTGCCTCTGACCCAAACAACCATGGAAGATCCATGGATCTTTTAAGTTGCAGGAGCGGCATTAACACCTCACATGCAGCACAAATAATTGACAAGAAGCAGGAACAGAATCCCAACTGGTGCTCCACTCTGTGAAGCATCCTGAACGACAGCACAGCAGTGTGGCCACCAGTGAAGTCACTTCCATTTTTATTGATGCAGTCATCAATGTATTGGAAAATGAGTTGAGTGAGTGATCCAAGTAGGACTGAAACAAATTCTTTCCTACATATTCCCACAAAAAGACAGGTGTAGCTTGGGTCCATATGAGATCTTTCCCTCGCTCGACAAAGTGTGACTAAGTTGGTCGCTGTTCAAAGGTCAAGTAGGGAGCTCTCAAATCTTCCTTACGTGGGATGGAGTTGTAGAGGAAATATTCATTCATGATGAAGGTTAGTCAATGATTAGTCAAGGAAAATGTTGAAGTGAGTGAGAATATCAGAGATATCACAAAAGCTGGACTGGGGAGAAAGGGAAATTCAGGTTGGAAGAAGTGAATCAGTGGGGCAAGAGCAGGCTGAAATAATAGTCCAACCTGGACAGTCCTTCAGGACCTTGGAGAGAAAATAGCGCAGACTGTGTGAGGATGAAACACGGCAGACTGATTCTGTGAGGATGAGACATGGAAGACTGTGTGAGGATGAGGCATGGAAGACTGTGAGGATGAGACATGGAAGACTGTGAGGATGAGACATGGAAGACTGTGAGGATGAGGCATGGAAGACTGTGAGGATGAGACATGGAAGACTGTGAGGATGAGACATGGAAGACTGTGAGGATGAGACATGGAGGACTGTGAGGATGAGACTTGGAAGACTGTGAGGATGAGACTTGGAAGACTGTGAGGATGAGGCATGGATAACTGAGGATGAAAAATGGAAGACTGTGTGAGGATGAGGCATGGAAGATTGAGCATGAGAAATGGAAGACTGAGGATGAGACATGGAGGACTGTGTAAGGATGAGAAATGGAAGACGGTGTGAGGATGAGACATGGAAGACTGTGTAAGGATGAAAAATGGAATGTGTGAGGATGAGGCATGGAAGATTGTGTGAGCATGAGAAATGGAAGACTGAGGATGAGACATGGAGGACTGTGTAAGGATGAGAAATGGAAGACAGTGTGAGGATGAGACATGGATAACTGAGGATGAAAAATGGAAGACTGTGTGAGGATGAGGCATGGAAGATTGTGTGAGTATGAGAAATGGAAGACTGAGGATGAGACATGGAGGACTGTGTAAGGATGAGAAATGGAAGACTGTGTGAGGATGAGACATGGAAGACTGTGAGGATGAGACATGGAAGACTGTGTGAGGATGTGAAATGGAAGACTGTGTGAGGATGAGAAATGGAAGACTGTGAGGATGAGACATGAAAGACTGTGAGGATGAGACATGGAAGACTGTGAGGATGAGACATGGAAGACTGTGAGGATGAGAAATGGAAGTGAGGATGAGAAATGGAAGACTGTGAGGATGAGGCATGGAAGACTGTGAGGATGAGAAATGGAAGACTGTGAGGATGAGACATGGAAGACTGTGAGGATGAGACATGAAAGACTGTGAGGATGAGACATGGAAGATTGTGTGAGGATGAGAAATGGAAGACTGTGAGGATGAGACATGGAAGATTGTGTGAGGATGAGAAATGGAAGACTGTGAGGATGAGGCATGGAAGATTGTGTGAGAATGAGACATGGAAGACTGTGAGGATGAGACATGGAGGACTGTGAGGATGAGACATGGAAGACTGTGAGGATGAGACATGGAGGACTGTGAGGATGAGACTTGGAAGACTGTGAGGATGAGGCATGGAAGACAGTGAGGATGAAGCATGGAAGACTGTGTGAGGATGAGACATGGATAACTGAGGATGAAAAATGGAAGACTGTGTGAGGATGAGGCATGGAAGATTGTGTGAGCATGAGAAATGGAAGACTGAGGATGAGACATGGAGGACTGTGTAAGGATGAGAAATTGAAGACTGTGTGAGGATGAGACATGGAAGACTGTGAGGATGAGACATGGAAGACTGTGAGGATGAGACATGAAAGACTGTGAGGATGAGACATGGAAGACTGTGAGGATGAGACATGAAAGACTGTGAGGATGAGGCATGGAAGACTGTGTGAGGATGTGAAATGGAAGACTGTGAGGATGAGACATGAAAGACTGTGAGGATGAGACATGGAAGACTGTGAGGATGAGACATGAAAGACTGTGAGGATGAGACATGGAAGACTGTGAGGATGAGACATGAAAGACTGTGAGGATGAGACATGGAAGACTGTGAGGATGAGACATGAAAGACTGTGACGATGAGACATGGAAGACTGTGTGAGGATGTGAAATGGAGGACTGTGTGAGGATGAAGCATGGAAGACGGTGTGAGGATGAGAAATGGAGGACTGTGTGAGGATGAAGCATGGAAGACTGTGTGAGGATGAAAAATGGAAGACTGTGTGAGGATGAAAAATGGAAGACTGTGAGGATGAGACATGGAAGACTGTGTGAGGATGAGACATGGAAGACTGTGTGAGGATGAGAAATGGAAGACTGTGAGGATGAGAAATGGAAGACTGTGTGAGGATGAGACATGGAAGACTGTGTGAGGATGAGACATGGAAGACTGTGAGGATGAGAAATGGAAGACTGTGTGAGGATGAGAAATGGAAGACTGTGAGGATAAAACAAAGTTGGAAAGAAGATCTGATAAGGAAATGAAATTCATAACTGTGGGGGAGACAATGGCTTGATTTTCAAAGTGAGGTATAAGGATATGATTGACAGCTGGCATCTGGCCTCAGTGAAACCATCAAATTACAACCTTTACAGCAGGTTTTCTGGTAATATAAACTACTACTATTTCTAAGGGGGCCGGCATCAGGGACGATGATGGACTCTCCACTCCTCCCTCTCTCATCAGTGTGTTCAGTTCATCTACATTAGCTGCACCGCTGTCTTCTAGGAGCTTGTTGCCCATATTCTTGGGAGGGCGCCCAGGGTTCATCCTCCCATATGATGACTAGACTGGCAGGTAGCTCAGGGTGGCATAGACAGTGCCCCGCTAGTTGCAGTCTTCTCGCCTCGATTTTAGTCATCGTAGAGCTCGACGTTCGTCAAGTGCTGTTGCCAACTCACATCAAGAGCCATCCGGAGCATTCGTGTGAGGATGCCAATATAGAAGTCAGTCCTTTAAGTGGATTACCACCAATTGAAAAGAGGGTAGTTTAGAGTGAGGGAAGGGGATGGAAACATTAAGGCATTGAACATCCCTGCATTTGTTATCAATGTGCATATCAAGAGAAGGTATGAGACCAGCTAGAAGTGTTCAGATTGATTGGGAATTCTGGAGTAAAGCCACCATTGAAGATTCTCATTTGGAATCAGAGAAAGAAAGAGGAAAGGGATGGTGAGACAATATAATAAGGAACTAAATGTGTGGGAGGAATTATGGGGGAGAGATGGGGGTCACAGGAAACAGGAGGAGGAGAAAGGTCAGGAAGAGTATTGGAATCCAAGAGCTGTCAAAGTTTGCAGTCTTTGATATTTGTATACAAGAAAATTACTGTAAATGGAAATAAAAGCTACAAGTATATGATATTGAAAAACAGTGTTCAATGTTCTCCATCTGTTTAGGCTAAAATAGTAAGTGAAATGAGTGAGAAAAACGCAGAAAATTGCCAAACCTGGAAATCTGAAATAAAAACAGTATTTAAGCAGTGTCAGTAGGAAAACAAAGTGAAACAACATTTCATTGCACACATCACAATATATTGATCACATTGGGCAATGAGGTTATTGATCTGAAGCATTAAATTTGTTTCTCTCCCCGGATCTGCCTGACTTGAAGTATCTGTTTTTATTTAAGAAAATGGGCGAGGCTACCCACACAGGAAGAGGGAGTGGGTGGGCTTTTCTCTTCTCCTGTTCAGTGCAGTGCTAGGCTGGAGGTCTTTGTTTTGAGCGTAGGGGCCAGCAAGGCACGATGCATCTCAAAGAAAAAAATGGCTGCAGTTGCTAGCACTTTAGTGCAAGGGTATTTATTACAAAAATTAGTGAAAACTGTGAAAAGAAAACTGCCAATATTTACACAAGGCTATCTGCCAGAAAACACAATAATAGCTCCATTCTATCCTTCAAGTTTGAACTTCTGGCTGCCCCCATCTCTCTCTCATTGAGGGCAACCAGATTCTTTTTTGTTACTCTAGGACATACCATTTTTAAATATCACCAAAGTGAACTTAAGACTACATATGATTTAAAATATGATACACCCCACAATGTAGTTATACTCATATTACAAAATAAACATAAATATCTATATTAAATACAACATACAAACAACATGTACACATTTACATATCTCTATTCCTGAAGAAATTGAATATTCTGCCGTATTTGGTAGGAAAGCCAACCCGAGTGCATCAGCTTGATTTATGAGAATATACTGGGGAAGACACTAATGTGTGTTCAATCAAACAGCAGAATGACAAGGCAATGTTTGTGTATGTGTGAATGCACGTGTGAATTTAACAAGTGCTCTCCATCCCATTACCAGTCTCATCTCCTGTGGCGATGATGCTCAGCAGAGAAGACAGCTAGTCTGCAATAACGTTCCCTTTTTCTGCTATAATGGTGGATACAGAATTTCAAAGATTGCAGCTTCGAGTGCCACTGTGTCACTTTGGCATTATGGTCTTTCATTGGGTGAACGTGTTCTCGGTGTAAAGGTCAAACTTCCTGCCAAGGAGGTAGTACCGGAGGCTGCCAAGGCCCCACTTAATGGCCAAACACTTCTCTTCAATGGTGGAACACCTGGTTTCCCCTGGGAGCAGTTTTCAGTGCAGGTAAAGGCATCCACTTGGTCAAGACACTATCTGTCAAAGTCTGAGCTACACCAAGAAATCCTGGCTCACTGAGTTCCTCCAGCACTTTGCTTTTTGGTTGGTGCTCCTGAACATCCAGCATCAGTTGCACAACTAAGGAAACAGTATAATTTGTTACAGGAGTACCACACTGTTGTGTACACAATATTTCAGTAATATTGCAAATATGTTGTTTGATTAAGCATTCATTGTTGTTTACATAATGCATTGCAGGTTATATGTAAAAATACGTGAATGGCATACGTCGTCACACTACCACATCATAAGTGCGTGCTACGCTAAAGGTAAAAAAAAGTTCACACACATTGTTCAGGCTTCTTTGTTTTTCTTTTGATTAACTTTGGAGTTACAAAATGTAACACACACTATTCCTTGCATCTGGAGAACAGATTGGATTACGTCAAAACTGACTGCAGACTATTGATGTGCCACTCACAGTCCACAGAATTTATTACAGAAGACAAGGATTATTTTTTCCAGCATTTAGATGTCAATATACATTCATGGGTGCTTCTGATAATTCTTCTAATAGATCTTGATTACCAAAAAAGGTCAGGCTAGATAGGACAGGAGGGCAGGACTCCTCAGGTTGGAAGGCATAGACATAACATCTCAAAGGAGCTTCAGAAACACCACATCCCACCTGCATCTGCTAAAGCAGGGGTCACCAACCGTTTCTGCACCACGGACCGGTTTAATATTGACAATATTTTTGCGGACTTGCCGACGATGGGTTGGGGGTGTTAATCACAACCTTAATATAGGTGATAAGTCAACTATAAGTCACTTATAAGTGGCTAATACACTCAATTTCATTTCTAAAAGGGTTTATCTAACAAACTTAATATTAAACACACAGCGCATATTTTCCTCATATGAACATATAAAGTCACTGCAACACACCGATATCACTGAATCATTGGGAGTCCTGGGCTTGTTTCCTTGCAACAAGATGGTCCCATCCAGGGGTGATGGGAGACAGCAACACTCGAAGGGGGTCCTTATGTCCAGTCCATTTCTCAATTTAGTTTTCATTGCATTCATTGCAGAAAACCCCGCTTCACAGAAATATGATGTTGGAAGGGGAAGCAATGTTTTCAGTGCTTTCGTGGCTATTTCAGGATATTCAGCCTTGACTTTGATCCAGAATGCCAGCAGAGATGTTACATCAAACATACTTTTTAGCCCACCGTCATTTGCAAGCTCGAGGAGTTGATCTTCTTCCTATGCTGACATGGATGATTTACCAGGGACATTCACAATGGGTCACGGACCCATTCCTTTGCATGTCTTGGGTCATTTGTGGTTGGGAAGTAATGCTTGAATTCTGTCAACAGCAAAGATAGGTGATTGCACACCAGCTGTGAGAAGGACGATGCAGCCTCATTCTCTCCCAAAATCCCAGCTAATGGTGGGAACATGTCAAATATGCCCCTGTCCACTCCCCGCCCCCACAGTTCTAGTTTGGCTTTGAAAGCAGACACTTTATCTGCCAACTTGAAGATGGTTGTCATTATCCCCTGAAGTGACAAATTGAGTCCATTGAGCAGGTTGAAGATGTCACACAAATAAGCGAGTTTTGCTATCCACTCCTCGTCACTGAAATGTGCTGCCAGTGGTGACTTTTTTCCTGAAAGAAATCTCTGTAGCGGCTCTCTTAACTCAAAATCCCTGTCCAGGGCCCTCCCCCTTGATAGCCACCTGACTTCAGTGTGTAAGAGAAGGCGTTTGTGCTCTGCATCCATTTCCTCACAAAGCTGCTCAAACAGGCGTGAGTTAAGGGCTTTTGCTTTGATGTGATTGATAACTTCAACAACATCACTCAATATGCTGTTAAGATCAGATGACATTTTTCGGCTAGCCAGCATTTCCCTACGTATGACACAGAGTGTAGACTGGCATTCAGGAACAACCTCTTTGACTCGGGTAGTGAAACCAAACAGCCATCCAGTCATAGCTGCAGCCCCGTCTGTGCATATTCCAACACAGAATGACCAGTCCGGTTTGCCTGACATGCAGTCATTCAAAGACTTAAATAGTTCTGCTCCAATTGTTAGTTGGCAGCAGCAGTGCACACAACATATCCTCCTGCACATCATCTTGAAATATATATTGCACATAAACCTGCAGTATTGCCTTGTTGTCGACATCGGTAGACTCGTCGACCTGGATGGCATTCCATGGTGACTCATTAAGCCGTTCCAACAGCTGTGCTTCAGTGTCCTCCACTATGTCATTGATTCTGCTTGAAATTGTGTGATGCACTATCAATAACTCCAAAAGACTGGAAGTAGAGTAAACACTGAAAGGCTTTTATTAGCAGTAAAACGGAGCATGTCCATGCTGGATGACTGGGGGAGGAGCAGAGACACAATCACCTTCATTCAGGGGTCTGTGGGAGGAGCCACAGGAGCAGTCAGCAGAGAGGCATGTCCAGACAGACAGGCATACTTTATTGATCCCGAGGGAAATTGGGTTTCATTACAGTCGCACCACCAAGAATAGTGAAGAAATATAGCAATATAAAACCATGAATAATTAAATAATAATAAGTTAATCATGCCAAGTGGAAATAAGTCCAGGACCAGCCTATTGGCTCAGGGTGTCTGACACTCTGAGGGAGGAGTTGTAAATTTTGATGGTCACAGGTAGGAATGACTTCCTATGATGCTCAGTGTTACATCTCGGTGGAATGAGTCTCTGGCTGAATGTACTCCTGTGCCTAACCAGTACATTATGGAGTGGATGGGAGTGATTGTCCAAGATGGCATGTAACTTGGACAGCATCCTCTTTTCAGACACCACCATCAGAGAGTCCAGTAAACGTGGTTTACCACATCGTCGTAACTGAAAGAGAAACCTGTGCCATCTTGTTAGCTGCAGCTTCTCCAAACAGTTCACGGCACATGTCCTTGGCAGCAGGCAGAATCAATTCTTCACTAACAGTGAGAGGCTTCTTAGCCTTAGCAATACGGCTAGCCACTAAGTAAGACGCTCTCTGAGCAGCAGCATTTGTGGAGGTAGTGGCTCTCAGCACTTGCTTCTGTCCCGCTTGGTCACGTTTTTTCTGCTGAAAAAATTCAACGGGTTTGTCTTTAAGTGCAGGGTGCTTGGACTCAAGGTGCCAAAGCAATTTTGAGGGCTTCATTGCCTCATTAGACAGCTTGTTTCCACATATCACATGCAGGGGGCTTGGAGCGTGCGAGTCACCGGTTGCATTAAAGCCATATTTTATGTACAACTCGTCGTATTTTCTGTTGAAGGAAGCTTTCTATTTTTTTTGCAGTCTCGGCCTCAGCTGTCTCTGCATTATCATCAGCGTTAGGCCTTTTATGTCCCCTACCACCTCTTCCAAAGAAACTCTCAAGCGACGTTTGTTTTTTACTCATCGAGTAGTTGTAGGTTAATGACCGACTGATGACCTGGCGTGTGTTCAAGTTCAACGGTGGGCGTGACAGGGAATGAGGAAAGGTGCCGTTGACTCATATCGTTTCATATCGCCAAATCATATCGTTTCTTTGCAGCCCGGTACCAGTCCACGGCCCAGTGGTTGGGGACCACATTGTATTCTTTAGCAGCTAAAGAATAAAGGATTTGCAGCTCAGCTTTTCTAAGACAGTCATCACAAAGGTATGAGCATTCTGTAAGGCGACGTTCAACCAGCCTCATATGACTGGACTGCTCCCTCTGTGCAGATCAATGTTACATTAACTCTTGACTTCTGATTCTACCTCATCATGGCCTTTACACCTTGTCATTTACCAGCACTCCATTTTCTCTATAACTGTGACAAGGTATTTTATATTGTTGTACTGCCTTATGCTATGAAATGATCTGTATGGATGGCATGCAAATAAAGTTTGTCACTAGATCATTCCAAGCAGCATCTGATGGAGAGCACTTGGTAAACATTTTCCCTACACATGCTCATTCACACACAAACGCAAACATTGCCTTGTCATTCTACTGTTGTTGAGCTAAGCATACACACTTCAAAATCTTCCCCGGCCTCTTCTAAACCAATCTGATACACTTGGGTTGGGTTTATGGTGCCTTTCCTGTCATACACAGCAGAATATTCCATTTCTTCAGTAATAGAGATATGTAAATATGCATATGCTGTTTGTATGTTGTATTTAATGAAGCTACTTCTGTTTATTTTGTAATATGATTGTAACTACTTTGTGGGGCGCATTATATTCTAATTCATGTGTAGTCTTAAGTTTAACTTTGTTGGTAATTGAACATGTTATGTCCTGGTGTTTAAAAAATGCTTATTTCCCTTAGTGAGAGAGAGATAGGGACTGCCAGGAATTCACACTGAACTGGAATAAGTAAGGAGCTACTATTAGGTTTTCTAGTAGTTTTTGTTTGTAAATATTGGCAGTTTCTTTTCATTATTTTTGCTAATTTTTGTAAGTTTGTTTCTTGTTGGACTTAAGCACCCTTGTGCTAAAGTGCTGAGTGACTCCAGCCATTTTTCCTTTGCTCATAATCCACATATCTAACATATGGTGACGGCGATGGGATGGCCAGTCACAAAGGGGTTCATTCCACTTAGAGGAGACTAGGGCTGCAGTCCTGAGTCAGGAAACCCCCTGTGGTTAAAAATGAAGCAGGAGACCTCAAAGGAGGAAGAACTTCAGTACAGGGCCCAACTCGGGCCAAAGGCACAAGGATCTTTAAGTAGCACCACCTCCAAACCCTCCATGGAAAATGTGTTCAGAGACTTTTTGGCTGCCCAGCGGAAGAGATGATGCTTTTAGAAAGGAATTCCAAAGCCTGCAGAAAAATCGCAAGATATCTTCTTATCAACAAGGTGATGGTATTGGGAACTACCTCCTCAGGTCTGAGAGGATGGCCCAGATAGGGCAATGGCCAGTGGAGGAGTGGGCCTGCCAGCTAGTGCCAGTACTGACGAGTAAAGCTCTGGAAGCCTACACTGAAGAGATGTCCCACTATTTTGACATGAAGGAGGCACTGCTAGCTAAATCTGATATCTGGGCAGAAATCTTTCACCAACGCTTCCATTGCATTACTCTATCACCAGGGGAGTCACCCACTGAGATGTATCATCCCCTAAGGGGTCTCTACTAGAGCAGAAGTCCAAGGAGGAGATTGGTGAGACCATTGCTCTGGAGCAGCTGCTGTGGGTTCTTCCTCCAAGCACCAGAACATGGGTCTGAGAGCACTATCCAGCGGATGGACTTCCTGCGACCTGACTTACTCTGCAGTACCCCAATGCCCACTAGGGGCACCATCACAACCATCATTCGGAAGCAAAGGAGACTCTAACCATCCAAGGGGCTCTCAGGGTAACTTTGCAGAATTAGGGAGTGGGAGAAACGAGGGCAAGGAACCTTTGGCAATTTCTTCTAAGACTTTTATTTGCGACTATTGTCAGCAGCCAGGTCATAAGTCCTGTGTGTGTCCTCTGAAGAAGCCCAAATAGTGAGGTATGTGCTATGTACATACCAAGAGAGGGAAGATGCGATGATGATGGTAATGACTGTAATGATTGTGAATAAGGTAATGGAAATCAAGCAGAATGTGAGAGAAAGAGCTAGTGTTTATAACAGTCAAAGTTATTGGAAAGCCTGTTAAAGCTCTTTTAGATTCTGGTAGCTCACTGTCATTTATTAAGAAAAGTCATGCCCCTGCCTCTAGTGTTGACTGCAGTCACTAAACATCTTCCACTGTGTCCATGGTGACTGTAAATCTGAGCCACTGGCAGAACTCAACATTGAGTTGGATGATCATAAGTATTTGATGAAAGTGGGGGTGCTGGAGACATGATTCTGAAGAGAGATTTGCCTATGTTACATGAGTTGTTAAGGAATCACATCTGAGTAGATTCTGGTGTTTCTGATATTGTCAAAACCAAAGCAATGGCCGTGATACAATCTCTGCCTGACTTGGATACGAGTCTGTGCGAAGGAGGAACCAAAAACCCTCGAAAGCCACGCTAATGGTGGTACCTTGGGGAATGAGCTGGCTCTCCTGCCTCTGAGGATGTTTGTACAGATGATGCACCTGTAGGTTTTTGCAAATAAAATGACAGGAGGTGTTTTAATGTTTAAGAAAAACATTACAACTCATTTATTGAACTTCAAAATACTGAACACAAAGTGCAGTGAAAGTACTTTAGGTAATTACATCATCATGTCAGTTCAGCCTCTTAAAGTGAACCCTAACTCAACATTGGTGTCTGTGAATTATGTACCCTCCACGGGCACACCCAAAATTCACTAAAACTGGCAGTGTGGGCCTGTCTGCCCAGCTCGGGTCCTGTTCTCCCTGGGTGGAGGAACAGCAGGTACCTCTGGCTTGGCCTGTGGTGTGTTGCTATACTCACAGTCATGTCATGATGGCTGGGGCATGGTAGCGGAATCCTTCAAATCTCAGTGCGCCAGTTTAAGGCGATCTACCAAAACACATTCAGGTTTACCCTCTTATCTATGATAAAAGTCATTTCTCTCCGTTCCAAAATGCGGAATGGGCCACTGTAAGGGGGCCTAAGGGGATGTTGGTGTGCATCATGCAGCAAAAACAAACAAGGCGGAATGTAGGTCAAAAGGAACCCACGTCAGGAATAAAATCACTTGGTACTCATAATGGCTGCTCGTACACTAACTCAGCCACAGATGACTGCAGGTCCTGTATTGGAGATGTTCTGAGCCCCCCAGCAGGACCCACGGGAGCCGATCATGTCAACACTCCTCTGTCAGGGAAGCCCTCAGAGCAGCCTTTAAGGAGCAGTGAAACTGCTAGCATTGGCCATTGGACTGTGGGTGATACACCGTGGTGTGATGTAGCCTAATGTTGAGGTTCTGGGCCATCACAGCCCAGAGGTCTCATACGAATTGGGGACCGGGATCAGAGGAAATGTCAGATGGGCGCCAAGCCGAGCAACCCGGGTGTTGATGAATGACTGATCAATATCTGGGACCATCATCGATACTAGAGCGATGACCTTTGGCCACCTGGTGGTGTGGTCCACTGTGGTAAGGAGGTGTGTGAAACTGTGGCGGGGGGGGGGGGGGTGGGGGATGACATGGTCAAACCATTGCTTAGGGACCTCAAAGGGTGCCAATGGCACCTGGACATGAAGGTTAATTCCTGCCAGCTGGAGCTCCACACAGGCTGCACTCCAATCATGCATGTCCTTTCTAAGGCTGTGCCTCACAAATTCTAGTGCAGCCAGTTTCTATGAGGCCTTACGGCCAGGATGCGAGAGGCCACGGAGTTAAAAACGTGTGCCCCTAGATTGTGGGCACAAATGGGACGAGGTCAACCGTGTGAGACTTTGCAGAGGAGAGAACCCCAACATCCCCAAACTTAATGTCAGTCACCTGCAAACCCATGCCTGCTGTTCGGTAAGCCTGGACCTCTGGCCCAGTAACTTGGTCAGCTGCGATGCCGGCATAGACAACCCCTGTGTATATGTGCCTCAATGACTGGCCATGAGGGGCAATCAGCCACGGTGTTATTTTTCCCCTTAGTATGTTGTAAATCAGTTGTGGAATTGATATGTAGGCAAAGGGTGTGGTATTTTGGCCATTGCATGCACGAGGGGTTTGTGGTCAGAGAACACTGTAAAATAGCAACCCTCTAGAAGAAAACAAAAAATGGTGGACAGCGACTGAGAAGCTCATAGTCAAACAAGCTGTACTTCCTTTCAGGGGGCAGAACTGGTGGCTGCCACACGTCTCCCATCAACAGTTCGTGCACAGCACCCACGGCATAGTCTGAAGCATCAATTAGTAACGGCTATGGATGCCTTGGGGTTATAAGATCATAGTGTCGCATTGGAAAGAGCTCATTTGGTATCATCAAGTGCCCTGGTCATGTCCGCTATTGCTTTAAGCGCACTATACGGGGGAAACGCAAGTTCAGCAGCTCACAGAATGAAGCAATGATGGAAGTTCACCATGCCTAAAATCTCCTGTGGTTTTTTTGTAGTATGGAGGATGGGAAATCCATGAAAGAGGCTACTTTTGTTGGGAGAGGAAACCTTCTGTGGTGATGTGATGGTCGAGAAAGTCAATGTTTGTTAACCCATTCTGGAATTTAGCAGGGTTAATAATCAACCTGTGTTGGCTTAAGCGGTCAAGAAGTGTGTGGAGATAAGATACGAGTTTGGATTTGGATGCTGGATCCCACGGTGTTCACAGATCTCCGATGTTCTGATGCACTGGCACTGTCAAAGCTGCAAGGCAGTCAGTCGGCACTTCCTAGCATTTGTACCAGAGTAAGCGTGGTAAAAACACAGACTCGGCATTATCTGTTTTGCAGAATTAGTAGTCTGTTTTGCATGCTTACGTTGGGACCCTCGCTGACCGGACTTATTGACAAAAGAGGAGGAATTATGCACTGCTGCCTGTAGATGATCAGCCATTTCCGCAAGCTCCTATAGGCTTTAATGGATGCATTAGGAGTTGTAATCGAGAGTTCTTTATAAATCAAACAAGGATGGTGATTTCCCAGGAGAGACAGCACATGGTCCATTAGCTCTGAGGGCTTACCATCACCAAGGATAGGCAAGGAGAGTAACTGTTTGGCATGCTCAGACTCCAATCATCCAAAAATCTGTAAAAGGTGAGCTTTCAGCGATCGGTATTTATCGTGTTCAGGCGGGTGTTCTAGTAGCCTCACCACTCTTGCAGCCATGGAGTTTCCGAGCAACACTATCACATATTACAGCACGATAGAAACGGTGTGTCAGAAAGGCAATCTCATGATAATCATTGCGGATTTTAACATGAAAGTGAATTGGGACCTCAGAGAGAATTTGTAGAATGTCTAAGGGGTGGCTTTTTAGAACAGCTTGTTGTTGAGCCCAGTAGGGGATTGGCTGTGTTGGATTGGGTGTCGTGTAATGATCCGGACATAAGAGAGCTTAAGGTTAAGGAACCCTTAGGAATATGATCACAATGCGAGGAGTGATTGATAAGTTCGTGGCCTAAGGTAGAAGGAGTCAATTTTAGAAACGTAGCACATTTATTTTTCAACATAGTCCCCTCCTACATGTACACACTTAGTCCAGCGGTCGTGGAGCATACAGAAGTGGACCACAGCAGGGGTGATCAATAAGTTCGAGGCTTAAGATAGAAGGAGATGAGTAATTAACTTCAAACTTTCTGCATTATCACTCAAAGAGTTGAACTGCACATGCATGTAACAAGGGCGTCTTGGACCTCCAGGTGGTCTACAGCAGGGGTGATTGATAAGTTTGTGGCCTAAGGTAGAAGGAGATGAGTTATACAGCTTTTGTTACATGCACATGCAGCTCAACTCTTTGAGTGAAAATGCAGAAAGTTTGAAGTTAATAACTCATCTCCTTCTACCTTGGGCCACGAACTTATCAATCACCCATGCTGCGAACCACTTCTGAAGGTCCGAGACACCGATTTCTACAAAGAAGGGATGCGTATGCTCCGTGACCACTGGACTAAGTGTGCAAATGTAGGAAGAATAAATGTGCTAGGTTTTCTAAAATTGACTTCTTCTACCCTAGGCCACAAACTTATCAATCACCCCTCGTATGATAAGAGTTTATATTGAAATTTGAGAGGGAAAAAGATAAAACCCAATGAGTCAGTATTTCAGTGGAATAAAGGAAATTACAATGGCATGAGAGGGGAACTGGCTGAAGTTGACTGGAAAGGGACATTTGCAGGAAGGACAGCAGAGCAGCAATGGCTGGAGTTTCTGTAGAAAAATGAGGGAAGTGCAAGACAGATATATTCCAAATAAGAAGTAATTTTCAAAGGGAAGAAGGACACTACCGTGGCTGACAAGTGAAGTCAGAGCCAAAGTAAAGGCAAACGAGAGGCATACAAGGAAGCCAGAGCTGGTGGGAAGGTAAAGGATTGGGAAGCTTTAAAAACTTGCAGAAGGAAACTAAGAAGGTCATTAGGAAGGAAAAGATGAATTATGAAAGGAAGCTGGTGACTAACATCAAATAAGATACTAAAAGATTTTTAAGTATAAAAGAGTAAAAGAGAGTCGAGGGTATAGGACCATATAGGACCAATACAAAATGACGATGAAGATATTGTAATGAGAAACACCGAGATGGCAGAGGAACTGAATGCGTATTTTGCATCAGTCTTCACAGAAGAAGACATCTGGAGTATACCTGACATTCAAGACTGTCAGGGAAGTGAAGTTTGTGCGTTGAAAATTACAACTGAGAAGGTGCTCAGGAAGCTTAATGGTCTGAGGGTGGATAAATATCCTGGACCTGGTGGAATGCACCCTTGGGTACTGAAGGAAGTAGCTGGAGAGATTGTGGAGGCATTAACGATGATCTTTCAAGAATCAATAGATTCTGGCATTGTACCAGATGACTGGAAAATTTCAAATGTAACTCCACTATTTAAGGAGGCTGGGAGGCAGTAGAAAGGAAACTATAGACCTGTTAGCCTGACATCAGAGGTTGGGAAATTGTTGGAATTGATTGTTAGGGATGAGATTACGGAGTACCTGTAGGCACATGTCAAGATAGGCCGAAGCCAGCATGGATTTGTGAAAGGAAAATCATGTCTGATGAATCTTATAGAATTTTTTGAGGATGTAACTAGTAGAGTGGATTGGGGAGAACCAGTGGATGTGGTATATTTGGATTTTCAAAAGGCTTTTGACAAGGTCCCACACAGGAGATTAGTGTGCAAACTTAAAGCACATGGTATTGGGGATACGGTATTGATATGGTTAGAGAATTGGTTGGCAGACAGGAAGCAAAGAGTGGGAGTAAATGGGACCTTTTCAGAATGGCAGGCACTGACTAGTGGGGTACCACAAGGCTCAGTGCTGGGACCCCCGTTGTTTACAATATATATTAATGATTTAGACGAGGGAATTAAATGCAGCATCTCCAAGTTTGCGGATGACACGAAGCTGGGCGGCAGTGTTAGCTGTGAGGAGGATGCTAAGAGGATTCAGGGTGACTTGGATAGGTTAGGTGAGTGGGCAAATTCATGGCAGATGCAATTTAATGTGGATAAATGTGAGGTTATCCACTTTGGTTGCAAGAACAGGAAAACAGATTATTATCTGAATGGTGGCTGATTAGGAAAAGGGGAGGTGCAACGAGATCTGGGTGTCATTGTACACCAATCATTGAAAGTGGGCATGCAGGTACAGCAGGCGGTGAAAAAGGCAAATGGTATGTTGGCATTCATAGCAAGAGGATTTGAGTACAGGAGCAGGGAGGTTCTACTGCAGTTGTACGAGGCCTTGGTGAGACCACAGCTGGAGTATTGTGTGCAGTTTTGGTTCCCCTAATCTGAGGAAAGGCACTCTTGCCATAGAGGGAGTACAAAGAAGGTTCACCAGATTGATTCCTGGGATGACAGGACTTTCATATTGTTACGTATTCAGGCAACAATAAATATATGAGTTCGGCAAGTGTTTCTTATAACAAACAACACGTTTATTAAACACAGAAAACAAACCCCCCCCAAAAGTAAACAAACACTAACTTAACCGGAACCACACTGCGGTGCGGCAGCCCAAACAGTTCTTAAAGCGATATTGCAAAAACAGTTCTTTAAAGTGGTATTGCCAAAAGTTCGATATGCTCACAGTCCATTTAAAAGGAGAGACTTTATAAGACGATTCAAATTCTCTTTCATGTCGCTTGCTTCGATCCCCGATGTCGAACTTCCCACGAATAATTTACAAAACAGAACAGCTTAAAGGCACTGACCTTTTCTCCCTCACTACTTTCAATCCTTTCTGGTTAAACCCAGGGATTAACACGAAGATAATCAACGAAATCCTTCCAAATAAGGATCAAACAAAGGTCGCCCCCGTTTCACCATAGAAAGCAATTCTCCTCGATCTTTAACTTCCGAACTTCGATCTTCACTCTCTACTAATTTCCTCGAACTAGCAGAATCGTAAAGAACCTGCTGGCAATGACCTTTTAAACTTTAGGCTTTAGATAAAAACTTCATCCTTCAACTAAACTGCGTCATCACTTAAAACACGCAGTGGCATGAAGTCAACCTGGCAAATCCAGCCACGAATTGCCCCTCCTCACAGGGTGGGGTCTACCTTTTATAACCTGTAAAAAAAACCTGTCACATGATCGCTACCGGCGGGAAAATGACTTCACTCCACCATCACAAGACCATCACCTCAAGTCCAGTATAGCTTCAACCCCAGTCACGTGACAAGGGCACCACTGTCATGTGTCACGAGTAGGTAACAATATGAAGAAAGACTGGATCAACTAGGCTTATACTCACTGGAATTTAGAAGGATGAGGGGGGATCTTATTGAAATGAATAAAATTCTAAAGGGATTGGACAGGCTAGATGCAGGAAGATTGTTTCTGATGTTGGGGAAGTCCAGAACGAGGGGTCACAGTTTAAGGATAAAGGGGAAGTCTTTTAGGACCAAGATGAGGAAAAACTTCTTCACACAGAGAGTGGTAAATCTGTGGAATTCTCTGCCACAGGAAACAGTTGAGGCCAGTCCATTGGCTATACTTAAGAGGGAATTAGAAATGTCCCTTGTGGCTAAAGGGATCAGCGGGTATGGAGAGAAAACAGCTACAAGGTTCTGAGTTGGATGATCAGCCATGATCTTACTGAATGGCAGTGCAGGCTTGAAGGGTCGAATGGCCTACTCCTGCACCTATTTTCTATGTTTCTATTTCCTGAAAGTGAAATCCTGCCTGACAAACCTATTGCAATTCTTGGAGGAAATTACAAGCAGGGTAGACAAAGGAGATGCAGTAGGCGTGGCGTACGGATTTTCAGAAGGCCCTTGACAAGGTGCTGCACATGAGGCTGCTTAGCAAGATAAGATCCCATGGAATTACAGGGAAGTTACTAACGTGGGTGGAGCATTGGCTGGTTGGCAGAAAACAGAGAGTGGGAATAAAAGGATCCTATTCTGGCTGTTTGCCGGTTACCAACAGTGTTCCACAAGGGTTGGTGTTGGGAGGAGTGGGTAGTGTTGAGGAAGCAGAGAACCTTTAGAGAGACTTAGATAGTTTAGGGGAATGGGCAAAGAAGTGGAGAGAATTCAAAATGCAGAGATGCAAAGGGACTTGGGAGTCCTTGTGCAAGATATCTTAAAGGTTAACCTCCAGGTTGAGTCAGTGGTGAAGAAGGCAAATGCAAAGTTGCCATTCATTTCTCAAGGTATAGAATATAAGAGCAGGGATGTGATGGAGAGGCTCTATAAGGCCCTCATGAGACCACACTTGGAGTATTGCGTGCAGTTTTGGGCTCCTTATTTTAGAAAGAATACACTGACATTGGAGAGGGTTCAGAGAAAATTCACAAGAATGATTCCCGGAATGAAAGGGTTACCCAATGAGGAACGTGTGGCAGGTCTTGGGCTGTATTCCTTGGAGTTCAGGAGAATGAGGGGGGATCTTGTAGAAATGTTCCAAATGTTAAAAGGTTTGAACAGATTAGATATGGCAAAGTTATTTCCCATGGTAGGGGTTTCTAGGACAAGAGGGCACAACTTCAGGATTGAAGGACGTCCACTTAGAACAGAGATGTGGGGAAATTACTTTAGTCAGAGGGTGGTAAATCTGTAGAATTTGTTGCCTTGAGCAGCTGTGGAGGCCAAGTCACTGGGTGTATTTAAGGCAAAGATAGATAGGTTCTTGATTAGCCAGGGCATCAAAGGGTATGGGGAGAAGGTAGGGGAGTGGGGGTGACTAGAAGAATTGGATCAGCCCATGTTTGAATGGCAGAGCAGACTTGATGGGCCAAATGGCCTACTTCTGCTTCCATATCCTATGGTCTTACAGTAGAATTTGATGTGGTCCACAGTGATTTCTTGCAGTGCAAATTGGGCCTCAGTTTGTACAAACCAAGTGATGGCATTTTGCTCCCAAAACTCTAGCAATTTCAAAGCAACTATGTTGGCCAACATGTTCGATAACTCTGGAATCATCTAAAGCATCAAGTTCACCAATGTAGGTTTTCGTAAATAAAGTGATGTGAGGTGCTTTAAGTTTAAGAAAAAGCTGTAACTGCCCATTTATTGAACTCCAAACATTGAACACAAAGCATGGTAAAACCACTTTATGTAATTACGTATTCACGTCAGACTCGCCTCTTAAGATGAACCCCAGCTCAATGGTGATGGTTCTGAATTCTGTACATTGCCATCGATTACCTTACTGTACATACCCATTGATGATGACTCGGAAGGGGTTGTAGAGGCCTGCGAGGGGCCTGGGAAGGTTAACCTTTCCCATCTTGATGGCCGTCAACCAGTGGAACTGCAGAGGGTGTTTGCTGATTTTCTACAGCTGTTCCAGCAGAGACCTGGGCTGACAAAGGTCCTAAAGCTTCCCATTAGGATCAGAACTGACCAGGGTTCAGTATGCTAACTCTGCTACAGAGTGCCAGAGCAATGTACAGGGGCCTAAAAGGTAAAACTTGGACCATGTTAGAGCTGGGAGTCATCAAGCCTTCAAATAGTGAGTGGGGCAGTCCCATTGCGATCATCCCCAAGAAGGGTGGCACCTGAGGGTATGTATTGATGTCCAGAAGTTGAATGCCATTTCTTTTTTAATGCTTATTCTCTGCCCCACATTGATGACTTACTAGGAAGGATTTGGTGAGCAAACTACATTACTACACTGGACCTATGTAAAGGCTACTGGCAGGTTCTCTAGATGATCAATCAAAACCCCTGACTGTCTTCCGCATGCCCCTGGGTCTGTTTCAGCTTACCGTGATGTACCAGAAACATTCCAGCAGCTGATGGACCAGGGTCTCCAGGCTGTCAGGTCTGCAGTGTGGCCTACCTAGATGATGTGGTCAGAACACCTGAACCATCCATGCAGGGTTTTGCTAGTATCCCCCTCGATCTACAAAAATGCGAGAGGACAAAACGGGAAACCAAATACCTTGGCTACCAGTTGGGACATGGAGAGGTTCAAGCACAGGTGGACAAAGTGGAAGCAATCCTCAACCTCACACCAAGAGAGACTCCCTGATGAATCTAGGCTTGAATCTTCAACTGCCTATTCCCCTCCAAAGATGCTGTCTGATTGCTGAGTTTCCCCAGGTCTTTGCTTGTGTTGCTCAAAATTCTCAGCAGCTTCAGAATCTCTCGTGTTTAGGAGCTCTATTGTTTGTTATGCCCAAAAGTCCCCTATTTAATTTTACACTTCATGAAATTTCATTAAGATCACCAATGCAATCAGCTTCAAGTAAAATAGATTCTGGGTTGCCTGGAATTAAAAAAATAAATGTGCACGGTTTAATTTCTAAGTTTATGAGTATATTTTTAAAGTATTTTTTCTATTACCCAGAATAGAAAATAGCATGCAAAACCAGTATAACATGAGGGATCTATCAAATCTTAACCCATACATGGGGAATAATAGTCTCAGAATATTTATATATAGCTAATGTAGCAAGGATTCTGTCCGGATGCTGCTGAATCCATTGCATCAAATAACCATTATCCTTCCCTCAATTTACATTCTCCCTCTGGCAAGAAGGATAATTCAAAAAAATGTTTTGAGAAAGAACTGAAGCAATAAGACCCTCATCTAAAACTGCAATCAACTCCGACGGGGAGGGTAGAATAAAGAAAGTTGTTTGGAACCGGGCTGTTCTGTGTTATGTCTAGTTTAATGCTGACAATGAATGAATCAAAGGTTTCAAAGGTACATTTAATGTCACAGAAATATATAAATATACATCCTGAAATTCTTTTTCTTCACAACCATTCACAAAAACAAAGGAGTGCCCCAAAGAATGAATGACAGTTAAATGTTAGAACCCCAAAGACCACACATAAACAGCAGCAAAGCAACAACCCCCCCACCAGCAAAAAAAGCATCTGCACCACCTACCGAGCACTCAAGCGTACAGCAAATCATTAATAAAGACACAGACTTGCAGTTCCCCAAAAACTACTCGTTCACCCAGTAATTCGACATACCCCAGGCTTTCTCTCTTCCTAATAAGAGAAAAAGAGTTGTCTCCATTTCACAGCAAGAGGGGAGACATAACAAATAACTCGCTGATTTAGCATGTTAAAAGTCTGTTGCGTCACTTTTTCCAAGCTCTGTGCCCAAAGAACTTGGGTCTCTGGACACACAACCAGCAACCAGCTTGCTGCTTTCGATCTTCTGTCTCCCACGACATACTGGTTTCCTGTGGCGGCACCGACCTGAAGTCCGCCCACCTCCAGAGCCATGAAATCCCGGAACCCTGAAGGCTCACTGGTCTTCTAGGCCGCATCCTTGGTATATCTAAAAGCGGCCAGTCGTGAGACCCCGAGAGCAGGTCCCATTCCTGCAAAGGACCGAAGTCAACGTGTAACTCCAGGCCAGGGTCTTCAAAAGAACCCTGAAAGGGAAAAATAGAGGTAATAAAGATGGAAATAGAGCTGTTTCTGAAGATGCAAGCAAAGGAGTTGCTGTTAGGCACCATCATCTCCTAAGCTCCACCCCCTTTCTGGGTTAAAATGGAGGTTAAAATAGACAAAAATTATGTAAATTAATAATACTCCCCTAACAAATTTAGGACGTACTCAGGTTGATTGTCTGTCTTATTCCTCAATGTCAAAGTCGAGTTTTTTGTCATATGCACAAGTAGAATGAAAACATACTTGCAGCAGCATCACAGGCATACATGTAAACAACGTTCTCAAAAAAAATATAAAGACTATTTTTATAGGAAAGAACACAATTAGTCAGACCGAGGGATTCAAGTCAGACTGCCAGACTGGGTTCAGAAGAGCTGACGTGGGTGCAGACCTGCTTCTCAGAGGTACCAGAGTTGGTGTGAAGGCGGTATGTAGTGAAACTGTAACAATCTTGGATGTTCCTTTTGCAATCGCAAGACCTTGTTGGACATTGATTGTCACAGGCCTGCTTCCCTTGCTGGTGATGAGACAGGCAGCAAGGCAGCAGTGTCGCCTTGGTTGTTGTGAGGACTTGGCCTCAAGCCGCAGGCTTGTGTGGTGTTCAGGCTCAGCTGGGTGTGGCCTCTCCTGTTGGTGCTGCCCTCCAGTGTTGGATCAGTGGAATTACAGGCTGGTCTGCCAGCTGCCAGGAGGCATCAATTTGCAGTTCTTGTCGCTCAGGGTCCTGGACTAAAATGTGTTTTCTGACGTGACTATGTTCATTTTTTTTCTTTCTTGTTACTTTGAACGTGTGTGTATGTTTTTGCACCTTGACCTCAGAGGAAAACAGTCTCATTCGGCTGTATTCATGTATGATTTGAATGACAATTAAACTCGATTTGATTGATACTGTAGATGTGAACTTACCACTATTCAGGACATTTACAAAGGCAGGTGTGTAAAAAGGTCCTGAAGGACGATTGGGGACCCAAGTCACCCCAACCACAAACTGTTCCAGCTGCTACTATCTGGGAAATGGTACCACAGCATCATTAAAAGCCAAGGCCAATAGGCTCTGGGACAGCTTCTTCTACTAGTGCATCAGCCTGATTAATTAATGTTGATAAAATTGTATTTCTGTGTTAAAATGACTACCCTGTTGTATGTACTATTTATTAAAATTACTATTAATTGCACATTGCGCATTTAGACGGAAACATAACATAACGATTCTTACTTCTCCTGTATATGAAGGTTGTAAGTAATAAAGTCATCAAGTCAATTGACAAAATAAGCAAATTGCATTTCAATGCAAAGTGATCAAAGCATTGCTAACTCTAGTGATTAGGGTAGGTTTATTCCAGAACTGAATGGTTGTGGGAAAGAGTTGTTCTTGAACCTGGGATATGGGATTCCAAGCTTTTGTGCCTCCTGCCTGATGGTAGCTGCAAGAAGATGCCATAGCCCTGATGGTGGGGATCTTTGTGAGGGACATTGGCTTTTGAGGCAGCACCTCCTGCAGATAATACCGATGGTGTAGACGAATGTGCCCACAATGAATTGGGCAGAGTCCACTACTTTTTGCAGCATCTTACATTCCTGCACCTTTGAACTGCTATACCAGAGAATAATGCAACCAGTCAGGACATTTGAAACACTTTATAACTTTGTTGAAGTGTTTAGTGATTAGCCAAACCCACCTTAATTTCCTCAGAAAGTAAAGACACAAATTGCTTTCCTCGTAATTGCATCTATATATCCAGCCGAAGAGAGGTAATCCGTTAGATCAATACCAAGGAATTTAAATTTGCCAACCTCTCCACCACCCTTCTCCCTCAGTATAGACATTCGTGCTCTACTCCCGATGTCAGCAAAGAGTTGTTTAGTTTTACTGATGTTGATTGTGAGGTTGTTGTTGCAATACCACTCAACCATTTGTCCTATCGTACTCAGTAAGGAGACCATCACTACATATATCTCATCCCAAAACAGTGGTGTCATCTGTGAATTTATATATTGGAGCTGTGCTTAGCCACATAATTATGTGTGTATAGAGAGTAAAGCAGGGAGGTAAGCACACTGCCTAGATGTAAACCTGTTTTGATGATTATCAAGGAGGACGTGTTACCAATACTCATTGACTGAGGTCTAGTGATGAGGACATTGAGTCTCCAGTTTCAGAGGGAGGTATGGGGGCCAGCTCTTGAAGTTTAATGATTAGTTAGGATAGTACGATTGTGTTGAATGCCAAACGTCAGCCTGATGTACAAGCTCCTGTTGGTGCGGAACAGAATAATAAGCAAGAGAAATCGCATCCAATTGATTACTTACTACAATTGCTCTTGTTTCAGGAGCCCGGCAATATCTGGAGGTGTACTGGGAATCAATCGACATTACTTTCAAAATATTGGTGCTTATGATCCTGGAATGCTGATTGGGGGACTTGAAAATGTGGAACTCTCTCTCAGGGTAAGGATCTTAGCAGCCTGTTGGACCTTCAAGACAGACACATTGACCTTTTAGCGGACTGATCTGCTTACACATTTTTCTTACTGCAGCAGCTACCATATTTTTGATTTAGCGAGACTCTCTGGACATTGCCTTGCATCTTAGAGTACTTTGTATTGAATTATGGGTAGTTTCTGTACAGCAAATTCAAGCCTATTTATAGTAACTAATTCCAAGAAATTGGACCAATTAGTTAATTAGATTTTTTAAATCTGCAAATAGGACATGAATACTTTTAAACCAGGGTTAGATCTCACTAATAATAATTTCTGGGTAAAATGGCAACCTTTGAGGAAATAGCCTAGGCCCACCAATGTTCTATTCATCTTAGCACATGCTGTGTCTACAATACTCTTAATAGCATACCTTTATCTACTGTACATATCTCTCTCTCCCCCTCCCTCTCCTACACCCCTCTCTTTCTCTCTCCCTCCCTCTTTTCCTTCCTTTCCCACTGTTTTTTTGCAGTATCTCACAGGTCTACCATGTGGGCTAGACACACGTGTCATTAGTATACACAAATATTTTTGAATGTTAACCATCCTAATGGTCTTTATAATTTGTTTTTAACTAATGTCACAATTATCTGCAGGAGATCTAATTGGGCATTAGCTCTGCAAGCAGAATCTCTGCAAACAAATCAGTTTCTAGGCCTTTGAAACTGATGGGCTCAATATAAAGTTGTAGGTTAGCAATGAAATCTGGTATTTTATAAATCCCATTTGGCAGGAATAAATCCTTCCTGTAGTTTGCCATTGCAGACTGAATATAGAGTATCTTTGTGTCCATTGCATTAATGGAATAAAACTGAGCCAACATCACAAATTATCGACTTGCAGAAGAAATAACCCACCTTATTCACTCACATAATACATTGTAAAGTGACCTATCAAAGGACTTATACAATATTTTCCCAATGATGAGCCCAGACCACTGGATTATTCAGCTCTATGGCACTCTGTTTTGCATTAATTTAATTAAATCTCAAAGGAATTGAATCCCATGTTTTTGCAGAAAAATGGTTAACAGATTCAATTTAATTTCTTCTCAGTCTTCACCCACGTTCTATTCCCACTCTCATGTATTGCTGGCATTATGTTAGATTGAATTTTCTTACATGAATTTCCACATCCAATACGCAGGGCTTGTCTTGTTTCCTTTAGTAACAAAAGACAGCAAGACATAAGTAACTATCTTGAGCTTTTGTCTGTATTGATTTCTTGCCAGTAATACTGATCTTAACTCTAAGATTGTGTAAGTAAAAGCTCTGCAAATTATATCCATGTACACACAAGTAAGAACATATTATAGATTTTGTTTGACATTTAAAAATTAAACTCATGCTGAAATTAAACTCAACTTGTGGAATTAATTTAATTTTGAAGTATTTTCTAAGCTTCCTTTCTAGGTGTTATCCCTATCCAATTCTTTCTCTAAGCCTCCAAGGCTAGGAAAATTGACTTCAGTTCATTGTATCAAAATTGATAAAACCTTTGTTGTCAAACACAAGTACATGTATTCAGTTGCAGTGCTACATTTATTTAACTCACAGTTGGACGTCACTCAAGCTAAGTAAACACCTGAAAATAGTAAATCACTGATTATGCTCCCTGTCTATGTTTTACATTAGCTTCTAGGGAATTTGCTGCAAAAACTGGCAATAACATTATTTAACATGTGAATCTTGATTAAACCAGATGTTGCGATTCCATTAGTAGTCTGGAATATTTTGTGTCACTTAATCCCTATTTAGAGTCTTCTATTATAAAATAATTTGCCATTTCCCATGTTTGTATCATGGATGTAATGATAAGGTTATAGGCTAAATCATGCTAACTATGTTTGATGGTTCCAAAGGAAACCCATCAGTATTTAGCTGCTTCCCAAACCTGAAGGCATTTGACCCGCTTTGCAGTCTTTGCCTTGTTCAGTAATGGAAAGAGCATGGCGTTCATGCAGAACAGTATAACCCTCTAGCCAGTCCTTACATGGAGTAATCTCTACTACACTAATCACCACGCTATAGGAAGTATCTGATCATACGTTTCTGAGGATGTTACCAAGGATGGAGAATTGTTTTTATGAAGTGAGACTAATGAGGGAGCACTGTTTTTCATGGAAGAATTGGAATTATGGGGATATTGAAGTGTACAAGATTGTGTGAAGCCTAGACAGAGTGAAGAGGAACAACCATTTTCCTTTAGGTCAATAACAAGGAGCATCAATTATGGTGGAAGGGACAGAAGGAAACTTGAGGAAATTTTTTTTAGGAATGTTGAGTATTCTAAAGGGTATTTAACCCTCATCAAAATTACCTGAGAGACTACATGAATCACAGGAATCTATAAAGCTGCAGACAGGTCAGAGAAGCAGTGTTAATCTAAATAGCTTTTCTTTGATTACCAAGGACATTAGGGATAGAGGTGAGAGTTGGAGAGGGAGAAGGTTGCTTGGCCTTGTGCCATTTGTGAGTTTGTGCAATTCAATGGAATTCATCTTGCTCCTGTACCTAACTTCAATTAGTCTACATGGAAGTAAGATCATAAAATCTATAAAACAGGCTTCAGATTCAATATCATATGTATTACCTTATTGGGTAAACTATGTTAACTTTAATAGAGAATTTTAACATTTTGATTGATTGTAATAGGGTGCATAAGGTAAGATTATTTCCTCAAGAGGAAAATTGGGAAAATGAGATATCAATTTAAACTATCATGAAGAGAAGATGGAGAGAGGTGTGAAGATTTATTTTAAATCTGAAATACATGAAACATTGGCACCAGTATAAGGCCAGATAAACTAATATAGGGAAATCTTTAAGCTTTGAAGACACCATGAATTCGTTTTCAGTTATTCTAAAGAAAGTGCTGGTGAGGCCATTTCTGTACAATAATGATTCATGATTGGGCACATAACCCAAAACTTATATTCAGGAAGTAAGATCCAAGGAATTAACCTGATAAATCAATTCAAATTTAAATGCACTGAAATAAGTAGAATATTTTAATAAGAGAATATGTTGGATATAATTATCAATGTCATAGATAAGTTATCTACCTAGTCAGAATTAAGATATAAATAACTCCGTGTTTTATACTTTTCTATCCATTACTCTGTATTCAGTGACATCTGCTTCACAGATTTATGCTGAACTTGAAAGTACAGCAATAATTAAAGGACAGGTTTTTTTTTCCTGATGCACCTTTTTCCCTGACAAGAGAATATAGGTTTAATTTATTCAGCTATCACTGTCTTTGTCATGGAACATGGCCACAGAGACTAGAGCAGCCTCCAGTGAGAGAGGGAAAATAAAGTCTGTCACAATTGAGCCTAATTGTGTGCTTACAATTTTTCAACAGAAGTTTCCAGGTCATACCCATATTGAGATCTTTCTGCCATCATCCTAAAAATACTGGTTCTTATTCTGACAGTCTAACTGTGAATATTAAATTATCATTCATAAATAATTGATCAGTAGTACTGGCAATGAATTTACCCTTAACCCTAAGGACAAGCTGCTAGTAGAGTGTGCTACTCGGCCTAAAATATTGTGATGTAAGAAAAATAACACTAGCAAGTTAGAATAATTCACTTAACTAATATGAAGAGCTGTTAACAGATGAATCCAGGCTCAGATGAACACACATTTTGAAAAATTTGTAATTGAATTGATGATTTGGTTTTAACATAAATTGTGAAAACTAAATCTCCATTTACTAAATGTTGTTATAACGGTGAAATGATAAGCTTAAACATGGCAGAGGTATTACTACTGCTTTTGAGCCTCAGGTCTGTTTGATGATTTATTTACGAGCAGAAGATGATTGAAGTAAGCTAGGTGTAATTGTAATGCTTGAAAAATCAAAACCTTCTGATTTGGAAATGTGAAATAGAAACATAGAAATCTACAGTACATTACAGGCCCTTCAGCCACAATGTTGTACCAACCATGTAACCTACTCTAGAAGCTGCCTAGGATTTCTCTACCACATAGCCCTCTAATTTTCTAAGCTCCACACACCTATCCAAGGGTCTCTTAAAAGACCCTATTGTATCTGACTCTACCACCTTCACTGGCAGTGCATTCCATGCACCAACCAACCTCTGTGTGAAACACTTACCTCTGACATCCCCCTTGTACCTACTTCCAAGCACCATAAAACTATGCCCCCTCGTATTAGCCATTTCAGCCTTGGGAAAAAGCTCCGGCTAGCCACACGATCAATGCCTCTCATCATCTTATACATCTTTTATCAGGTCACCTCTCATCCTCTGTCCCTCCAAGGAGAAAAGGCTGAGTTCACTCAACCTATTCTCACGAGGCACACTATCCAATCCAAACAAAATCCTTGTAAATTTCCTCTGCACTCTCTCAATAGTATAAAATTACTGGAGTGATTTGGCAGATTAGGTAGTATCTGCAGAGAAATAGAGATAACTTGCAGCAAGTGACCTTCAAGCAGTACCAGTGCTATTATTGTAAAATATTTGCAGTGGTAGATGGCTGGATGCAGAGATTATTATCATATGAAATAGTGCTGTGCATATTTAAAAGAAAATTCATTTATTGAAGATGCTTTAACAAATGAGCAATGATTCTGTTCATTCTTATTATTGAAATACTCTCAGCTATAAATTCCTGATTGTGATTTCTTTGGTGATGTACATTCTCATCCTTTTGATTAGCGTGAATGGGTTTATTTTAATATACATTGTTATATAAAAGAAAAAGAAAAAGTAAGATCAAATAACACATCCTGGGAATTGGAAAGTTATCACTTTTATATTGCTCCATACAATTGATGCATTACAGCCTGAATTTGTTTGAAAGTTATAGGATGGATATTTCATGATTTCATTGAGTACATACTAGTAAAATGTGAACAGTCATCGGATAAAATTGCTTTGGTATATAGTTTAGTTATTAATTTACATACAATATTAGGAAACATAATCTGAGCATATATACTTTACATAAAGGTAGACAATTTTATTTGATATGTAAAGATAAACAGTTCAGGCTTTTTCTTAAATGAATGGAGTACATGCTAATCATAAGACATGGTCCATACTTCATTTTTATTACAATGATTCCACAAATGCTTTCATGATGGCACCTTGGCAACAAGAGTGTTGCGTTTAGAAAAAGGAAGACACAAATTTCCTGACAGGCTACATTAAAATTTAATATGTGAGTGCGCAAGAGATGAATAATCTTTAGAGATTCAAAACTAGAGGTCTTAATATCAGTTTATAACTAATTAGTCAGAAATTCAGGTGTTATTCTTTAATCAAGAGTGGAGAAATTGGATCATAGAGTAATTGATATAAATTGCATTGATGGGGATGCCAAATAAGAGCAGGTAAAATTATAACCTACAGTATATGTTACAAAGCTGAAAGACAATATGGAAAGACAAGATTCACATGGAGCATATAGTATTGGTTTATTGGGTCAAGTGACATTGTGTTTGCATCACAACAAATGTTGCTTGTTGGTTCCAGTTTTCCTCAGCAGATTCACATGTGGCAGAGTGTAAATCGGGATGCTGATTTGTAATCACCTATTTTGTGCTCCCACAAAGGCAAAATGGAATGGATGATGTACCACAGGGGCCAGTGCTGGGGTCTCAGCATATAACAGCTTATGTAAATAACTTGGGCAACAATGCTGAATATATTGAAGGAAAGATGTGAATGCACTGGAAGTTGTTCAGAGGTTTACTAGGCCAATAACTGGACCAGTAGAAAGGTTGTCTTACAGAGAACGATTGGATAGCCTAGTCTTATATCCACTGGAGATCATTGTGTAAGAGTGCACTAATCTGCAAGATTCTAAGTAACTTTGACAGGGAAGTAGGGGAGATGTGGAGATGTTTTCTGTTGTGGGCAATCTTTAATTAGAGGGACACTGTCTAAAAATAAGGGTCATCCATATAAGATAGAGATGAGACAAGTTGTTTTTTCTTTATCAAATGTTCATTAAAACATTTAGTGAAATGTGTCATTTGCGTTTTCAACCAACATACCCAAGGATGTGCTGAGGGGCAGCCTGCAAGTGTTAGCACACATTCTAGCACCAACTCATCCTCAAAAGGAAATGGAAGCAGAACATGAATATTTTTAAGGCAGAAATAGGTAGCTACTCGGTAACCACTGGGGATAAGTGAATAGATGAGAGGTTATTGCAGATAGTCAGAAATGCCAAGTTGAGGTTACAATCAGATCACCTATGGTTTTATTGAATGGCAGAGCAGGTTTCATTAAGATGTCTACTGCTATTCCCACTCTTGATTTAAATATTTGTAAATTAGACTGAATGTGTGAAATTCAAGAAAATTAAGTGGTGACAATTAAGTGTAACACAGAGGCAAAGAAGCACTGCTATGTTAGTTGAACGAGGTATACATTAACATGACGAACTAGGCTTTGTTCTCTTTGCATAAAGTGCAGCTCACTTGTTTGATGAGTGTCAGAACCCAGAAGTATTTGGCACCCAAGTGAGCTCAAATGGCTGGTGGTGTAGTGGCATCCACACCAAACTTCAACGCAAATGGTCCCAGATTCGAATCCGGATGGTTCCTTGCATGCTTTTCATCCATGCAGGGTTGAGCATCGAGCTAGCAACTCAACCTCATAAAAAACAAATGCTAAGGAAATAGCAAGGCTACCACCTGATGTGCCAAACAAAGTGCAGAGGATTTAATTAATTACTAGAGTCTTCAGTTTTCAAGCACTAGATTCAAAGCCAGATGATACATAAAGCACAATTGCCTAGAAAATCATTCCTGTTCGGTAGCACTAAATACAATTGACTGTGTGTTATACTCTGAAATGAATTTTAAAGGTGAGTAGTAAGGTACCAACATGATTACAGAGCCCATATAGTCCTATCAACCAGGGATGGATTTCAAAATAGATGTGTTTATTAGATGACTTCCAATAAAGATCTTACTCTCCAGTAAATTCATCCCACTGTTTTGCTGAACACTGAAACATTTAATCAGTAAAGCTGATTACACTGAACAGTGCACTGCTTATAGAATATGTGTGTTCCATCAGGGGTCTGCTTATTTTTAGTATTTGGAGATAATAAGAGGATTATTTACAGCTAAGTGCGTGAAACATCAAACAAAATATTAAAATTAATGATGATCCAATAATAGGTCTATTTTGGATTGTGTTTCTTCTTCTAGGTCTGGCTCTGTGGTGGTTCAGTGGAGGTCCTACCCTGTTCTAGGGTTGGTCATGTGTACCAGAAACATTCCCATGACCCTCTACCTGATGAAGAGACCACAGTGAAAAACAAAATTCGTGTTGCTGAGGTTTGGCTGGATTCTTTCAAGGAGATCTTCTACAAAAGGGACCTGACTGCATATTTGCTTAGTAAGGTCAGAATAATCCTTATATTGCTCAATTTGAAACAACACTCATCTTTCAATTCACTAGCTCTGACAGGCTATTTGGATTTTTTCAAATTAAGTTTCTATTAAAAAGTTGTATTATAGTCAATATACATGTCTATATCTGCAAATAATAATTTATCCATCCGAAGGATTAAACCAAATTCAAAACTATCTGTGAGTTTCCAGTACAGGACAATTGACATTATTCTGAAAATGCTTTTAACATAAGAGTCTGATGAAGTTCAAGCAATCATTATCCTTTATTTCCAGCTGTGTACTGTTCCCAACGTCATCCAAAAGAGCACCAATTTCCTCATTTTCTTCCTTATCACCCCTTAAGTGAAAAACTCTCTCAATTATCAGAATGAGATTTAGTGATTGACAAGCAAAATGTCATAACAACTAAATATCAGTGAAAACCAAAGATAAGTTTTTCTTGGTTTCTAGTCTCAAACCCCAGCTACATACTTGGTTCTGAGACACATACTCCTCATGGCCACTTTATTTCTTACCTCCTTTACCTAATAAAGTGACCACTGAGTGTATGCTTGTGGTCTTCTGCTGCTGTGGCCCATTCACTTCAAGGTATGATGTATTGTGAGCACACTACTGTTGTAACGTGTTTCAGTTACTGTCACCTTCCTATCAGCTTGAACCATTCTGGCCATTCCTCTCTCATTAACAAGGTGATTTTGCCCACAGAACTGCCACTCACTGGCTGTTCTTTGTTTTTTTTTGCACCATTCTCTGTAAACTCTGGAGAATGCTGTGTGTGAAAATTCCACAAGATCAGCAATTTCTAAGACACTCAAACCACCTCTTCTGGCACCAACAATCATTCCATGGTCAAAGTCACTTAGGTCACATTTCTGCCCTATTCTGATATTTGGTCTGTACAACAATTGAATCTCTTGACCATATCTACATGTTTTTATGCACTGAGTTGCTGCCTCATGATTAGCTGATTAGATATTTGCTCTAACGAGCAGGTGTACAGGTATACCTAATAAAGTGGCCACTCAGTGCATTTTGGAGTTCTAAGGTCCCACTTTACTTAAGTTTAGATCACAAATCTAACCTTTAGTTGCATAAGACCCCTTATTTCAGTAAAAATGCCAGATTCTGCTCTGCCTTAGCTTATCTGCTATTGAAACCTTTAGCCTTGGCTATATCACCTTGCCTTGGCGTGTCTTGCTACAAAGAATGCCAATTTCCATTGTTCTATATTCTGTCATCTTAAGGTCATCAAAATTCTGCCAGTTTCACACCAATTTCATTTGCTCTTAATCTCTATTTATGCTGATTTACATTGTCCCCTTGTTAAAAATATTTCAATTTTTAGAATTTACCCTTTTTTCATATCTTTGCAAGGCCTTACCCTTCTTTTTCTCTGTAATCTCCAGACAGAGGTTGTTTGCAATTCAGAACACACTGCCTGAAAAGGTTGTAGAGGCAGGTGCTCTTACAACCTTTGTTGTTATCCTAGTAAGTATTTAATATAGAATTCTTATTTCTCCGATTTTAGGTACTGTGCCTTCAGTCACAATATCTAAACATCTTTGACATCTTACACTCCCTCCACCTTTTTACCTTCCTCTCCTCTGCATAGCTATCATTAAAACTCACTTCATTAACAATGGTTTTGAATTCACTAGAATGTGGAATTCTAGACCATGTATGTTTGGTGGAATCAATCAGTGGATCTGATCAGAAAATGGAATGGATTTTGTTTGGAGAATTAGATGGGTGCAGGGTGTGTTTAGATAATATCTGATCAGTAGAAGAACTGAATAGAATGCTTATACCAATATTTACTCTGGAAGGTACCTGTTTGAATTTTATGCTGATCTAAACAAGATCACGATGATAGACAATACACACAAAATGCTGGTGGAACACAGCAGGCCAGGCCAGGACTCTCAAGTCTTTTTGCACCTCTGATTTTATAATTTTTTTCTCTTTTAGAAGATAGTTTATAAATAATTTATATGTTTATTCCTTCTACCAAAATAATGACCATACACTTCCCAATTCTACATTCCATCTGCCACTTTTTTGCCTATTCTCCCAAACTGTCCAAGTACTTCTGTCTACTCCAAGTTTCCTCAACAAAACTTGCCCCTCTACCTATCTTTGTACTGTCTGCAAATTTGGCCACAAAGACATCAATTCCAACATCCATAATCAATGACATATAACTTGAAAAGTAACTGTCCCAATACCAAACCCTGCAGAACACCACTAGTCACCAGCTAGAATAGGCTCACTTTACTCCCACTCTTTGCCTCCTGCCAGTCAGCTAATCTTCTGCCAATGCTAGTATCTTTCCTGTTATACTATGGGGTGAACTGATGAAGCAGTCTCATGTGCGGCACCTTGTGAAAGGCCTCCTGATAATCCAAGTAAACAACATCTACTAACTCCCCTTTGCCTCTCCTACCTATTATTTCCTCAAAAAATTCCAATAGATTTGTCAGGCAAGATTTCCCCTTAAGGAAACCTTGCTGACTTTGGCCTAATTTAACGTGCCTCGAAGTACCCCAAAACCTCATCCTTAATAATGGGCACCAACATCTTCCCATTATTAAAGTCAGGTTACCTGGCCTACAATTTCACACAGAATGCTGGAGGAACTCAGCAGGCCAGATAGCATCTATGGCAAAAAGTACAGTCTACATTTTGGGCCAAAAACTAAGGTCCTGTGTTGTTTGGATTTCCAGCATCTGCAGCTTTTCTCCTGTTTGTGGCCTATAATTTCCTTTCTTCTGCCTCTCTCCCTTCTTAAAGAGGTCAAGATGAAAAGTATTTTCTGAAAAAAATGACAGCAAACTAGAGTAAGATAATATTATGAAAAGTTATCATTCCAATATACTACCCATTAACACTTGAGGACCTGAGTTAGAGGGGAAGGTTGAATGCATTCGGACTTTATTCCCTACAGCATAGGAGAATGAGGGCAAATGCAAGCAGGTTTTTACCACTGAGGTTGGATGAGACTAGAACTAGAGATCATGGGTTAAGGGTAAGAAGCAAAATGTTTAAGGGGAACATGAGAGGGAACTTCTTCAGTCAGCACCTGCTGAGAATATGAAACAAGCTGCCAGTGGAAGTGATAGATACAGATTCAATGTCACCATTTAAGAGAAATTCGGATAGGTACATGGATAAGAGGGGTATGGAGGGCCATGGTCTGGGTGCAAGTCAATGGGACGAGGCAGATTAATAATTCAGCATGGACTAGATGGGCTGAAGGGCATTTTTCTGTACAGTAATGTTCTGTGACACTGTAATTGAAGACCTGTGTTTCAATTGCCTCTTGATCATGCATTGTAGCACAATTTCATCTTTCCTTTCTTATATACAAAATAAGTTCTGGGAGACCTATTCAGTCAGTCACGGTCCATGAGAAATTTCAGTCTAATATTATCTGATTAACCTGTTTAAAAGATTTTCAAGTCAACACCATCCAGTTTGCCTTCATCCTTCTCAGTGGACACACAGTGCAACGCCACAGTTATGAACAAATCTCAGCAATGAACCCCCGAGTGGTGGGAGACTTGGTAAACCACAAGTCCAAAGACACCTGTTGCTCCCCAGCTTGTATATTTAACATATGTCATGAGTCACTCAGCTATCACCAGTCACTCATCATGTATGCCAAAATATTATTTCCTGAAGCTCATTACGGAGATTACAAAACACATTGTTAGATGTTTATTGAATTAAGAATGGAAAGAAAGTTGAAGTGGCATAGTTGCCAGTCAGTAAATGAAGAAAAGGAAGAGTTAATGTTTCATTGAAATCAATTTAGCTAAATTCAGAGACTATTATCTGTTTTTCCACTCATTTTGGTAGGCTGAGGTGCCTGACTGTAAGGAACGAATGCAACTGCGGAAGAGACTAAACTGTAAGAATTTCCACTGGTTTTTAACTAACATCTACCCAGAACTTTATGTACCCGAGGACAAGCCAGGATATTCTGGGGAGACAAGACAAAGGTTTTTGGTATTTTATCTAACGTTCTGTTTGCTATTCTAATTAAAACTAATCAGAAGAACAGAAAGCTTTCTACATGAAGTTCCCTTTAGGTATACATCCTAGCTAAAATCAAAAATAGAAACGTAGCATAAAAACAGGAAGTATTAGAACATTCAGGAGTTTGGACAGCATCTGTGGAAAGTGAAACAGTACTGATATTTCCAGTTGCAAAACATCATCAGAGCTGGGAAAGTGAAAAAACTATTTGTAGTTCTGCAGGGGATGGGGGAAGGACAAAAGGAAAGTCTATAATATGATGAGGTTATGATTTCCCAGCTGATTCCAATGATTGCAGGACTGAAAACAATGAGAGAAGTTAAGAGCATAAAACAACAGGGTATGTTAACAGTGTGAAATGCAGGAGCGATCTGTTGCAGAAACTTGGGAGATCGATCCCATTGTAACTCCCAGCTATCCCACTCTAATCTCTATGTCTATGGTTCTGTGTTATTCCAGTGTATCCCAAAGGGAAAATTAGTAGGGGAACACAACAGCACTGATAGCCCTGCATGGAACTGATGGGCTGATATGGCTTCCTATCTTGAAAGGAAATGTAGAAGTAAGCTCGACTGCAGACAGCACTTTACGCACGGTCCAGGCACACTGTGGTCTCTTAGGACCTGACATTGAATTTAACAATTTCGGATAATGTGTTCTTCATGTTTGTATCAGAACTGACTATTCTCTTCTGTAAGGTTTTCTAACTGTAATATCAATTGAGTTCACCTGCTCTGCAGACTTTGCCCATTGCTGGGCTTTTCTAGCATTCTCCATTTGATTTCAGATATCAGCAGCAGCACCTCCTTGCATTTCACATCTTTAATATGTCCCACCCCTTAGTTTTCTAGTTGCCTTTGTTAATCAATCAGCTACACAGCTTCACCAACAGTTATCACAACAACATTTTGACCTCACCTGATTATTCTATATGCATTATTCTCATTCTCCATTCTAAAGACTACCATATTTTCCAACTTTTCCCATTCTGATAAAGGGTCTTCAAACTGTTTCTTTTTTCAGAGATGCTTCTTAACTTCAGAGTATTTTCTGCACTTCTGTTTCAATGCTTTTATTGTGAATATTACAAACAGTGTTGCATACAGAAACAGTACACACTATAAATCATCTAAGTTTGAAATAATACGCTACATATAAACAAAAGTAACAACTTGTTATAAGCCTTGTTCTTTAAGGAATCTATGTCATACCTCAAAAAATGGGATAGTGTTCTAAGTTTAATGAGGAGCTATTTGATTAAAGAATAAAGAGACTGAAGGAATATTTAATTACTTCCTGTAAATTATCTTGAACACTTAATTGCCCTTTCTGAAAGAGAGAATGTAAAATAGTGAGCAGTGGAAAGAATGATGATTATCATTGTCCTCATTTATTGCATTTATTTCTTACTTCCAGCTGTACAATATTGGTACAGGTTTTTGTGCAGATTATGAAACTAAATGGAGTACCAGTGGATACCCCATTGTCCTCGCACCATGCAGTGGAAATGGGAATCAGGTAATACCTCCAGTATCTAATATTCTAAGAAAATTCCACTGATAAATATCTGGTTCACTTAATATTGTAATTGTGAACAGTTATCAATTCCAATCCTCTCATGGATTCATTATTAACATAAATCTTTGACAGTAAATGTCAATTAATGAATTGCTAACATCTTCATAACTGAATAACTCAAGACCAATTGTACAGGCAGAAGCCTGAAGTTCAATGGAGCTAATTGCTTTCATACTTATTATATTGAATATTTGTAATTGCATATAGTGGTTCCAACTCCTGCTTGGTCTACCAAATTTAGATTCCTGTAAGTTGAAAGTGCTAGTTTGTTATAGCTTCAAACAGTTAAATTTAATAGAAATATAAATTGGCTCTTAACCCCTTGGCTGTTCCTCCATTCAATAAAATCATTGTTGATTTCTAGTTCAACTCTTTATACCTACTTTTATTCCATGTTTTCTAATTAATTTGATTTAAAATAAACTTCTACTATCAGATATAAAACTAATAATTATCCAGTTGAAAACTGTTGCAATTTTAAACCACACTGTGAAGAAAGTGTTTCCCAACTTTACTCTTGAAAGACCCAGCTCTAATTTTTAACCTCTGCCCTCTTATCTTGGATTTCCCAGCAACAGAAATACTTGCTCTCTATTCAACCCATAGTTTCTCCTCAATATCTTAGGAACTTTGCCAAAATTACCCTCCCAGCCTTAGCTATGGGTTTCTTGCTTTATTCTATTCTTCAATTAATAAAGTCAAGAACTTAAGGTTGGGCAAACATCTGAACTGATTTTATTTGATCCTGTCCCATTTGTTAGCTGTTTTTAAAATAGGACAGCAGTAATTTGCAGTTAATTTAGAGAAAATAAGTAGTTAACTATGCAGTATGTTTAACTAGTAATTTTAACAGGAACTTGATTAGGTTGCACCAAAATAGGTTATTTCCAATTTTGATGAATTTCTATAAAACTGTTATATTACTAATCTATCTTTTTTTTTAATATATAGCACTTTGAATATAACAGTATAAGGGAAATCCGGTTTGGTGCCATGGTAGAACTTTGCATTGATGTCAGAGATGACCAGGTCATATTACAGAACTGTACCAGCAAGAACAGGATGGAATCACAACAGCAATGGAATGTGCAGAAGGTTTGTCAGTCTCTATTTATTGACAACTATAAGACCATAAGATATAGGAGCAGAAGTAGGCCATTCAGTCCACCAAGTCTTTCCCTTGCCTTCACCCCATACCCTTAGATGCCCTGGCTAATCATGAACTTATCTATCTCTGCCTTAAATACACTCAATGACTTGGCCTCCACAGCCGCTCATGGCAACAAATTCCACAGATTTCCCACTCTGACTGAAGTAATTTCTCCGCATCTCTGTTCTAAATGAACGTCCTTCAATCCTGAAGTCCTGTCCTCTTGTCCTAGAACCCCCTACCATGGGAAATAACTTCGCCATATCTAATCTTTTCAGGCCTTTTAACATTCGGAATGGTTCTATGGGATCCCCCTTCATTCTCCTGAACTTCAGGGAATACAGCCGAAGAGCTGCCAGACATTCCTCATTGGGTAACCTTTCATTCCTGAAATCATTCACATGAATCTTTTTTTGAACTCTCTCCAATGTCAGTATATCCTTTCTAAAATAAGGAGCCCAAAACAACACACAAGACACCAAATGTGGTCTCACGAGTGCCTTATAGAGCCTCAACATCACATCTCTGCTCTTATATTCTATACCTCTAGAAATGAATGCCAACATTGCATTCGCCACCTTCATCACTGACTCAACCTAGAGGTTAACCTTTAGGCTATCCTGCACAAGGACTCCCAAGTCCCTTTGCATCTCTGTATTTTGAATTCACTCCACTTCTTTGCCCATTCCCTTAAACAATCTAAGTCTCTCTACAGGCTGTCTTTTTCCTCCACACTACCCAATTCTCCACTTATCTTTACTTTGTCACGAATCCCGTGACAAGTTGAAAAGGACCAGCAGAAATGGAACACACCTGGAGTCTGGTTTACTATTAAGACTATATTTATTACTACTATGAATTAATATCATTAAAACCGGATAATACAATACAGGTTATAAACTATTATATATCTCCATAGATGTGTGTGTGGATACAAAGATAATAGTCCCGGAGGTAGATATCAGTCTTATGGTGTCAGGTAAGTTTAAGCAGTTCAGTTCACTTTGTGTTGCGTCGAGTTGAATTGATGGAGACAGAGAGAGAGTGTGTTAATTGAGTTGTTGTTTAATTTGGCAGCTTTAGTTGTTCTTGCTTCCGAAGTCTTTAGAGTCACTTCCTGTGAACCCCACACAGACACAGACGGACAGAGCCCCTTCTAGGGAACGGTCTACTAACCCACGGCACGGGTTCACCACCAGCAGACCCCTGCAGGCAAGCTCTTACCTGCACTGGTAATCCCAGGTCAAAATAAATCGGTCCGTGGCCTCCACCCTCATGGTGGTCTTAAACTCCACCAGTGGTTTCTCGGGTAGCTTCCGCACTTCTCCCGCGTCACATCTCCTCTGTGGTTATCAGGCCAACAGCCTCAACTTTTTATATTCCATCTGGAATTCCAACTGTCCGTTAGCTCAACCATTCTGAGCTGTTACCATGGCGACTTCCCAGCTCGTGTCTCAGCTGGCACCGTACTCTCACTCTCAAGGTCACAATTAAAATTGTTATCAAAAACAAGTCAGGGTCCTCTCTCTCCTTTAATTGCCTCCTTGTTCATTAGACTGCTGAATTTTCTAGCAGTTTCTCACCTGCGTGACAGTATCATCGGCAAAGTTAGCCACAAATCCATTAATACCATAGTCCAAATCATTGACATATATGGTAAAAAACAGTGGTCCCAACACCGACACCCGTGGAACTCTACTGGTATTTGGCAGCCAGCCAGACAAGGATCCTTTTATTCCCACTCTCTGTTTTTTGCCAATCAGCCAATGTTCCACCCATGCTAGTAACTTCCCTGTAATTCCATGGGCTGTTATCTTGCTAAGCAGACTCATATGTGGCACCTTGTCAAAGGCCTTCTGAAAATCCAAGTACATCACATCTACTGCATCTCCTTTGTCTACCCTGCTTGTAATTTCCTAAAAGAATTGCAGTAGGTTTGTCAGGCAGGATTTTCCTTTCAGGAAACCACGCTGGCTTTGGCCCATCTTGTCATGTGCTTCCAGGTACTCCATAATCTCATCCCCAACAATTGATTCCAGCAACTTCTCAATCACTGATGTCAGGCCAACAGGTCTATAGTTTCCCTTCTGCTGCCTCCACCCTTCTTAAGTAGTGGAATAACATTTGCAGTTTTCCAGTCATCCAGTACAGTGTCAGCATCTATCGATTTTTGAATGATTATTGTTAATGCCTCCGCATTCTCTCCAGTTACTTCCTTCAGAACCCAAAGGTGCATTCCATTAAGTCCAGAATATTTATCCACCCTCAAACCTTTAAGCTTCCTGAGCACATTCTCAATTATAAATTTTCACTGCTCACCGGCACTCCCTGACACTCTTGAATGTTCGGTATACTGCAGATATCTTCTACTGTGAAGACGGATGCAAAATTGCATTAAGTTTCTCTCCCATCTCTGCATCTGTTATTACAGTATCTCCGTCATCATTTTGTATTGGTCTCATTTTCTCCTTGACTCTCTTTTACCCTTTATATACTTAAAAAAGCTTTATACGCAACTATTTAGACCAGGGGTTCCCAAACTTTTTTTATGGCATGGACCAATACAATTGAGCAAAGGATCCTTGCTTAATTTCATCAGTCACCTTTCTTACCTACTCAAGAGATTCATTGACATTAGTCTGACATGACCCGCCCTGCACAAAGCCATGCTGATTATCCCTTATTAGACCATGCTTCTCCAAATGCCCTTAACTCCTATCCCCAAGAATCCTTTCCATTAGGATAATTTCTAATGTTGTTTTACAAACGAGATCTCTTTGTGTTATGCTTCTATTAATATGATGTTTTAATGGAGCTGTTACATGTTAATGTCAGTATATTTTAAAACCTAATTCTTGTCCTCACGTTGATAATGCTGAATGACCTGGAACAGGAGTCAGCTATCATGCAGTTCTATAAATAATACTGGTGAAATATTAAGGAAGAGCATGGGATTTACACATTTGTAATGTTAGTTTATATTTTTTGTGACATTGTAGAAAAGTAAGTGGAACCTTGGTAAAATGCCCATTTGCATTGATCCTTCGTTTTCACACATTCTCTAGTGAAGTTTTTGGCAGGAGACCACGGAAATCAACTGGTTACTTTTCAACTTATTTTCTCCCTTCCAAAATGTCTTCACTTACAATGTAATAAATAACATTTGGAATTTGTATGTATTAAAAATGTGCTTTAAGGCATTTCCTCAAACATCAGTCAAAGCCTTTTTCCTTCTCTGTTCAGTTGGAGGACATAAAACCCTTAATATACCAAATATTCTTAGAATTCTAATAGATTCATTAGTTACTACCATGGACTGTATTTTTCACAAATGCAGCATGTTTTAGGATGAAAACCAGGCAGCTGAAAGTGTTAACAGTGTTATAAGTCCCTCTGCCCTAATCACCACCCAGTTAGCCAGGATTCTACTTCTCTGTACTGGGGTAATGACCGCTTCCCACACTGGACCTGATTGCACTAGGTCCAGTCACTGCCCCACCCACACTGACTACATCAAATGCAAGGTGTTGGCCAAGCTGATCCTCCGTACCCAGGTGTCCTTCTTCCAAATTGGAACAGGTTGCAGGCAGTGACTGGCTTTCAAATCCTGATTCTGCTCTCCCCAAACACTGTTTAAACTAAAAGGTCGCCAATTCAAGACACAAGTGAGGCAAATGAAAACAATTGATGGGAACAGAGCAAAGGACAGATATATCTCTAACTCACTTCAGATTTGCCTGTTTCAATCTGCAAGCAAGGTAGTCAAAGTGACCTTACCACCAGTTAGCAAATTGGTATAAATTAGCACGTTAAATTGCTTACTCCTCATATAGATTGGACATTTAGAGCTGTTCAGATACCTGGTCATTAAACTGATGTTTTGACAACTTTGTTTAGGATTCATAAATTTAACTTTAATTTGTTTCAGTGGTAAGTTTATGACTAGTACATCTATTGCAGGTGAGCCTGAAATTCTGTGAAGTTTTTCACATCACATTATAACTCCGGCAAATGGCCAGGAAACCCCAGGTAAACAACATAAGCAACAGTTTAATAGCCATTTTAAACAGTTTTCCTGCAAAAAATAACAAGGAAAGCACTGTACAATTTCAAATCTCACTAAACCCTGGATTGGCTTGTTTAGGATGAAACTATTAAGGTTTTTTATTTAATACCTGGGATATTTGATTTTTGTATATTGTAAAAATATATTGGGTTTATATCTGTAATGGAAGCATTTATGTGAATAAACGTATTTTTGTGCAAATATATCAGAAGAAAGAAATTGGAGGACATAAATTTCTAGATCTGTAACATTGGCATGAGCACATAGAAAGCAGGCAGACTAAAAGAAAAGCACAAGTACTTTGTCCATGATTCTCTATCCCTAACCTTAAATAGGCAGAATCCTCTGAACAATACATCCATAATTTTCCAGTGATATACCCTCTGCATTCAGAGCTATGTCCAGTGTTTTTTATTAAAGCAAAATTAGAAAAATAATTCAAAAGGGAAACAGCCTGGCAAAATAAATCATCATTTTATTTGCTCTTTTGAAGTTTATCTCCAGGGAGTGTTGTGAGGGGAAAAGAATCAGCTAATTAAATTAAACTTAAATGACTGCTGTTGAAGATTCCTTTTATTCTTGGTCCCTTAGCTCCCAGTGGAGCATAGGCCATCAATAACCTTGCGTCTCCATTATCCTCTGCTCTGAGCCAGTTTCTCAAGGGTGGAGCAGGAGTGTACTGTCCCCATCGTTCGTGTCATGTGCTCACTCATTGAGGAGCCTCTTCTCACAAAGTTGATGGTATGGTTGGAGTTCATCAATGTTTCTGTATTCCATTGTATCCAGTGTAGAGGGATTGGCCTATACAGCTTCACCAGGGCCCTCTTGGCTAGCTTTACCCATTTCCACCTTTCACAACTGGGACATCGAGTTAGATAGACTCTGAGAGGCGCTGTTGAGAATTAAGAAGAAAATGAGTGTAATTTTGATCAGATTTTTGGCTTTCCTACTTGTTACTTAAGGGATTATGTGCTTCTTGTACAACAGGGATCTAAGTGGATATTCTGATTTTACTTTGCAGAGTGGAGAAATTATCCACGTCTTTTCTGGGAAGTGCATCGAGGCAATAAGGAATGCTACAAGCCAAGACTTGTTTCTGAGACCATGCAACAAGTCTGCCACTCATCAGTTGTGGCGATTTGAGCAACTGTCCGTCATAAATGAGAGATGAGCGATCATTCCTGACACCTATTATGTGATGGCTGCAGTTCATATCCTCCTGTCTGGTCAGGAGTTGTGAAGCATTTCAAGGACGTGCAGAACCTAGACTACTGACCACAAATTGTGCCTTGTATATTTTTTTGCACCAAAGGAAACCCTCATAATAGGAGAGGAAACTTTAAATATTTCTATGCCATCATTTCCAACGGAGCTGGAAATGATGATTAAAAGCAATCTTCTGGCATAATTGATCCCTCTAAACCCTACCTGTAACCATGGTTACTACAGCAGAAACTAAACTAATAAATAGCAAAAGCAGGATCCATTTATTGTGTATTTTCACTTTTTATATATTTAAATTTTGTTGAATAGCACTGTGTACTTTAATGATTAAATAAGAAAAAATAAATTTCAACAGCATTCCATTCAAGTTGTCGTATTTTTCCCAATGTATTAAATACAGCTTGTTTTCAAACTGAAATAAGAAAGCAAATACTGCAATAGTCGATGGCTCAAGCTAAATAAATCAGAATTTAAAAACCTAGGAAGATCTGATATTCCATTGCAGACTAGGTAAAAATACAATCTAATGGACAAATTAAATTGTGTAACATACACATTTAGTTGTCCAAAAACATTGAGGGAAATGCTTTTGGGGATGGAGAATAGTTTAATCATAACCCATTAGGCAGGGTATCAGCAACAGGCCAACTTAAAGGTGAAATAAAATCTGGAAGCAAAGTGAACTGATATTAACACATCCAGGAATCAAAGGCACTGTTCAAATGGACAAGTGTCTATCACAAAGTGCTGGTTTATTACAATACGATACTGATCCAATCAATATGAGAAAATTGTTTTAATAAACAATTAGTAGCATGCAGACAACGGTTTGCCTTAATTGTCATTGCTCATAGCTGCAGAGATCCTCAGTGATGGCAATTGTATGAAGGTCAACATGGTTAAAATAATACCACTCATTACTTTGGTTTAAAAAAAGAAGTCCACTCAATTGATTTAAGAAACAAACATTTCTCAAGCAGAAGTATTATTACATTCCTTTGTTTGCTCTGGACTCCTAACAACAGTGAATGGACAAGCATCTTCTCTGTTTTTAACACTTGGTACCGTTCACAATCCTGATCGAAAAGTGAAGGACTTGCCATCAGTACAAAATCTCCTTTTATCCACATGATCAAACATCTTGTCATATGACAAAACCTTAGTCACATGACAAATCATTACAGCAAATCTAGTTTTAACACACTAACCATTACCACACAAGCTGTTATAAGTTTATTAATAGTTTGCTAATCTTTGCTTTCTAACTAATTAACCAATATTCAACCCATGTTATACATTACTTCCAAATCCACATGCTCTAATCTTGTTGATTGCCATTGTGCAGAAACATATTGAATTCCTTCCACAATGCAAATAAAACACATCCACTGGTTCCTCTAGTTTTTATCAAAGTCTTAAAGAATTCCAGCTGTTTTGTAAAATGTGATTTTTCTTTTGTCAATCTACATTGGCATTGTTCAATCTTATTATCCTTTTCAAGGTATTCTTGTTATAGATTCCAGTATTATTCCTACCACTGATGTTAACTAGTCTGTAGTTTGTTTTCTTTTTCTCTCATTACTCTGCAATCCACAGGAACACTTCCAGAATCTATAAAACTTTTAAAGATATTACCCAGAGCAGTTACTATCTCCAAAGTCACCTCCTTCAAAACTGTAGTGTAAATCAATCATCAAATCTTTGGTTTACAAATAAGAGAAAATCTGCAAATGCTGGAAATCTAAGCAACCCTTGGTTTTTCAACTTTCAAGCACACCAACTTCTCTAGTAATATTTTTGACTAATAATTCTTTCAATTTGTCTATCTTTAATTTTCTCTAATATTGTGTGCCTTTTTAAATTAAGATGCAGAGCAACCGATTTGGCAATGTGATATTCCTCTCATTGGGATTCATCCAGTACTTTCCCCAAATATGTTATTTCTTTAATGTCAAACATTGCCTAACCATCATCAAATGTCCCCTCGATTCTGGCCATCCCATCCATTTACAGCTACCATCAGGCAGGGGTATAGAAGTCCCACAATCCACACCACCATGTATAAGAACTACTACTTTCCTTCAGTCATTTGGCTCTTGAACCAATTGGCACAACCCCAATCACTGCAGTTTAGTAACACTATGATCACTTTATCATTTGGCACTAAAGTTAACTTTGTTTTATTTTGTCCTAATTATGTTTTCTTGTAAAATGTGTACAAATTGTTTAATTGATGTTTTTTCTTGTTATTGGTGCTGATACGAAGCGAGGTGCCGCAAATTCTGTTTCTCATTGCACCTTGCGTACATGTACTTGCCCATATGACAATAAAGTTGACTTTGATTTTAACCACTATCAGATTGTTCAATGTATTCTCTCAGTCATAGTCAACTCGACCCCTGCCAATGTATTTAGATTTGAGACTACGGCATTGAACTATATCACTTTTAACCTTATTGTTAATTTCATCTTATTATGGTCATTCTTCCTTCAAAAGCCCCTTGACAACTGTATTATCAATTAATCCTTCCTTACTGCATAATCCAGATCAAACTAGCCTTTTTTCCATTACCCTCATAGGGTTAAAATAATTGAAAAATGCTCTCAGTGGTGGAAGAATGAAGAACAAGGGTTGATGGATTGAAGGCAATTGGCAAAGCAACCAAAATCTAACATGAACTTCCTATGCTGCAAGTTCCTAGGGTCTGGAATAGAGCATAGAAAAGTACAGCACAATATAGGCCCCAAGGCCCAAAATATTGTGCTGACCCTTTAACCAAGATCAATCTAACACTTCCCTCCCACATGGCCCTCCATTATTCAATCATCCACATACCTATCTAAGAGTTTAAATGTCCCAGATGTATCTGCCTTTATCACCACCCCTGGCTATGTGTTCCATGCACCCATCACTCTCTTAAAAAAAACAAACTACCTCTGACAACCCACTTATCCATTCCTTCCATCACCATCAAGTTATTCCCTTTTGCATTAGCCACCTCTTCACTGGGAAAAAGTCTCTGGCTATCCATTTGATCTATGCCTTTTATCTTGTACACCTTTAAGTCACCTCTCATCCTCATCTCCAAAGAGAAAAGCCCTATCTTGCTCAATCTACAGTGGAGACAAGTTCAATTATACTATCCAAAAAGAAGCTGGATAAATAATTGAAGGGAAAGAATTTGCACGATAATAGGGAGAGGGACAGTGAAGTGGGAGCAACTGGATTGAAAAGGACTCTTGCTATGTTGTCATTAGATTATGGATTTATCCCAACACATACTTCCAAGTCAAGATGGTGTAGGATTTGAAAGGAAACATATTAGAGATAGCGTTCTCATAGGCTTGTTTCTCTCACACTACTAGATGGGAGAGATCACTGGAATAGAAATATGATATTCTCCAACATTTTTAATTATTAAAATTAGCCCTGATGTAGGATTTCAACCTGAAACATCAGCAATTCCTTCATTCCCATAGGTGGTGTTTGACTGCTGTGTTTCTCCATCTAATTGTCATTGCTTCAGATCCCAGCATATGGAGTGTCTTGTGTCTCCATTAATCAATTGCAGTTACTTCATTCCTTGAGTTATAAAGTAATTAGACTAAACTGGATAAAGTTGGACTCAAACAACAAAAAATTAGTGTTTGTGCTATGTGCCTCCATGAGTAATATTTCATTAAAGTGCAAAAGAACCAGGGGCTTTAAAACAGAAAAATATTATTTAAAGACTGATATCAGGAAATTCTTCTTCAATGAAAGCATGAATAAAATCTAGAACAAATCTTCTGTTAGAATAACACCTTCATTTATAAAGCAGTGGTGTGAATTAATTTGCGCAAAGTGGTCAGATATTTATCTCACAAAATTAAGACAGCATAAGTGAAAGTCATTTATATTTTACAAACATGTATATCTATTTTATTTTAAAACTAAATTCCTATTCACAAACCAGATAGTTGGCCAAATGTACATTTGTTGAAGGTAACTTATAACTTCAGATAAGAAAGGGTAATTAAAAACAGGCAGCTTCCAGTTGCAGATCAGACTAGAATAAGCAGGCAGACATAAAGTTTAAATCAAATAAATTTGACTTAAGGATAACGGAGCAGGTACAATGGGACAGATAATATATTAATATTCAAGATTAGATTGGCTATGGAAAATTGGTTAAGATATTTTGAAAATCAGGTGTATCAGAACAGTTTTTGTGGAAGGTAAACAGCAACATAAATCATAGACTGATTTGCTGGTTTCTGTGCTGCAATATTAACAGGAACTAGAAGGTTTTATTGTTGATGTTAATCATCATTCTAGTGTCTAAGCTTGCTCTTGGGTCTTCTAAAAGCTTTGCTGATTCATATACCTCCTTAAATTTAGCAAGTGTTCTGTTGAAGCTTTATAAAAATATAATGAACAAATAGCTCAGAGTGGCCTGGGGGCACTTCAGTTATATAGCACAAGTTGTAGTAATAAAACACCATCCCAAGAGAACTGTCAAACAAAATTTAACTGCAAGAAAGGTAAAAAGATACTGAGTGAAATGAAAATAAGTTTGTTCAGAGGCAGGTTTTAAGCAGCTATTAAAAAAAGAAAAGAGAGGTAGAGCCAGAGAGGTTTAACATGCTTAAGGCTAAAGCATTTGTGTATTAAATTTGTGGAGTTCAAGAGGTCAGAATTGGGGGTCAGGCTGGGAAAGAAAAGAGGCAGATTATGAGGGAAAGGGTTACAGAATTATGGAGGGGAGTGGAAGAGTCATTTGTTCACCCTGTTACAGTTCACAGCTTTGGAGGCTCCAGTGCACAGGATCAGAAGGGACTCCAGAGGGTTGTAGACTTCACTACTTCCATCACAAGACACAACGCTTCCCATCGTAAAGGACATCTTCAAGAGGTGGCGCCTCAAGGAGCAGCAACCACCGTTTAGGACCCTCACCAATCAGGAATGTCCTCTTCTTGATACTACTGTCAGGGGGGAGGTATAGGAGCCTGACGACTCACATTCTGTGATTCAGAAGCAGCTTCTTCCCTTTCATCGTCAGATTTCTGAATGCTCCATGAACTCATTAATACAACCTCATTGTCCATTTATTTTGCACTTTCTTTTTTTAAAACTTATAGTAACTTTATGAGTCTGCACTGCTACAAATTTCATCACATAAGACAGTGATAGTAAACCTGTCTCTGATTCGATCATATTTCAATATATAAACAATTTCAATTAATATTCGCACAGGTACAGAAGTTCGGTCGCCGCTGAATCAGACACACACACTGCTAACTTTGGAAAAAGATTCCATTACGTTCTAGAGGAGAAATGTCTCCTTTTCCAATAAATTGGATTATTACTGCCCCATGTACCAACGTTGAGTGAGAAACTTTTAATGCATACCATTTATACAGATCAATTACAATAATGTGTTGAGGTTGTTATGAATGTGACGCAACTCTGAAGGGCCAAAGGGTAAAAAGTCGCCCCCTCCTTTTTGAGAATCGCAAGATCACTATTATTTCGGGTCTGAGACCCAGGAAGTGAGAGAGAAACATCCAGAATACACAAGGTTTGGAATGTGTCCTGACCTCAGCGGAACGGAACCACTGATAATGGCCATTGTCTCTTGGAGAAGGAATTGTGTATTGAGTGCTGTACTATTCATTGAAACCCCTCAGGGGACAACCAGAGTGGTCTGGTTGAGGGGTTGCATCATCCCAATCTGATTGACATCTGAGACCCTGTGAGTGAGGATAAAAGACGGGTCTGGGGAACAACCCCTTCTGACGCACCAGGAGAAATGCTAGAAATCCCGTGACAGCGTTTTATAGCGAAAGCCAGTGGGGGCTCGTGTGTGTCCTCCCTTTGCCTGGGTAGCGAGCTCACCACGGAAGAACGGTTCAGCTAAAGGAGAGGTCACAATTGAACAGCCACGACAACGAGACACCTGACGGATCGAAATCATAAAGGAAGGTTGGCAAAACCCGTAGCGGTAAATGTTCCCATTCTCTCTCTCTCTCTCTCCCCAACAATTGCAACCCAGCGAAAACCAAAAGACAGCAGTTTGTGGAACTGCAGTGAACTTTATATTTCCATCAGACAATACATTATCCCCTAGACAACAATAGAGCTTATTTCTTATTGATTATTATTATACCCGCACTTTTAGATTTAGTATTGACGATGTATATTATCTGTATATTTACATTGATATTATTTTTGTGTATTTTTACTAATAAATACTGTTAAAAATAGTATCATCAGACTTCAATGGACATCTCTATCTTTGCTGGTAAGTGACCCAGTTACGGGGTTCGTAACAACGTGGGGCCTCGTCTTGAGATTTGATACCAAATTGGAGGGCCAGTAAATCGGGCTTTTAAGTCCAAACTTGGGTCTGGTTGTGCAGGTAACCAGATGGGAAACCAGCAAAGATGGACGTAGACGAATTTATAAAAAACCTGACTCCGGAGGCGCTGGAGGCTGCCACAAAGTCGGACTTGATAAATATTGCGAAAGGACTAAATCTCGCAGAGGTGAGGTTGTCAATGAAAAAGCGGGAGGTGCAGAGGGCCATAACTCAGTATTATATTGTGAAGAATGTGTTTTCGGCTGAGGTATTGGAAAATATCCCTGAAAAGGTACCAGCTAGTGGGACGGCTGAGTTAGAGTTGGAAAAATTAAGGTTGGAGCATGAAACTAAGTTAAAACAGCTGGAAGCAGCTGAAAAGGAAAAAGAAAGAGCCGAAAAGTAAAGGGAGTATGAGCGCCAGCTAAAGGAGATAGAGGTGAAAAGGGAGAAGGAAAGAGCTGAAAAGGAGCAGGAAAGAGCTGAGAAACAGAGGGAGCATGAAATTGTTAAAACAGCTGGAAGCAGCTGAAAAAGAGAAGGAAAGGTCCGAAAAAGAGAAGGAGAGAGCCGAAAAGGAGAGTGAGTATGAGGAGAAAGAGAAACAGAGACAACATGAGTTGGACATGGAGAAGTTCAGGCAAGAGCGAAGAGCTCAAGGGCCAGACCGAGAGGAGAGATTTAATGTTAGTCGGGAGTTTAGGTTAGTTCCTCCGTTCGAGGAGACGGATATTGACAGTTATTTCTTGCATTTTGAAAAGGTGGCCCAGAGATCAGTGGGTGGTGTTATTACAAATTGTGTTAAAAGGGAAGGCACAACGGGCATATACAGCGTTGTCTATGGAGGAGGAGGAGTCTGAGAATTATGAGAAAGTAAAGGAGGCCATTCTTCGGGCCTATGAATTGGTACTTGAGGCCTATAGACAAAAGTTCAGAAATTTAAAGAAAGGGTGGAATCAGATGTATGCAGAGTTTGCCTATGAGAAGGGTGTGCTCTTGGATCATTGGTGTGCAGCAGAAATGGTGGAAGAAGATTTTGGGTGTCTCAGGGAGTTAATTCTGATTGAGGAATTTAAAGGTTGTGTTTTGGATGATATCCGGATGTATTTGAACGAGAAGCCGAATAAGTCTATATCCGAATTTGCTAGGTTCACAGATGAATATGAATCTAACCCACAAGACAAAGTTTTCTTCGAATAAGAGTTACCAGAAAGACCGTGGGAATGGTAGAGAAAGCCCGCCGGCTGAGGCAGAGATCCAGCCGGGAGCTAGTGGTAAAAATAAGTAGGAGGAAATGCAAGACGGCAGCAGGGGTCCTTGTTTGACCTGTTTTAATTGTTCAAAGGTGGTTCATATTGCATCTAAGTGCCTTGCTCCGAGGAAGGAGACAGGAAAAGGGAAAACAGCAGTCCCTACAGGATGTATTGTGGTGATCAGTAAATCGACGAGAAAGCCCCAGGTAGACAGAATATGAGAGGGGCCTGAGAAAGTTATTTCAGAAGGAACCGTGTCTGTGAAAGAGGGAGACACACCAATTCTAGTGCGGATCTGGAGAGACACTGGAGCTGAGCTGTCATTGATTCGCAGTACGGTACTAGATTTTGGTCCCGAGACTGGAGAGGTAGCTTTGAGAGGCATAGGAGAAGGGACAGAAGCTGTGCCTTTGCATAGGATCATTATAAATTGTGAGCTGGTATCTGGACCAGTTGAAATAGGGATGTGATCAGAATTTCCGAGAACTGACGTAGACATCCTTCTGGGTAACGATTTAGCTGGTGGTGTGGTTTGGTCAGCCATGAAGCTGATGAGCCAGCCTGTAAGTGTTGAGGACCCGACCCTAGATTCCAAGATCTCTCCCGCATGCACAAACACTCGCAGCATGTCAAGAAAGGCAGCTAAGAGGCCAGTATCGATTTGGCTAAGACGTTTTTACCGACCCTGTACCAAGAGGGTTAGAGGGTGATAAAATGGAGAATAGGGAGGTGAAAAAGAGTAAGGGAGAGGAGGTAGACCTGCCCTTAGCCAGGAGGAAATTTATAGAGGCACGGAGTAAAAATGAGAAACAGATAAGACTATTAGAAGGTCCAGGGTTGGACATGGATGATCTGTCTGGCTTGACAGAACTGTTTGAAGAAGTTGAAAATTTTAAAGGTGTTCCCGATAATGAAATGAGGGCAGTCCTAGATGAAAAGGATGCCATTACCTTGAAGAAGTCTGCTGGGATGGCAGATGAGGTTGTTTCAGCCCACAGGGTTGAGTTTACTCCAGAAGGGAGTTGCCCAGAGAGTAACTGGGAGGATCAGGGGAACTTAGAACTTGAAAAGGGTACAGGTATTGAAAGTCTGGAAGAGACAAATGTCCCATTTGAGTGTGTTCAAGATGTGGATGCACGTGGTACTGAACCTAGTAATGGAACTCAGGAAAAGTCCGAGGTATTTGATTCAGTTGAAAAGGAATGTAGTCCTTGTGGGTCAGATGGACTTGGTTCAGTGAAGAAAGGGTTAACCTTGGTATTAGTGGGAAGAGAGAATTCCCAGTTGTTTGTGTTCGAAGGTGTGTTATAAATTAGTGAGGAGATAAAAGGTGCTGAGGTGAATATTATTATTGAAGGAAAAGGGAAAAGTGTAGTTCCTAAATTGAATGAAGAAAATTTAAAGTCTGGATTGGTGTCAGAAGCAGTAACCAGGCTGAAGGGACAATGGCTTGTTAACACGGTGCCTGCAAATCAATTACAGGTTGATTTGGAATGTAAAGGTGCCTGACAAGCTATTGTTATTCAAGAGTGTGCTGTGAAGAGGCAGAATTTGAAATGCTGTTTGGACAAAGAGGGATCACTTGCAGATCTTAAACTGAAAACTAATAGAATGCAGGGTCCTGAAGATAAAACTAACGACTTGCTTAAAAATAAAGAATTGTGCGGAAATTCAGCAAATGGGCTAAGTTTGGAAAACATTGTTGATAAAATAACTCCTATGAAAGGAGCATGCAAAAGCCTATTCCACACTGGTGCGCAAGCTAACCACGTGGGAGTTAACTGGAAAAGGGGCGAGGGTTGACGGGATGCCACTTTAAATAACAGGATCTGGTTTTTTAGGGATTTCGACAAAGCATGTAACTAATAAAGACAACCCCATGGAAGATTGACTGTTAAGTTTGAAAGTAAAATAAAGATTAGTATTTGCATGAACTTCTGTAATACACACGTAAGCTAAGATCACAACTCTTTAGTTTTTGTTTGCTGAAGAAAAGGAATAAAAATAGGTGGTTATTAAATTGGAGTCTGATGCTAAAGAATTTTATTAAAGTACAAGATATTAAGATATTAAAGGAAGTCACAATGTAATCGCTAACTGTTTAGATGCTGAATTGAATGTATAACTGTATTACTCTGTAGTGAAAAAAAACTCTTTGGTATTCTGTAAGACTTTATATTAATTAATTTTTACCTGTGGCAAAAATCCTAGTAGGAAGGGGGTGTTACGAATGTGACACAACTCTGAGGGGCCGAAGGGTACAAAGTCACCCCCTCCTTTTTGAGAATCACAGGATTGCTATTATTTCGGGTCTGAGACCCAGGAAGTGAAAGAGAGACATCCAGAATACACAAGGTTTGGAATGTGTCCTGACCTCAGCAGAACGGAATCACTGATTACTGCCATTGTCTCTTGGAGAAGGAATTGTGTATTGAGTGCTGTACTATTCATTGAAGCCCTCAGGAGACAACCAGAGTGAGCTGGTTGAGGGGTTGCATCATCCCAACCTGACTGACATCTGAGACCCCGTGAGTAAGGATAAAAGAGGGTCTGGGGAACAACCCCTTCTGATGCACCAGGAGAAACGCTAGAAATCCCGTGACAGCGTTTTATAGCGAAAGCCGGTGGGGGCTCGTGTGTGTCCTCCCTTGCCTGGGGTGGTGAGCTCATCATGGAAGAACGGTTCAGCTAAAGGAGAGGTCACCATTGAACAGCCACGACAACGAGACACCTGACGGATCGAAATCATAAAGGAAGGTTGGAAAAAACCCGTAGCGGTAAATGTTCCCATTATCTATCTCTTTCTCTCTCTCCAACAATTGCAACCCAGCGAAAACCAAAAGACGGCAGTTTGTGGAACTGCAGTGAACTTTATATTTCCATCAGACAATACATTATCCCCTAGACAACAATAGAGCTTATTTCTTATTGATTATTATTATGATTTCGATTCGTCAGGCTTTTCCAACCTTCCTTTATGTGGATGCCCTCAGGCAAAGTGGGCTGGTTGAGGGAGAGATTGCATCACCCCCAATCTGATTGACATCTACGACCCTGCGAGTCAGGATAAAAGAGGGTCTGTGAGAACTGCCCCTCAGACGCACCAGAAGAAACGCTAGCACTCCCGTGATAACGGGAAGCCATTTGAAGGAGGCCACGTGTGTTCATTTCCATTGCTAGGGACTGGTGGCTTGTAACATGGAAAACGGCTTTTAGCTAACAACGGGGAAACCAACTCCCTGACTCAACGGATTGGCATCATAAAAGACTGGGCAAGTTTAAACCGTCTCTCTCTTAAACACAAAACGCTGCAGCTTGAACGAACTAACAGTGACTTTTATATTTCCATCGGACAATACATTATCCCCTAGACAACAATAGAGCTATTTCTTATTGGTTATTATGATACCCGCGCTTTTAGATTTAGTATTGATGATGTATATTATCTGTATGTTTGTATTAATCTTATTTTTTTGCCCCTTTATCAATAAATACTTTTATACTTTTAAAAATAGTACCGTCAGACTTCAACGGACTTCTCTATCTTTGCTGGTAAGTGACCCAGTTATGGGGTTCGTAACACACCTACCAATGATGGGAAGGAATATGCCAGTTATGTTCCGGGCTGAGTCCACCACACTCTAGATTCCTGCACATTTGAATTTCCATACCAGAACATGATACAACTGTGGTGATATCACGTGTCACGTGTCAGAGCTTGATTGGACCGAGCTATGAGGATGTGCAGAACTGGCAGAATGATCGAGAATCTTTTATGTTAAACTTGGTTGCTGTTTGCTGTTAAATAAAAATTCTAGTTTTAATTCTTCCAGAATATGGTTTGTTCTTAGTAACCCACGGTACATTCAAAGAACATAACATGAGTCAGAAGTCGGTCTGGAAGAATAATACATTTTGCTCATACAGGAGAAGTAAAGATAATCGAAAAAAAAGAGTGCAAACTTTTTCATTGTTTGCTAACAGCTTTAAGAATGGGAATTTTGCAACCCCTGTCGATGCTTCAGCTGACTGGAAATGCAGCTGAAAACTGGAAAAGATTTAAACAGCATTTTGAAATTTACTTATCTGCGATTGGAGCAGCTAATAAAACAGAGGAAACAAAAGCTATAATTCTTCTCCACGTGATTGGGGGTGACACAATTGAGGTATTTAACCATTTTACTTTTGAGAACGGAGATAATTTGAATCTAAAAGCGATAATCCACAAGTTTGAAGCATTTTGTATGCCGAAGCGCAATGTGACGTATGAATGTTATAAATTCTTTACATGCAAGCAGAAAGCTGGTCAAACGATTGATTAATTTGTTACGGATTTAAGAAACCACAGTAAAACTTGCGAGTTTGCAGAGCTGACAGACTCTCTCGTTAAAGACATGAAGCAAGGTTAGCAGAGCTGGGACTTTTCTCTTTGGAGCGTGGAAGAATGAGTGGGGACTTGATAGAGGTCTACAAGATTATGAGAGGCATAGATAGGTTGGATCGTCAGTACCTGCATCCCAGGGCACCAATAGCAAACACCAGAGGGCATATGTACAAAATTAAGGGAGGGATGTTTAGGGGAGACATCAGGGATAAGTTTTTTTACACAGAGGGTTGTGAGTGCCTGGAATGACTTGCCAGGGATGGTGGTGGAGGCTAAAACATTAGGGGTATTTAAGAGCCTCTTGGACAGGCACATGGATGAAAGAAAAATGGAAGGTTACGGGGTAGTGTGGGCTTAGTACTTTTTTATTTAAGGATTATATGGGTCGGCACAACATGGAGGGCTGTAGGGCCTGTACTGTGCTGCAGTGTTCTATGGTTCTACAGAATTGTTTGCGGCATTCTGGATAATGCTCTGAGAGAAAGACTCTTAAGAAAACCAGACGTAAATTTGGAAAAAGCTTTGATTCTCTGCAAAGCTTCGGAAACCGTGACGTCACAGGCTAAAGAGCTTTTTATTGAGGACTGCAGCATACACGGTGTGACTATCTGCGAACATGTTAGATAAAATAATGAAACTGCAATGAAACCGACAGAAAGCAACACGTCGTCTGAAGGAAAAAGCCTTTGTGATCACTGTGGGCAGAAGCACCAACTTAAAATGTATCCAACGTATTGGAAAGTGTGCAACAACTGTGGTAAGAGTAATCATTTTTCAAGCTGTTGAAGAAGTAGAAACAAAATAAAACACGTAAATGCAGTGCTTGAAAATGAACATAAGGAGTTTTATATTGATGTGCTTTGTGAAAACAAACAAAGTGAGAATGACTGGACTATGCCATTGCAAGTTAACCAAATCATTATTCTGTTTAAATTGGATACTGGAGCACAAGTAAATGTTCTTGTAGAATCTGAGTTCAATGCGTTAAAGCCAAGACCAAAGTTACATCCGACAAATATAAAAGTGACTGGATATTCAGGTGCAGACATTCCAGTTACAGGAACATGTGTGGCAAAAGTATCACACAAAAGTATGGTGCACATGCTTTCATTTGTGGTCGTGCCTAAGAATGTAGTCAATACTGGGTTTATCTGCCTGTGAGAGACTGAATTTGGTGAAGAGTCTTAGTCCTGGACAGAGTCAGATTACAGTGATTTGATGATAGAGTATAAGGACTTGTTCAAAGAGCTTGGTTGTCATCCAGGAGAGCACACGATTAAAATTGACACCACAGTGCCACCCATAGTACATCCATGTAAAAAAAAAGTACCTTTTGCATTACATGATCAACTGAAAACAGAGCTTGACAGAATGAAACAGTTACGAGTCATACAAAAAATTGGTGAACTGACTGAATGGGTCAATACGTTTGTTATTGTTGATAAGAAAACTAAGGATTTGCTTAGATCCAAGAGACTTGAAGCTATTAAAAAGAGAGCATTTCAAAAGAAATTGTGTCACAGTTTACTAATGCAAAGTACTTTAGTAAATTAGATGCATGCTCTGGATTCTGGAAACTTAAACTAGATGAAATGAGTTCAAATTTGTGTACCTTTAGCACTTCTTTCGCCAGATACCATTTTCTTAGGCTTCCATTTGGAATTGCATCAGCTCCTGAAGTGCACCATAAAACTACTCACATGCTATATGAGCATATTGAGGGTGTAGATATTTCCATGGATGATATTACTGTTTGGGGATCATCTAAACAAGAGCACAACACCAGACTTAGACAAGTTTTAGAGGCCCACACACAAGACAATTCTAAGTTGAATAAAGACAAATGTCAGCTAGGAATGACTGAACTTACCTTTGTGGGTGATATCATCTGCAAACAGGGTGTGTGTCCTGATCCATTGAAGGTTTCTGCTATTGAACGCATGCCAAGACCGCAATGTAAAAAGGATGTTCAAAGATTTATGGGAATGGTCAACTACATGGGAAAATTCATACCCAATCTTTTGGAACAGCTTGCTCTGTTGAGGCAGCTAACAGAAAAGAAAAACAAATGGGGCTGGAATCATGAACAGAAGGCATGCCAAAATCTCAAGAAAGTGCTCACCAAAGAACCTGTGTTGAAATTCTATGATGCTGAAAGACCCATCAAAATCTCATGTGATGCATCTCGAGCAGGCTTACGGGCAGTATTAATCCAAAAACACAATCAGGAATGGCTACCAGAGGCATATGCATCTCATGTATTATCCGATCCAGAAACAAGGTATGCCCAAATTGAAAAAGAATTGCTCAGCATTATGTTTGCTTGTGAGAGATTTCATCAGTTTGTGTCAGGGCTATCTATTGATGTTGAAGCTGATCATATGCCTTTGATTGCATTGTTTAACAAACCTTTAAGCGACTGTCCTTTGCAAATTCAGCAAATGATAATCAAGCTGCAAAGATATGTGTTGAATGTGTCATATACACCTGGAAAATTCATGTACACGGCTGACACACTTTCCAGAGCTGTAGATCCAACAACAAAAGACAGTCACAGGAACATTACTGATGCTCAGGTATTTATTGGTATGGTCATAGAAACTGTACCTGTTGCTCCCAAGAAGTTAGAACTGCTGCATCTTGAGAACTGAGGAAGGTGAACAAGTGATAAGATGGAAAGATGAACACAAAACAAAGCAGAAAACATACTTGACAGATATTCTCGTCCATTACCTGAACTGCACCAAGGAAATGAAGTGAGGAAACACGACAAAATGAACACATGGACACAGAAAGCTACAGTACTTGATGAAGTACCACCCAGATCATACATGGTCCAAACAGGAGCAGTGTTAAGAAGAAATTGCAAAGGCCTCAAGAAAGAGCCAACTTCAAAGTTTCCATTAACTGATGCAGACCTGACGAAACTTGAAAATAACAAAATAACAAGGACTGTGTGAACCACTTAGGTCTATTCATGTTTGTAAACCCCCAGAGAGACTGATAGAGGCATGTGTTTGTTTTAATTAATGTTGCTAATTGTTTTCTTTTTAAGGAAAGGAAGATGTGGTAGTCCTGTGTCACGTGTCAGAACATGATTGGACCAAGCTATGAGCATGCGCAGAAAAAACGGCAAAATGATCGAGAAGCTGGTGTGTTAAATGTGGTTGCTGTTAAATAAAAATTCTAGTTTTAACAAACCAAAATGGTTTGTTCTTAGTAGCCCACAGTACATACAAAGAACACAACAACCAGTCAGGATTTTTCCAAAATACATTTGTATTAGTTTGTTAAAATGTTCTGTAGCAAGACAAACCTCTTTATAAAGTAAAGGCTAACAATGCGTGTGCCCAATAGGCTGGAAATATTTGCTCTTCTGGCACTAAAGTCATAACCTACTGGATGAACAGCTTTATTATAGTAGTTCGTGTTAGTCCAACAACCAGAAAACTCTTTAGTGTATGTAGAAAGAAACCCCAGCACACAAGGGGAAAGAAACATGATCAAAGAACAAACCTGTAAACTCGGTACAAGCAGCACTGCAGAACAAAACTGAACCAAGGTCATGGAGACATGACACAGCAATACTACCTCAAGCGGTACTGGGCTGCCCAGACATTTGTGGCATTTATTACAATTTGATTTGATTCAGCACAAACATCATGGGTCAAAGGGCTTGTTCCTTTGCTGCACTTTTCTATTGTTCAGATTTACGATTTTCTGCTAGTACCTACTCAGGCGCAATAAAAGCAGGAAACCTGGCAGTTCAATCTTTGTTAAGGTTTCAAGTGCTTCAGTGGAACCCTCCTCCCAGGTTCGCACTTTCTCCAAATATATTCAAGGTTTATGACATCGTCTATTACTAAGTTCTAGAGATTTTTTGCAATTTACGACCCTGGAGGAAACCAAGTCCTCACCTGCCGAAATTTGAGCCATTTAAATTACTCCCTCGTCCCAACTCTGGGTCCGTAGGGTTCCAGGCTACAACATTGAAAATAGTAATAAAGGTTATCGTTAAAAAAGCGGTGAGCATGTTCTCGATTCGCTCTAACTGAGAAGTACCGGCTCTGGGGGAGTCCACACACAGCAGGTTGACAGTACAGCGTCCCCGGCCGCCATCTTGAAGTAAGTGCACGTCACGTGACGAGCCGGGGCTCACAGTCGGTGACGCGTTTTCCTGCCCGGCCGGCCGGCCGGCGGAAGCCGACGCTGACGAGCTCCGGCCCGAGGACAGCGCCGGCTGCGAGCCACCTGCAGGCATGACACTGGCGGCAGCGGCGCTTCGGCCCCTATTCCGGGCACCCGCCATCCGTACCCACTTGTCCTCCAGCATTCCGTGTCTTCGTAAGGCGATGAGGTGAGCGGACCCGGAATTTTAATGTCGGTTCTTTTAAACTCCCACCATCGTTTAAACGCGTCACTCGTTGAGGTGCACAAGTCTGATGATTCCCTCGGTTTAAATTGTATCTCTAACACAACTGGAGTGTTTTAAGTGTACGAAACTGATGTATTTTTATTTACCGAATGCTGACATCAGGGGTTTCTTCGGCCTTCCAGGTTCGCGCAATGTGTGCATTTTTGTTCGAAATCGCTTTTGTAGTAATCGAGAAGGGCAAATTCTATTGTTGAATTAGAAAATGATCTGGTGTAAAGGAGGACAGGTTGCATTATGTAAGAAAATAATCTGATTTTCATTCACATTCTGTTAGGTGTCCTGCTGATCTGCATGTAATCAATTTCAGAACATGCCCTAGAGACAGCCTGTTGTCAGTTTGTAGAAAATTTTTAAAAACTGCAGATACTGGAAATCGCAATTGGTAGAATCTTGTTTTTTGAGTTAGAAGGTTGTGGGTTGAAGTTTATTTCTGGAAATTTTAAGTGCAAAAGTCTAGGAACTGTGCATCTTTCAGAAGATATCCATGAAGATGGGGAACCTGAGGGGAAAGTCAAGAGAGAAAGCAACTAAGCTGGAATTGGAGCCTTAAAATGTAAGAAGCCAAAGAAATAGACAATTAAAGGAACAGCAGGCTAGTGGAGCCGAAACAAGTAGTGGACAGAAAGCACAGCACAAATACAAGTTGTTCATAGGTCTCTGTGTAGTAGTAATTATTATAAGATTTGGTATAACTGTGGAAAATGGATTTACATGTAACAGAAATTGTATAGAATGTAATTCAAAGTGCTAACAATACAAAAGTGGTGAATCTCTGAAATTGTAGAGACTTCATTATATGTTTTTAAAAACAGATTATTGAAAGATCAGGGGTTTGAGGGCTGTGGGGATCTAGCACAAATGAGTTGGGACTGGAATAAGATTGGTCATAATCTTATTAAAATGATGGTACCCTATTCCTGTTCTTATTTTCTTGTGGGAATTCCTGGAACATATGAAATGGATTTACTGTATAGATCGATATTCTGAGGAACCCCTAGATCACAAAATAGTCCAATTCAGCATGGGAGCAGCCCTTTTGGCTCACAGTGTACAAACTAATTAATTAAGCTAATAGTACCTTGTGGCGACCCACTTTCTGCGCAGGCGAACCGGCTCACAAATAGCCAGCGCGCAGGGGGAGACTTTGGTAATGGACGCAGATTTCAGCGACCCCTGGAAGGTGGCGGCCCGGGCAGACGTGCTGTGGAAAGCCAAGAGGGAGAGCGTGGCGTCCATTGGTCAGATTACCAGGCCATGCGCCCAACAGCAGACCAGACCAGACCAGGCCCGGCAAGGGGGCACACACAACACAGAGGCAGGAGTGAGGAGCCCAGTGAACAGGGGTGTTTCTACCACCTGTGGTGGGGCACAAAAGCTCGCCGTTGTCGCCTGCCCTGCAAGGGCCAAAGCCAGGGCCAGCTGCCGCTAATGACTATGGCGGCTGGCCACCAGGACAGCCTCTTGTATGTCTGGGACAAACAGTCGGGTCGCCGCTTCTTGGTCGACACCGGAGCGGAAATCAGTGTCTTGCCCCCAACGGGGTACAACACTTGCAACAGTAAGCCTGGACCCACCCTGAGGGCCGCAAACAGCAGCACAATACGGACCTATGGCACCCGCACAGTGCAGTTGCAGTTCGGTGCCAGCCGGTTCACGTGGGACTTCACACTGGCCGCCGTGGCCCAACCACTCCTGGGGGTGGACTTCTTGCGAGGTCACAGCCTGCTGGTCGACTTGCAAGGGAAAAGACTGGTACATGCCGAGACTTTCCAGATGTTCTCCCTGGGTGAAGCCAAGTTGCCAGCCCACACCTGGACTCCATCACGCTGTCAGACAATAAATTCACCAGAATCCTGGGGAGCTTTCCATCGATTCTGGCACTGCAGTTCACGGCAGCCATGCCCAGACACGGGGTACAGCACCACATTCCGACCCAGGGGCCACCCCTCCACGCCCGCGCACGAAGGCTCCCCCCGGAAAAGCTCCGCCTGGCGAAGGAGGAGTTCAAGAGGATGGAGGAATTGGGGATCGTACGGAGGTCCCATGGGCCTCCCCCCTGCACATGGTGCCCAAAGCAGCCGGGGGTTGGAGACCATGCGGCGACTACCGCAGACTGAACGCTTCCCTGAACCACTCCAGACCGCTACCCTGTGCCGCACATACAGGACTTTGCAGCAAACCTGCATGGGGCAAGAATATTTTCCAAAGTAGACCTCGTCCGGGGATACCATCAAATCCCAGTGCACCCTGAAGACATCTCCAAAACAGTACTCATCACCACGTTCAGCCTGTTTGAGTTCCTCCGAATGCCGTTCAGCCTGAAGAGTGCCGCACAGATGTTCCAGCGGCTAATGGATGCGGTGGGACGCGACCTGGACTTTGTGTTCATCTATTTGGATGACATCCTTATAGCCAGTAATAGTCACCAGGAGCATCTGTCCCACCTCTGCCAGCTCTACTCCCGCCTCAGTGATTTTGGCCTCATGATCAACCCGGCCAAATGCCAGTTGGGTCTCGATACCATTAACTTCCTGGGCCACAGGATTACCAAAGACGGGGCAACACCTCTGCCCGCCAAGGTAGACGCGATCCGCCACTTTGCCCGGCCCGACACGGTCAAAGGCTTACAGGAGTTCGTTGGTATGGTGAACTTCTACCAGCGTTTCCTCCCCTCAGCAATCCGTATCATGCGCCCTTTGTACACCCTGATGTCGGGTAAAGGCAAGGACATTACTTGAGACGAGGAGGCCACGGCTGCTTTCGTTAAAGCCAAGGAAGACTTGCAGATGCTGCGATGCTGGTACACCCCAGAACGGATGTTCCGCACTCACAGTGGACGCATCCGACACTGCAGTTGGTGGGGTACTGGAGCAACTCATCAAGGGGCGCTGGCAACCCCTGGCATTCTTCAGCAAGCACCTACGACCACCCAAACTCGAGTACAGTGCTTTCGACCAGGAGCTGTTGGCACTGTATCTGGCAATCCGGCATTTCAGGTACTTCTCAAAAGGCAGGCCATTCACCGCGTTCATGGAGCACAAACCGTTGACCTTCATGTTCACGAAGGTGTCCGATCACTGGCTGGTTCGCCAGCAGCGACATCTGTCCTACATCTCTGAGTACATGACGGACATCCAGCATGTCTTGGGAAAGGACAATGTCGTGGCAGACGCACTCTCCAGACCAGCTGTCCAGGACCTATCCCTGGGAGTGGACTATGCAGCACTGGCGGAGGCGCAGCAGGCAGACGACAAGATGCCCACCTACAGGACTGCAGTCTCGGGTTTGCAGCTGCAGGACTTTCTCATAGGCCCAGGTGAGAGGACCTTCCTGTGCAACATGGCTACCGGCCAATCTTGCCCCATCGTCCCAGCAGCCTGGAGGCGGTGAGTTTTCAACTCCATACACGGTTTGGCGCACCCATCTATCAGGACAACCGTCCGGCTGGTCCCCAGCAAGTTCACGTGGCACAGACTTCGCAAGCAGGTCAGTGAATGGGCGGGAACGTGCGCACAGTGCCAAACAGCCAAGGTTCAGTGGCACACTAAAGCCCCGCCGCAGCAGTTCGAACCCACCCACCCGAGGTTCGACCACATTCATGACGATATTGTGGGCCCCCTACCAGTGTCCCGAGGAGCGCGGTACCTCCTAACTATGGTAGACCGGTTCACAAGGTGGCCAGGGGCGGTCCCGCTCACCGACACATCTGCCGATTCCTGCGCACGAGCACTGATTGCAACCTGGGTAGCACGCTTCGGGGTACTGGCCCACATTACCTCCAACAGAGACACCCAGTTCACCTCCAGCCTGTGGTCGGCTGTGGCCAGCCTGTTGGGAATGCAGCTGCACCACACAACTGCCTACCACTCACAGTCGAACGGACTGGTGGAACGCTTCCACCGTCACTTGACGTCAGCTCTCATGGCCCACCTGAGAGGACCTAACTGGGTGGACGAGCTTCCCTGTGTCCTGCTTGGAATTCGCACAGCCCCTGGCCGTCCCAGGAGAGTTCATACCAGCCCCAAGGGGGCAAGAGGAAGAACCCGCAGCAGTCCTGGACAGACTACGCGAAAGGCTCGGCAACCTGACCACCGTACCGAAGGACCCCGACCCATGTACCCAAAGACCTGCAGAACTGTAAATTTGTGTTTGTACGAAGGGGCGGACACCGGGCACCGCTACAGCGGCCGTACGAGGGGCCGTTCAAAGTGATCAACAACAACGGGTCCACGTACGTTCTGGACATTGGGGGGGAAAGAGGTGGTTTTCACAATGGACCGACTCAAACCAGCCCATGTGGACTTGGCGTAGCCGGTCGAGGTTCAGGCACAGCAGCGCAGAGGCAGACCTCCCAAACAGAGGCTGATCCAGACTGTGGACACTGGGGGGTGTATCGCCGGTTCTGGGTGGGGCTGGGTTATGTGGCAACCCATTTTCTGCTCAGGTGAACTGGCTCACAAATTGCCAGCGCGTAGGGGGAGACTTCGGTAATGCACCTCTGACATCATTTCCACCCGGAGAGGGCGGGCGCTAGGGATTAAATGCCAGCGCCGAGAAGTTTGAATAAACTAGTCTTGAAATGACTTACCGACTGCGTGTCATTACTTCAGCGCTGTGTGTAGCACATCACTACAACCTAATACTTTCTGTTCTATATTCCTTTTTTATTGTATATTCACAAGCCTATCTGAGAACCCCTTAAATGGCTCAACTATAAAGAGCCTATGTAAAAAATAATTCCCCCCCCCCGAAGTTTTCAATACTGAATAACAGTGGCTTTTTTTTGACACTGATCAACAGAAAAAGTGAGAAGGTGAGACAAAGCCAATGAAACCGATGGTTCAGCGCCAATGCAGTGGTCAATGTGGTGGCCTTTTAGCCAACAGAGCTACATACCATTTTGTAGGCTACATAGAACAATCCCTGTTCTAAGCCTTCTCCAGTAATGCTCCCCAACTCTTCCTCCGCTTCATTGACGACTGTATTTGTGCTGCTTTATGCACCCATGTTGAGCTTGTCAATTTCATCAACTTCGCCTCGAACTTCCATCCAGTCCTTAAATTCACAGTCCATTTCTGACACCTTCCTCCCTTTTCTCAATCTTGTCGTTTCCATCTCTGGAGATAAACTGTCAACTGACATCTTTTATAAATCTGTCAATTCCCATTGTTAGCTTGACTATTCAACTTCTCACCCTGCCTCCTGTATGAATGTTTTTTTTTCCTCTTCTCAGTTCCTTTGACTCTGCCGCAACTATTCCCAAGATGTAGTTTTCCTTGCCAAGATATCAGAGATGTCATCCTTCTAAAATGATTTCCCTTCCTCAATCATTGATGCTGCCCTCAATCACATCTTTCCATTTCCAGAACATCTGCACTCATCCCATCACCTTGCTTCTCATCTCTACCTATTGCTTCCCCCTGGGTCCCCTCCTCCTTGCCATTCTCCTATGGTCCAACCAATCTCCTCTCATATCAGATTTCTTCCTCTCCAGCCCTTCACCTTTCCTACCCACCAGTTTTCACTTAATGCCTTTTAGCTATCCTCCTTGCCCTCCCCACCTTTTTATTCTGGCTTCCTTTTGAGTACTATAGAAGGGTCTCGGCCTGAAACATCGACTGCTTATTCATTTCCATAGATGCTGCCTAACCTGCTGAGTTCTTCCAGCATCTTGTGTGTGTTGCTAGGGAGTTAAAATTGGCAGAGTTGCTTTGATAGCTGGTTTTGACTTGATAGTCTTCCTGTGTTACAAGAAAGCATAAGAAAATCAGTATTTTTGTTTTAATTTGTAGAGGCAGAAATTCATAAGTGAGCTTGTGATATTTCATTTAGATAGAGACATGGTTATATTCCATCTGGAGTACTGGTTTCCCCCGCTATCCGAAGGTAGAGCATTCTTATGAAACCGTTTGTAAGTCGAAATGTCATAAAGTGAAGAAGCAATTACGATTAATTTTTGAGCATTTACAGACCCAAAAAATAACCTACAAAATCATACCAACTAGCACAGAAAACCTAAGATAACTTGAACATATAGTAAAAGCAGGAATGATATGATAAAGACGTAGCTATATAAAGTAAAAGTATTGTATGTATGGTGTAGTTTCACTTGTCAAGGTCAGGAAGACAGCGAGCCAAAATCATTTTGGAGAAAAAAAATTTGCATGCACGTGCACGTACACGTACACACATGCTCACACAACTGCCCGCACAAGGTTTCATGGTCATGGTAGTATTTCTCAGGGTAAACACACGTATAAAGCGGGTGTCTTTTTTTCGTAAAAGCCAAAATCCTCTTTGGTTAGTGAAAACAGGTACTAATGTAGGTCTTTCATAAGAGCAAGCTGTCATAACGTGAATGATCGAAAAATGGGGGCCACTTGTATTGAATTGTATCTTGTATTAATCTAGAGGTTTGTAGAGTATTGACATTAAAATGGCAAGATCATATTGAAATTAGTTGACTCTTTAAACACTGGAGTTTATTGCTTTCACTTGAGGAACCAACTACTGCCTCAGTTTAATAATGCATTAAAGACCATATCTCCCACCCTGGACAGAATTTCTTACCACCCCCCCTCCTGTCTGCTAGAAGACACGAACACTTATGAGTGCTTGCAAGCTTCAAGAAAAGCTTCTTTCATGCTATCATCAAACACTTTAACAGAACTCTCATACAATCAGAGATGAACTCTAGATCTCCCAATCTATGGTCATGGCCTTTGCATTTTATTTGCCTGTTTGCACTGTACTTTCTCTGTACCGCAACACAATGTTTTATATTCTGTTTTTCTTTTTCTTACCTTGATGTACCTGTGAATGGCATGCACACAACAGCTTTATACTGTATCTCATTACATGGAACAAAAACAAACTAATGCCAATATCTCCAAAAATAATGATTCCATTAGTACCACACGAGAATTTCAGTGGTTATGTACACATACTAATGGCTTCATTGTGAGGATTTGATCATTAGACTTGATGAATATATTTTTAAAAATCTGTTAATATACTGGTCATGTAAATTAGTATATTGCATTTACCTTTAGCAGAAATATATCATCAAGAAGGAAAACTGATCATCTAGAAAGAACAATCAACAACTTTCGCCAAGAGGTCAGTATAACCTGCATATTCTGCTATTCTATCTCCTTTACCATGAGGATCATGCTTTATGAGAATAGGTTGCGTGAACTTGGTCTTTTCTCCTTGGAGCGATGGAGGAAAAGAGGTGACCTGAGAGCGGTGTACAAGATAATGAGAGGTATTGATCGTGTGGATAGTCAGAGGCTTTTTCCCAGGGCTGAAATGGCTAGCATGAGAGGGCACAGTTTTAAGGTGCTTGGAAGTAGGTACAGAGAAGATGTATGAGGTAAGTTTTTTTTTAACGCGGAGAGTGGTGAGTGCGTGGAATGAGGTGGTGAAAGCGGTAACAATAGGGTCTTTTAAGAGACTCCTGGATGGATACATGGAGCTTAGAAAAATAGAGGGCTATGGGTAAGCCTAGGTAGTTCTAAGGTAAGGACATGTTTGACACAGCTTTGTGGGCCAAAGGGCCTGTATTGTGCTGTAGATTTTCTATTTCTATATTGTAGGAATGAGGAAGATTTATGTTTATCAATTACATTTTGTTTATTACATGTCATGTGAAGACCATTTGTCATACTGATCTCTGAAAGGAAAGCTTTGTTACAAGATTGAAAATGTATGGCTATGTTTATTCTGATTCATAGAATCATAAAAATGCATGCTTTTAACTTGCCTTTTCTAGATTGACTATGATGCCTATATTAATTCCATTTAGTATCCTTCTACAGTAGTTGTCACCAACCTTTATAAACCCCAGATCCCCTACCTCAGCCTTAATAAAGGCAAGATCGACCCCAGATCAATTAGTTACTGTGCACTGGGCAGAAAAGACCGGAAGTAAAACCCCGCAACCCGGAAGTAGAAATAATGTATAAACACCAGGGGTTACCACCCTTTCTTTGCATCGTGGGCCGGTTTAATATTGACAATATTTTTGTGGACTGGCCAACGGTGGGGGGGGGGGAAGGTGGGTTATTAATCACAACCGGAATACAGCGATACTCAAAGCAGGTTCCTTATGTCCAGTCTATTCCGCAATTTAGTTTTCAAGGCTTTCGGCACTTGGCTTCTGTCCTGCTTGCTCAAGCTTTTTCCGCTCACAAAACTCACCAGGTTTGTTTTTAAGTGCAGGATGTTTGGACTCAAGGTGCCGAAGCAGTTTTGAGGGCTTCATTGCCTCACTAGACAGCCTCCAGGCCCAAACCCCAGCCTCCCGTCCACTGCCAGCTGCCTTGGCTAGGTGTGGCTGGTTGTGGGTGGGGTGAGAGGACAAGGTCAGGGCTGGATGTCCCTGTACCGGGGCCACGGTGATTGCAGTCTGGAGAGCGACCGACCGAGCGAGGTGTGCGACAGGACGCGCGCCCGCCCCCCTTGTAGGATCTATCGTTCGACAAAAGTTTGTTACAGTAGATCGCAGCAAGGTAGCTGCTCTGCTACTTACGAAACCCTGAGCCTGAATTAGGACATCTGCGAATATTTTAGCACCGGGTTCCCCACGAACATTCGGTGTGGTAAACAGGTTTAGAGGCAGTGCCCATCTGTCCGTGCTCCAGGCCAGTAGCAACAGCACTTCTCGCCGGCCGTGTGAGGCCAACCAGTGACCCCTGGCACGAAGGTGTCACTGCTTTTAGGCGACTGATGACCTCCTGTGGGTTCAAGTTCAACAGTGGGCGTGACAGGGAATGAGGAAAGGTGCAGCTGACTCATATCATTTCCTTGCGGCCTGGTGGTTGGGGACCGCTGAAGTACACTGTGTAGTGCGGGGGAGCTATACACATGCGAACTGGGCAGAAAGAACAGAACTAAAACCCCACAACCGGGAAACAATCTCTCAACAGTATTTGTGTATTTATTTTTCTTTTTATTTCGGGATCTACTGGGGAAAGTCTCAAAGATCGACAGGTTGGCAACCACTATTCTACAGCTCTTCCAAGTGTTACGAACCCCGTAACTGGATATCTTACCAGGAAAGATAGGAGTATCTGTTGAAATCTGATGATACTATTTTTAACAGTGTTACGAAATCCCGTAACTGGATCACTTACCAGCAAAGATAGAGAGGTCCATTGAAGTCTGATGGTACTATTTTTTAAAGTATTTATTGATAAAGGGCACAAAATTAAGATTAATGCAAACATACAGATAATATACGTCGTCAATACTAAATCTGAAGCACGGGTATAATAATAACCAATAAGAAATAGCTCTATCGTTGTCTAGGGGATAATGTATTGTTCGATGGAAAGATAACAGTCACTGTTAGTTCGTTCAAGCTGCAGCATTTTTGGGTTTAAGAGCGAGGCGTTTTAAACTTGCCCAGGTCTTTTATGAGGCCAATCCGTTAGCTGAAAGCCGTTTTCCGTGGTTCCAGCCACCAATTCCAGCAATGGAACTGAACGCACATGGCCTCCTTCAGATGACTTCCTGCTGTTACGTGGTCGCTTAACGTTTCTTCTGGTGCGTCTCTGGGACTGTTCCTACAGACCCTCTTTTATCCTGACTAGCAGGGTCGTAGATGTCAATCAGGTTGGGGGTGATGCAATCTCTCCCTCAACCAGCCCACTTTGCCTGAGGGCGTTCACGCAGCATAGTATCTCAATCCACAAAATTGTCTCCAAGAGACAAAGGCCATGTCCCAATAGCTTTACATCGCCGGGGAAATGAGACATTCTGCACGTCTCTTCTCTCATTTCCTGGGCCCCTTGACCCCACCCAACAGTGATCTTGCGATTCTCACAAAGGAGGGGGCTACGGACGTAACAACAGTATTTATTAGTAAAAATACACAAAAATAATATCAATGCAAATATACAGATAATAAACATCATCAATACTAAACCTAAAAGTACAGGTATAATAATAATAAGAAATGAGCTATCGTTGTCTAGGGGATAATGAATTGTCCGATGGAAATATAAAGTTCAGTTCAGTTCATGCAGGCTGCGGTAGTTGCTGATCACTGTGTTGCAATTGTTGGAGAGAAAGAGAGAGAGAGTAACCGCTATTGACCTGCTGACTTCCCTTTTACAATCTTGATCCGTCGATGCGTTACTGTTGTGGCCATTCACGTATGACCCCTCCGTCCTTTAGCTAGACCATTCCGTGGAGGACTTGTGACCCAGGCAAGGGTGGACACACACAAGCCCCCACCGGTCTCATAGCGTCTCTCCTGGTGCGTCTGAGGGGTGTTCCCCAGACCCTACTTTTATCCTCACTCACGGGGTCACAGGTGTCAATCAGGTTGGGATGATGCAATGCCTCAACCAGACCACTCTGGTTGCCCCCTGAGGGGTTTCAATGAATAGAACAGTACTCAATACACAGTTCCTTCTTCAAGAGACGATAGCAGTAATCAGTGGTTCCATTCCGCTTTTGTTAGGAGACATTCCACCTTTGTGTATCCCTGCATTGTGTCTCTCCCTCTCTCCCTCTCTCCCTCTCTCCCTCTCTCTCTCTCTCTCTCTCTCTCTCCCTCTCCCTCTCTCCCTCTCTCCCTCTCTCCCCCTCTCCCCCTCTCCCCCTCTCCCCCTCTCCCCCTCTCCCCCTCTCCCCCTCTCCCCCTCTCCCCCTCTCCCCCTCTCCCCCTCTCCCCCTCTCCCCCTCTCCCCCTCTCCCCCTCTCTCCCCCTCTCTCCCCCTCTCCCCCTCTCCCCCTCTCCCCCTCTCCCCCTCTCCCCCTCTCCCCCTCTCCCCCTCTCCCCCTCTCCCCCTCTCCCCCTCTCCCCCTCTCCCCCTCTCCCCCTCTCCCCCTCTCCCCCTCTCCCCCTCTCCCCCTCTCCCCCTCTCCCCCTCTCTCCCTCTCTCCCTCTCTCCCTCTCTCCCTCTCTCTCTCCCTCTCTCTCTCTCATTACTGACATGAGCTGTTTATCTCTCTTATTTCCTTGGTATCAGACCCGAAATAATAGCAATTTTGTGATTTTCAAAAAGGGGGGGGGGGGCCACTTTGCACCCTTCTGCCCATCAGAGTTGCTCCTCATTCGTAACACAAGTATCTACCCAAATGTTCTTAAGTATTATCACTTTATCTGCCTCCACCATTTTATTTCGCTGCTTGTTCAAGATTATCCTGGCTTTCCATGTAAAGCTTGCCCTGCAGATCTCCTCCCTCTCCCTAAATTGTAGCCATAAGATCAGTATTCTGGAGAGTGAACCTACAAAATCATCTGATCCAGATGATGTCCCTGGCCATGTCCTTAGTTCCTGGTGTGGCGGCCCGCACACGTGGGACTCTAACTGCCATCGGGAGCCGCAAGCAGACACACAGTAGCACGTTTGGAACTAGCCACTTGGGGCGGACCTTCCGGGGACTGTCTGAAGTCAGTCTGCCCCGCGGGTCGCAGGGGCCCATGGGAGGGGAGATTTAAGCGTGTGATTTTGAATCAGTAAAGGCATTCTGAGTTCAGCTCTCTCTGCCTCCCTGTGTTTCTGTAGTAGCGCATTGCGCGCGACGACATTGGTGACCCTGACGTTCCAGTTAGCATCTGGAGCCGGCAAATCAGTGACCAGCCATGAGTTTGAGCAACTTGCACAGCGCAGTCTCTCTGAAGCTCCAGAATTTCTGGGTCACTCAGCCCCACGTTTTGTTCCAGCAGGGAGAGGCCCAGTTCAATATCAGAGACATTACAGCTGATGCCACGCGGTACTACTACGTGGTCAGCACGCTCGACCAGGAGAGGGCCGGCTGGATTATTGACTTCCTATGCCAGCCATCAACGGAGGACAGGTACACTAAGCTCAAGGCGCTCCTGATCCATACCTTCGGACTCTCTAACCGCGAACAGGCCGTGTGGCTCCTACACGTGGACAGTCTGGGCGACCATACGCCATCTGAGTTCATGAATGATATGCCGGTGCTCATGGACGGCCATAAGCCATACAAGGGACCCTTCATGGTGATCTGGCACAACGGAACCACGTGTGTCGTGGAGGTGGGTGGCCGGGAAAAGACTTTTACAGTGGACCACCTCAAACCGGCTCACTTGGACATTGAGCAATCAGTGAGGGTACCCGCACCACGCTCCACTCCCCGATGGACATTTCTGGAGGAGGGGGTGGTGGCGGCCCACACACACGGGACTCAGACCGCTGGCAGACTGAGTAGTGCATTTGGAACTACCTGCTTGGGGAGGACCTTCTGGGGACAGTCTGACGTCACATCCGTAGGTGAGACTAAAACTAGGGGACATAGCCTCAAGATTCGGGAGAGTAAATTTTGGGACAGAGATGAGGAAGAACTGCTTTTTCCAGAGAGTGGTAAATCTGTGGCATTCTCTGCCTAATGAAGCGGTGGAGGCTTTGTCAGTAAATATATTTAAGACAAGGTTGGATAGATTTTTGTATAGTAGGGGTATTAAAGGTTATGGGGGAAAAGACAGGTAGATGGAGATGAGCCCATGGCCAGATCAGCCATGATCTTATTGAAAGGCGGAGCAGGCTCAACGGCCCAGATGGCCTACTCCTGCTCCTATTTCTTGTGTTCTTGTGAACCTTTGAATCTGCTTTATAAGAGCACTATCATCCTGGTACCTGAGGAAAACAAGATAACTTGTCTTATTGACTTCTGGCCATGCTTCTAACATCCGCCACCAAGTGCTTTGAGAGCCTGGTCTTGGCATACAATAACTCCAAACTGTGTGACAAACTCAACTCACTGCAATTCAGCAAAACGGGGCTAATGGCAGATACCATCTCCCTGTCTGTACACAGGTATATTTACTGTCCACATGCTACAGAGATCAATCTTAGACTATTGTTTATTGATTTACAGCTCTGACCTCAATAAGATAATTCCAAGCAAATTCATCACCAAACTCAATTCAACACCTCTCTTTGCAACTGGATTCCTAACTTCCTGACCAACAGACCACAATCAGTAAAGATAGATACCTCTGCCACTATTATCCTCAACACAGATGTCTTACAAGGCTGCATCCTCAGCCAATTCCAGCTTGGCCAGATTGTGCTCTAACTCCGTAGTCTTCCCGATCTCAGATAATGAGTCAGAATACAGGAATAAGATGTTGCGTGGTGTTTCGACAATACCTTTACCTTGATGTCAGCAAAATAAGCTGGGCATTAACTTAAAGGAGGATGGTGCTCATATTCCTCTTTATTTCAATGGTGCTGAGGTTAAGAGGATTGAGAGCTTAAAGTTCCTAGCAGTGAAAATCACCAACAGCCTGCTCTGGTCCAACTATGTTGACATCTCAGCTAAAAATGCCTCAATTCCTAGGAGGCTAAAAGAGTTTGGCATGTCCTATTTGATCCTGACCAATTTTTATTGACCATAGAAAGCATCCTGTCCAGGTGAATCACAGCTTGGCTTTGCGTGTAACCATAAGAAATTTCTTTATTTTACATATTTATATTTATTGTGATTTTTAGAATTTTTTTTGTAATTTTTTTTACTGAAGTTCATCATCAAACAAACATTTCCATAAGATGTATTTCAGGCATTGTACATATATATCGTATAATCATATATATCACAAATCACAAAGTATTTATCTGAGGTATACACTTTCAGAAGAGTGGAAAGAAAAAACAAGCAAAAGGCAAGTGTAGTGTTCTCGCTCAGGTGTAAAAGAACTCTGAACTAAACACCGAGGTAAACCGTAGTCAATGAAAACAAGATTACAGTAAGATTAACCGTTTACTGTTCACTCTTCCTCATTAACGTATGGTGAAAACTGTTGACAAAACAACACAAAATGCACACAGCATTTGCTTCCCTCTTGACACCACATTCACATCGCAAATACTTGCAAAAGTAAAACTACAACAACTACACTACATTAAAGTGCAGCATACAGTCAGAATCTACCTACGCCATTGACTGCTTTAAATACACTTCAACACAAACTATCCGCAACTCTTTAACTAACGAAAACATAAACCTTATCAACCGTCATTACTTTTAACAGAATCAGCGTTAACATTTTTAATTCAACATATCGATTATCTCATGAACTTACGGCTTTGCTTCACTGATGTTTCTAGTGTGTAGAAAGAAAACTTTTCTTGCGCTGATCCTGCACATGTGAGCCCCCTCCTTCCCATTTCTCCAAACTGGTATTTTCCCACAAGAAGCGGCAAAACCGGGTGTGACGTCTTCGCATGCCGTGATATATCACAGACAACGAATTTACTTTAAACAATCTTAACTTTAACTAGAAAATGCTAACAAACGAATTACTAAAGTGAAAATATTATAAACTAAATAAATGCCATAAAGGCAACACAGAAAGAACTATGTACAAGTAGGGAATGAACTTTTTTTTTTACAACACATTCATTGATTTGTGGGAATAAAATCAGGCCTATGAGGCATTATGTAGTTAAACTATTTTTCCCAGTATGAATCAAATTGTTCCAGCTTATGATTAACAGGTGCTGTTATCTTCTCCATTTTGTAAATGTCCATTGTAATTTCCATCCATGTATTTAAAGTTGGGCTCTCCTGTGATAACCATTTCCTAGTAAGAGACTTTTTACCAGCCACCAACAGTATATTCATTAAATATTTATCTCTTTTCAATCATTCTTGAGGTATATATCCAAAATATATGGTCTTACTCTCCAAGGGTATTTCATATTTAAAGATGTCTTGTAGGGCATTGTGTATCCCCCTCCAATAGTTTTTGATAACAGGGCAATCCCAAAAAATATGATAATGATTTGCATTTTGATTTCCACAATTTCTTCAGCAAACAGGGAGGTTACTATCATAATGGGATTTCTGAGAGGGTGTAAATAAAATACCTTATCAAGTTTTTCCATCCAAACTCCCTCCATTTCTGTGAACTGGTACACTTCCATTGATACCTCCATATTGTTGTCCATTCTTCGTCAGATATAATTATCCCTCCTTCCTTCTCCCATTTTGTTTTAATGTATGAAGTGGAATGTGTTTTAAGATTTGACAACCCCTTATACATGCTTGAAATGATTCTACTACCATTATCTGAATTATATGCTTTTCTAAAGAGCGCTATCAAGCATGTACTTGCCTTGGTTACATTTTTAAGCATCTTATTAACATATTGTCACATCTGTAAATACCAGTAGAAATCTTGTTTTTCTAATAAGTGTTTCTCTTTAAGCATTTCAGAACTGAACAGTGTTCCTTCTTTCATTATTTTGCAAAGAGCTGTTATTCTTTTAGCTGTCCAGTCCTTAAATCTAGCATCCAATTTATTTGGTGTAAAATCTGAGTCATATGCACACCATTTAAGAATTGCAATATCTCCCTGTAGATTATATTCTTTTATAGTAGTTTTCCATATTTTAAGAGTCAATTTCACCCATGGGTTGTTAATAGTATTTATGTACCTCTGCAGGTTGTTATCAGCCAAAATTGCTTGTATGGGGATGGGAAGTACCCGCTCCTCAATGTTTTTCCTTTGTGCATCATATGATGGGTTGCACCAACATATCACAGCTCTGAACTGTGCTGCAAAATAATATTCTCTAAGAGAAGGTAGGCCCCACCCATCCCTTTCCTTTGCTAATTGCGAAGTTTTGAGACAAACTGTAGGCCTTTTACCCTGCCAAATATATCTTGATAGCATCTTGTTCCATTCATTGAATTGATTTTGATTAATCTCTATTGGTAGGGCCTAAAAGAGATATAACAGTCTGGGCAGTGTATTCATTTTAATAGACTCAATCCTTGAACTGAGATTGCAAAAAGGAATCAGGTTCCATCTTGCCACATCTTAATTTTTTTATATAAAGGCTGATAATTACATTCTGATAATTTTGCCAAATCTTTTGGCATAATGATGTCCAAATATTTGAAAGACTCTGTGTGCCATGCCCGGGGTATCAACTTCAATTTCTCTTGGTGGGCTATAGTAATATGAAAGTAATTGGGTTTTAGCTACGTTGATCTTGTATCCTATAATTGACCATATTGTTCAAAGGATTGCATCAATTTGGGTAAAGAGTATGTTGGTTGCCCTAGATAGATCAAAATGTCAACCGCATAACAAGCCAATTTATGCTCTGTCCCTTTAATAGTAATTCCCCTGATATCTTCATTTTGTCTGATGCATTGAGCTAATGGTTCCAGATATAATGCAAAGAGTAGTGGTGACCATGCACAACCCTGTCTCGTGCCCCTTTCTAGGGTAAGGCTATTTGATAAATATCCATTGATTTTAATCCTAGCAGTAGGATTGTCATATAGTGTCTGTATAGTTTTAATAATTGTGTCTTGGAAACCAAATCTATGTAAAACTCTGTAAAGAAAATTCCAATTAACTGAATCAAATACTTATATAGCATCCACGTTTATCACTATTGCTTCAATTTTATTTTTTTGTATATGATCCATAATGTGAAGTATCCTTCGTATATTGTCTTGTGTCTGGTGTTGTCATATAAAACCTGTCTGATTGTTACGTATCAGTATGGGTAGAAACTCCACTAATCATTTGGCCATGATGGAGGTAAATAATCTATAATCTACATTAAGGATGGATATTGGTCTAAGTGACCCACATTCCATTTTATCCTTGCCTTCTTTTGGTATAGCTGAGATTATTGTTTCCTTCTAACTGGGTGGCATTTGTGCCTTTTTTAGAGCCCAGTTCAGTGTGGGGATAAACAGGAATTAACTTATTTTTAAATTCTTTGTACCACTCTGCCTTATACCCATCTGATCCTGGTAACTTGCTTAATTTAAGCCTACTAATTGCAGCTTTTAATTCAATTCAGTTATGTCAGTAGTCATCGTTCTATTTTGTTCTTCACTTAATGTGGGTAACTCTAGAGAATTCAAGAAGGTGTCAATTTGGGTTATGCTTCCCCCTGGAACTTTGGAATATACAGTTTTGTAAAACACTTCAAAAGCTTCTTGAATTTCACTTAGCTTATTTTTTATCGTTTTCATTCTTGGGTCCCTAATTCTATGAATTGTGTTTTCTGCTATTTTTTTTTCAGTTTCCACGCCAGTATTTTCATAGATTTTGATCCACTTTCATAATGTCTCTGTTTCAGAAATGTTAAGTTTTTCCTGATTTCTTGCATAGCCAAACTATTAATTTCATTCCTAATTCTTTTAATTTCCCCTAATGTACCCTGTGCCAGATTCAATTTGTGTTTTTTCTTTAGTTCTTTCAGTCTATTTTGTAATTCCTCTAATGTTTTATTCCTTATTTTTTTTCTTATATGAAGATATCGCTATAATTTTCCCTCTTAAGACAGCCATCAGAGTATCCCATAAAATGGGAGGTGAAACCTCTGTATTATCATTAAATTCTAAGTAGAGACCAATTTATTTTTTAATTTGTTCCTTAAAGTATGGATCATTGAGTAGACTTGAATTTAGTTTCCAAATAGTATTCTTTGGTTGTAGTCAAAATCAACAGATAAATATATAGGTGCATGGTCACTTACATCTATTGTCCCAATTCCACAGGTGTTTATTTTGTCTTTGTCTTTTCCAAATGTTATGAAATAGTCTGTTCTTGTATATACAGAATGGGGAGCAGAATAATGAGTGTTATCCCTTCTGTCAGGGAAAAGGTCCCTCCATATATCAGTTAAACCAACATCCTCAAAAAGTATATTAACAACCTTATGTAAAGATTTTGTTTCATAGTTTTTTCTATTGGAAGAGTCTAAGTTTGGTTGTAATTGTAAATTTAAGTCTCCCCCCACATATTAGGAGACCTTCTGTTTCCGTTATCATAACATCAGTAATTTTCTGAAAGAAACCAATATCACTTCCCGGGGGTGCGTATATATTCAATAGAGTAAATGAATTGCCGTCTATATTTCCCCCTTACCAGAATATATCTGCCATCTTTACCTCCCATTTCGAATACTTTTTCAAAATTTCTCTTATTTGAGATAAGAATAGCAACTGTCCTGATTTATATGAGGAGAAAAACAGATTAGTGAAGCCCAGTTCTCTTTAGTTTTTTTATGCTCATTATCACTTAAATGAGTTTCCTGTAAGTATACTACATGGGCTTGTTCTTTTTCATTTTGGATAAAATTCTCTTATGTTTGATTAGATTTAATAGCCCATTGACATTAAAAAGAAATGAATTTTACCTTGTCCTTAGCCATCTGTATTTATCTGTCAATGTATCATTGAAATTAGAATAAAACTTAATTGATCTACTCTCTGAACAAATAAGAACCAAGAAATGCAAATAATAACAAAAATGGCAACGAATGTGTGATTCCAAGGCTGAGGTCTCTAGTAGATGACCCTGCATTGAGCTAGAGAAAATGTCCAGCTGTGGGGGATAACCCTCCTACTTGTGAGTTGAGGGCCCCCATTGCAGTATTCATAAAAGTCAGTGAACAAATCCATTACACAGAAAAGATTTCCCTGTGTACTCCTCTATATATATATACACACACACACACACACACACACTTATTACATACATACATACACATATATATATTCTCATTTTGGTGGGGAGAAAGGAGTAAGTGAGCAAATAAAGAATAACAAAGTAATATAAAATCCACATTATAATAAGTATTTCTCGAGTTAGGTGTATCACCATGTACTTTTGCTTCCGTTTAGCTTCTCAACATTTTTAAAGTTAGCCAAACCTTATGGCTCTTCTGAAGGGGGTGAGGACTGTCTTTGGGGAAACTCCCAGTCTTTTCCTGATATATTTCTTTCAGTCTCCTTCTGTCTCCAGCCTTCTTGATTCTCACACTATTTCCCAAGCGGAGCAGGATAATTCCTCAGCCAGGCTTCCTCTTGGTTCGGTCACGCTGACGGGCAACCTTCTGGCCTTCATGTCTGTAGTCGCCTCTTCCACTGTCTGGTACAACTGCGACCCGTTGTCATAAAACACTCGAGGTTACGGAGTTTGAAATCTAATCTTTTTCTGCTTTACTTCTCGCTGTACTTCAGAGTATTCTTTGCATTTCTGCAGGACTGCGGTGGGAGGGGGGTAATCTTGGTTGAAATATATCAATTTATCCTCGAAAAACACTCTCTTCTTACCCCAGGCCCTTCGTAGAATCTCCGCCTTGGTGCTGTACTGAAGGAATTTAATTATTATTGAGTGTGGCTTTCTATCCTGGGTAGGTTTCAGGACGAACGAGTGGTGGGCTCTTTCGACTTCCAGCTCCATAGCCGGGGGGAAGATCCAGCACGTCCTGCAGTAACATTCCGACAAACTCCATCATAGACGAGCCCTTTGGGAACGATGTAGATTCTGATATTTTTCTGCCATGATCTTCCCTCCAGGTCAAGCAGTTTACCTTCTTGGTGATGTATTATTTTTATTGTCTTACTCTGTATCCGTTCCACGTTTTGAACGTAATCTTCCACCTTCTCAATTCGAGTCTCTGCCACCACTATTTTTTGATTGACGCTGGCAAGCTCTGATTTAATATCACGGAGCTGCTGTTTTATATCTTTCTGGAACTCCATTATTTCTTTCAGGATTTCTAAGATATTTGCTGCTTTGCCTGATGAGGCCCAGCGGCCACCTTGCTAGCACGCGGTCGGGTAGGAGAGCTGCTTGTTGCACTCCTCTCAGATGCAGGCTCCGCAGTGTTCCTTTTTCAAATTTCCATTCCTTTTCCCCATTCGTGCCCCTCTTTTCAGTTCAAATATTTTTCGAAAAATATATTTGATGGGTTAATGGGGCTTAATACGTGTTTTTCCGGAGGAGCTGGTGACTTAAGCTGCCATTTTCGACGATGACGTCACCGGAAGCCTCAACCATAAGAAATTTCAGAGTTGTGTACGCGGCTCAGCACATAATGGAAACCATGGACTCTGTCTACACTTCTCAACACCATTGAAACCTGTAAAATATTGAAATGCCTAGACAGAGTGGACATGGAGAGAAGGTTTACAATAGTGGGGAAGACTCAATACAAGAATGTCCCTTTAGAATGGGACATTTAGTTGGAAGAAGGTGGTGAATCTGTGGAATTCATTGTCACAGGTGGCTGTGGCTGCCATTCATTGGGTGTATTTAAAGCAGAGGTTGATGGTTGTTGATTAGTAAGCGTGTCAAAGGTTATTGGGCAAAGGCAGGAGAATGGGGTGGAGAGGGAAAAATAAATCAACTATGGTTAAATGATGGAACAGACTGGATGAGCTGAATGGGCTACTCTGCTCCTATGTCTGCCTTCCACGGCCCCTGTAAGGCAGCCAATATAATCAAAGATCCCAGACATCGTCTCTTCTCATCTCCCATAAGGCAGAAGATACAAAACATTGAAAACAGATACCACCAATCTGTAGGACTGTAGAGAATCTGAATTGATAGTCTCTTAAAGTTAACCTGTCGGCTTTCTTCATTGCCTGTTAGTTATTTTTTTTTAAATGAAAGTTCTGCTTTAGGTTTCTGATGTGCACTGAGTTATTTTCATTGTCGTGCTGCCAATAGGATTGTTAGAAATGCCAATAGTGCCCTTTGAGCTAGCTTACCAAACAGTACTATTCCTAATTGTTATTCAATAGTTTTTAAAGTGCACTTTTGAATTGACTTTATTTCTTGCATTTATGAGTAAAAAATCTTTGCATTACATCTGTCTAAATGTGTAATCAGTAAATTATAATGAAAAGAAAAGTTAATATAACATAGAACACACTCAAATCAGTGTGAGTTAATCAGTCTGATGGCTGTTGATCCTGACTTTTATGCTGCAGTACCATTTCCTGGATGGTAGCAGCTGGAATAGATTGTGGTTGGGATGACTCAGGTGCCCAATGATCCTTTGGGCCCTTTTTACACACCTGTCTTTTTACACACCTGTCTTTGAAAATGTCCTGACTCATGGGAAGTTCACAACTACAGTGCACTGCAGTCCTGTGATTAAGGAAGGTAAAGTTCCCATACCAGGCAATGATGCAGTCAGTCAGGATGTCCTCAATAGCGCCCCTGTAGAAAGTTATTAGGATCTGGGGGCCCATACCTGTTAACGGCCAGATCAGATTTGCTATTGGACTCTCCTTACTCATTCTTGGTAGTTGAAAATCGTATTAACATTTGAATAATGATTAGTGCTGAGGCAGCAGCACTTGTGCACGAACTGACTGCAACACTTGTGAGGAACAGAACAGTTTCCATTTATGTAGTGTCCTTTTTTGAAAAGGATGAAGCAGAATACTTTAAATGTATCCAAGAAAGGAAAGGTTAACATGCTTTAAATAATAGTATATTTTAAAAATGCAAACATTTAGAAGCATCCAAATAAAAACAGTGGAAAGCATGAGACCAGGCAGCCTGCCCTTGTTTCCAATTACTTTGTTTCTCGTTTATTGGAGGTTGCCCAGTTGTTTATTCTGCTCTTTGGTATTGCCAAAGCAGCACCACATGCCCCAAAGTTGGAGGTGGTCCACGTGATCTCCTGACCTGGAAGGTGTGTTTAAATCCCTTGATGGTGCTGCTAGAGTAGGTGTAGGAATAAGTGTTGCACCTTCCACCGTTGCAAGGTACTGTGTCTGACAAGGGTGGGAGAAGTAGGGCATCACAGAGAGAGTGGTCTCTGGAAAGCAGAAAAGGGTGAGGAAGAGAAGATGTGACTGTTGGTGGGATCCTGTTACAACTGGGGGAAGTAATGAAGAATGATTTGCTGGAGGCTGGCAGGGTGAAAAGTAAGCACCTAAAGAACTCTACCCCTACTCTGTCAGCTGTGGGGAGGGGGAGGTGTAGGGCTGGTAAGAGGAAAAATCCAGAAAACTGAGGAAATGCAAGTGGGCCACAAGAGGTCGCAAGTTTAAGGTGCTGGGGAGTAGGTACAGAGGAGATGTCAGGGGTAAGTGTTTTTTTTACTCAGAGAGTGGTGAGTGCGTGGAATGTTCTGCCAGCAGTGGTGGTGGAGGCAGATACGATGGGTCTTTTAAGAGACTTTTGGATAGGTGCATGGAGCTTGGAAAAATAGAGAGCTATGGGTAACCGTAGTAATTTCTAAGGTAGAGACATGTTCGGCACAACTTTGTGGGCCGAAGGGCCTGTATTGTGCTGTAGGTTTTCTAAGTTTCTATGTAAAGAAAAAAACATTGCAAAGTCTCAGTGAGCCTCTGGGATGAATATAAAGTTGTGGGTGAAGTCCGTAAGGATCTGGTTCAGATCACAAGGGCTCTTTGTTACAGCCTGAATCATGGGATTTTGCATTTGGGGAAAGGACAATACAGTCTCTTAAAAGACTCTATTGTATCCGCCTCCACCACCGTGAAGCCTTGTGTGGGCAGTTGTGTGCACAGGTGTGTACATGCCGATTTATTTCTCTCTCTCCAAATCGACTTTAGCTTGCTGTCTTCCTGATTCTGATAAGTGAGACTACACCATACATACAATATTTCTACTTTATATAGGCTGTATATTTATCATATCATTCCTGCTTTTACTATATGTTCATGTTAATTTAGGTTTTATGTGTTATTTGGTAGGTTATTTTTTGGGTCTAGGAACACTCAAAAATTTTTCCCATATAAATTAATGGTGATTGCTTCTTCGCTTTACGACATTTCGGCTTACAAATGGTTTCATAGGAACGCTGTGCCTTCGGATAGCGGGGGAAACCTGTATTCATCATTAAAGGATCTTCTCCCTCTGGGCAATTCCCTCTTCTCAGTGCTACCATTGAGGAGGAAGTACAGAATTCTGAAGACTCGCACTCATTGTTTTAAGAACAGCTTCTTCCCCTCTGCCATCAGATTTTTTAATGGCCCAGAGTATATTTTGTCTTGCACTGTACTGCTGCTACAAAACAACAAATTTCATGATGTATGTTTGTGATAATAAATCTGATTCTATTTTCTTTAGATGGTTGCTGAAGCAAAAGTCTGTGGGATAGTTTATGAATCTGAAACAGTTAAGAGACTACGCCTTCTTGTGATGAGCAAAGATTTCACCTTCAAAGCAGGACAGTGGTAAATATTGAATGTCATTTGTTTTAATTTATACTTTGCATTCAAAGTACTTATTCTGAGTATTATTATTTCTCAGTACACAGTGTAACAGATCTTTATTTTTATGAGCGATCTAGGCACTGGTGAGTAATTCAAATAGGAACCTGCAGCAAAAATGTCCAATTCTGATATACAGAGAAAGTTTAATTACATGAATTTGGATAATTCGCTATACTTGATTGTCACTTTGGGCAAAACCTAGAGCTGCATGATGATTCTCCTCCCACTGGTCTACTGTAGCCTACAACTTGCAACATCCAGTCTATTGAAGTTGTGATCTTTCACCCTTTCCTCGGGTTGTCTCCACTTACCTTTGAGGTCTTAGAAAACCTCTTTCTCAATGTGCCAGTAGTTCATCCATTTTTAACTTAAACCACAGTACGTTCAAAATACTATAGCTGTGTTTATTTTGTTTGCAGTGAGGTCCATAATCCAAGTTTTGCGATGTTTCTCTAGTTGTACCAATTCATGTATTTCAAATTATCTCCTTCCTCCTTCCCAACACCACATTTACCCCTTCATTCACCTTTTCTCAAACCAATTTATCAAAAACTATTTTCCTCAGTGTATAGCTTCCAGTAACAAAGTAATCATTTTTGCTGCTATCTTTACTTCATAGATGTCTGCTGGTCAAAAGCCAAGAATCCCACCTGGTAGAAATTCTTACTTCCTTTCAAAGATACTTGCATTTGGCTGTGCTTTGCTCCTGCTTAATCATTTCTCTTTCTTCCCCAGCTAAAAGTACTTTATAAATTGTTCTTGTCCCCTCATTGAGCTGTCTTGTGTAGCCAGATTATTAAATAAATATTTTCAATGTTTTTATAACAATTCAGATACAAAATTTAAGTCATGATTTGACCATCATGTTTGCAAACAGTTCAGATCTAGCATGACCAGCATAAAATGTAAGCAAATATCAAAGAACAGTTTCAGAAAGACTGTTTGCCCTAATTAAAGTAGTAATGCACAATGAGGAATATGCTGCACCCTGAGGTTATAGATCATGGCACTGTATTTCATTACAGCTTTTGAAAATAGGACAATTGTGAAAGGGTCCATTGCGCCCTGTTTTGGCATCCCTGATCTCTTTCAAGTTTATTCCATTTAGCATAATTGTTCTGTCTCTCAACATCGTGGAAGGTACCCTACCTATGAAGAAAGGACTTGGTCTTTGAGGGCTATACAGTGGTCACTTACACTAATGATATGGATAGATCTGTATATCATGAGTATTTTAGTGAGAATAAGATCAGTAGATTTATCAGTCTTTTTTTTTAACTACACTGTGAAAATACTTAAAGCAATGCCAGTTCATAAGAAGCTGTTAGATATCAGCTCTAATTAATTTTCCTTTTCTTCCCTTTTTAAGTGTGGGGCAAGGCAGTGTTATGAAAGTAGACTAATTACTTCTATTTCTTCTAATGACTGAATAAATATAGTATGTCTAAGTGAATAAACAGTAAGATAGTGAACTATTAGCTTTGGATTTGGTTGCTAAAAGGAAAAATAGTCTGTAGGATCAAAGCCAAAGATGTTGATCTTTCAAACATTTCTTACCCTATCACCACATCTATTGAAATCTAAAGCCATTTCTTTCTTTCCTACAGACCTCTTTATGCTAACATTCTTTGAGCGATATCTTTCAAATCTATATACTTGAACTCTTCAAAAACCTAGTTTGGCAGTATCTCAATCCAACATGGCCTTAATTTTGAAACATTCATCCTGTTCAAACACTTGCCACTTAGTCTAGGTAAAATTAAAGATACAAGAACTTTGAGGTATTACTGTGCATTATTTTGATTTATAGCCTCTTGTGATTCCTAGGTTCTAATTGGTCCTTTTGGCAATTATGCTTTTAGCTCTTTTGACCCAAAAGTCTGGTATTCCTTCTCTCACCTTTAAAGTTCCATTAAATCATTCAGTATATTCAGTAATCGGTCGTATTATAACCTCTATTGGAAGCATCTACTAATGCCTCTGAAGGTTAAAGAACTATTAATTTCAGAAATATTTTACCATTTTAATCAAATATTTTATTTTGTATAAGTTTCTTATATTGTGGTGTATTCTTTTGATATAAAAGATAGCACTTTTTTTGTCATTGAAGGGTAGACTTCTTTATCCCTGGCATATCAAAAGTTGGTGGTTTTTCAATCTGTTCAAGTCCGGGGCTGTTGGAGAGGGAGAGTGTGGTGGAATTAGCAGTGAAATACAGCAAGCATCCTCCTGCCCACTGGATTCATACACAGGTAACTAAATAAATATCTTAATTTTCAAGAGTTCATTTTGTTAAGATTTCTCCATTAATAATTCAGTGTTACATATTCTATATTGTAAGACCATAAATATAGGAGCAAAATTAGACCATTTGTCCCAATTGAGTCTGTTCCACCATTTCATCATGGCTGATCTATCTCCCTTTAACCCCAGTCTCCTGCCATCTCCCCATAACCCTTCATGTCCTGACAAATCAAGAATCTATCAATCTCAGTCTCAAATACACTCAGTGCCTTGGCTTCCACAGTCACCTGTGGCAATGAATTCCACAGAATCACCACTCTTTCTGGCTAAAGAAATTCCTCCTCATCTCTGTTCTAAACGACAACCCTCTATTCTGAGGCTGTGCCCACCATAGGCACCCCCACCATAGGAAACATCCTCATCACATCCACTATTGAGGCCTTTCAATATTTGACAGGTTTCAATGAGCTCTTTCCCTCATTCTTCTGAATTCCAGTGAATACAGGCCCAGAACCATCAATCAGGCCTCCTATGGTAACTCTTTCATTCCTGAATCATTTTTGTGAACCTCCTCTGAACCCTCTTCAATGTCAGCACATTCTTTCTTGGAGAAGAAGCCCAAAGTTACTCCCAATACTCCAAGAGAGGCTTCACCAGTGCCTTACAAAGCATCAATAGTACATCCTTGCTTTTATATTCTAGTCCTCTCAAAAAGAATGCTAATATCACATTTGCCTTCCTCATTACCATCTCAACTCAACCTGCTAATTAACCTTTGGGGAATCCTCCACAGGGACTTCCAAGTCCCTTTTGCATCTTAGATTTTTGAATTTTCTCTCCATTCAGGAAATAGTCTACACTTTTATTTCTTCTGCCAAAGTGCATGACCATACACTTCCCAACACTGTATTTCATCAGCCATTTCTGTGCCCATTCTCCTAATCTGTCTAAGCCTCCTTTCTTCCTCACCACTACATGCTCCTTCGTGTATTTTCATTTAGTCCACAAACTTGACCATAAGGCCATGAATTCCATTATCCAAACCATTGACATGTATTATAAAAGGAAGCAGTCCCAACACAGAACCTGGTGGAATATCAACAAATTAGTTTTTATTTCCACTCTTTGCCTCCTACTAATCAGCCACTGCTTTATCCATGCTAGTACCTTTCCTGTAATACCATGGACTCTTAACTTGTTGAGCAGCATCATGTGTGGCACCTCTCAAAGACCTTCTGAAAATTAAAGTACACAACATCAACCAATTAGACAATAGACAATAGGTGCAGGAGTTGGCCATTCGGCCCTTTGAGCCAGCTCCGCCATTCAATATGATCATGGCTGATAATCCACAATCAGTACCTCGTTCCTGCCTTCTCCCCATATCCCTTGACTATGCTATCTTTAAGAGCTCTATCTAACTCTTTCTTGAAGGAGTTCTCCTTTGTTCCCCAATTCTTCTTTACCTATCGTGTTTGCTATTTCTTCAAAGAATTCTAGCAGATTTGTCAGGCAAGCTTTTCCCTTGAGGAAACCATACTGACTTCAGCCTATTTTGTCATGTGTCTCCAAGTACCCCAAAACGTGACAATCGACTCCAACACCTTTACAACCACAGAGGTCAGACTAACTGGCTGTAATTTATTTTCTATTGTTTCTCTCCTTTCTTGAAGAGTGGAATGACATTGGCATGATTCTGCAGGACTGGAAAATTGCAAGAGTCTGTTGATTCTTGAAAGACCATTACTAATGCCTCTGCAATGTCTTCAGCCACCTCTTTCAGAACCCTGGGGTGTAGACCATTTGGGCCAGGTGATTTATCTACCTTCAGGCCTTTCATTTCCCAAGCAGCTTCTCCCTAGTACTATCAACTTTACTCACCCTCTAACACTCTTGAACTTCCAGCATACTGCTAGTGTCTTATGAAAGGCTGATGAAAATAATTATTCAGTTCACCCACCATTACTTTGTCCCCCATTACCACCTTTCCAGCATCATTATGCAGTGGTCTGATATCTATTTTCATCTTTTTTACTCTTTTTGTATATCTCACAAAATCTTTGGCATCCTCTTTAATATTATTGGCTATCTTACCTTCGTATTCCCTCTTTTCCATCTTTCATTTTTTTAGTTGCCTTCTGTTGCTTTTTAGAAGCTTCCTTATCCTTTAACTTACCTCTAATTTTTACTTTATTATATGCCCTCTCTTTAGCTTTTATGTTGGCTTTGGCAGCCACGGCTGCATCATCCTGCTTTTAGAATATTACTTCTTTGGGATGTATCAATCCTGCACCTTCCGAATTGCTCCCAGAAATTTCAGCCAATGCTGCTCTGCCATCGTTCCTGTTAGTGTCACCTTCCAATCAGCTTTGACCAGCTCCTTTCTCATGCTTCTGTAATTCTCTTCACTCCACTGTAATACTGACACATCTGACTTTAGCTTCTCCCTCTCAAACCACAGGATGAATTCTATCATATTATGATCACTTTTCACTAAAGGTTCCTTTACCTTGAGCTCTAATCAATTCTGGTTCATTGCACAACACTCCATCAGATATAGGAGCAGAATTAAGCCATTTGGCCCATCAAGTCTGCTCCACCAATCATATGGCTGATCCCTTTTTCCACTATCTCCTCCTCAACCCTAGTTCCTGGCCTTCTCCCCATAACCTTTGATGCCATGTCAAATCAAGAACCTGTTCATCTCTGCCTTAAATACACCCAACAACCTGGCATCCACAGCTGCATCTGGCCATAAATTCACCACCCTTTGGCTAAAGAAATTTCTCCGCATCTGTTTTGAAAGGGTGCCCCTCTATCCCTCGGCTGTGCCCTCTGTCCTAGACTCTCCCACTATGGGAAGCATCCTTTCCACATCTACTCTGTCTGGGCCTTTTGAAAGGTTTCAATCAGATTTCCGCACCCCCCCCCCCCCTTCTGAATACCAGAGAGTACAGACCCAGAGCCATCAAACCTTCCTTGTATAATAGCTCTTTCATTCCTGGAATCATCCTTGTGAAACTCTTCAGAACCCTGTCCAATGCCAGCACATCTTTTTAAGATGAGGGGCCCAAAACTGTTCACAGTACTCGAGGTACCAGTGCCTTAAAGCCTCAGCATCACATCCTTGCTCTTTTATTCTAGACCACTTAAAATGAATGCTAACACGGCATTTACCTTCCTCACCACCGACTCAACCTGCAAGTTAACCTTCAGGCTAATCTGCCCTCAGTCTATAATAGCTGATCCCCTAGTGGGCTTAACCACAAGCTGCTCTTAAAAAGCCATCTTGTCAGTGTTCTACGAATTCCCTCACTTCCAGCACCAATCTGATTTTCCCGTCTGCCTGCATATTGAAATCCCCATGACTATCATAGAAAAGGCATGTCAAAATAGCAATACTATCTCCAATTTTTATTCCACATCTTTGTTACAGTTCAGTGGTCTGTATATAACTCCCATTAGGGTCTTTTTATACTTGCAGTTTTTTAGCTCTACCCACAAGGATTCTACACCTTCCAATCCTATGTCACCTGAGGATTTGATTTCATTTTTTACCAACAGAGTCGCCAGCTATAATTTTCTTTCAGTATCTTATTTAAAATTTGTTAAAACTTGGCTTGGAGCTTAACCAGTTTAAATCTATAATTTTTTTTCAGTATGTAATTTAAAATCAGTTTGAACATAGATTTAAACTGGTTGACAAAAGTGCATATTTTGAAGTGTGACCTCCACATTCTGAGTGTATATAAATCTCACTACCACTAGCTGGTGCTATACCACTATTTCAGTGCCAGAATGCAGTCGTTCATGAGAAGATGAAAAACATGGTTTAACTGTTTTGTTTCTGAAAGTAACTAGTTGAGTTAAATAAAAAATATAAAAGCTTGTTGCATAATTAATGATAGATTTCCTTGATAGCACTATTGGGTGTAAGTGGTTCAATTTGATCAAAAGTGCTATATGCAATTTTAAATCTTTGGAAATTACACAGAGCTCTGTGCCCAATCTAAGTCTGAGTTTCAGCAGTTTTAGTTATGAACTGCTGATGTATACAACGTTTAATAAAAATCTTCAGTTAGAAAAGCACATATTCTAATGCTTGTGAATGTTTCCATTTATTTTGTATCTCTTCAGTATAGATAGCTATGAAAATGTAGCTCTGACTTTTTTTCCCTCTCTAGTTCTGATAAAGGGTCTCTGCCCTAAACATTGACTGTACTCTTTTCCATAGATACTGCCTGGTCTGCTGAGAAAATGTAGTACTCATATTTTGTATAACTTCTTGTTACTATTTGACTGCTAAGTTAGGAAATGAAACGGTTGTTATTACAGATTCTCACTGACTAGTGAGATTTCTGCTACAAAGCCAAGAAAATTCTTGTGAAAAAAAAGTACGAAACTGAAAATATGTTTTTTATATATTTTAAAAAAACACAAATGAGGAAGATGCAGAAACTCTAGCAGTAGAAATTGAAATTATATTCTGCGTAGAGTTTAAATTTTGGATTAAAATGTTCCATTGGTAATTCCACTACAAATTGTGTCCAAGATTGTGCAAACAATTTGTGTAATTATTTATAAATTGACAAATGTAAATTTGCCATAAAATAATATACTTAGACAATACTAAAAGGGCATTTTTTTAAAAAGTTCAAGATTGCCCTTCATATATTTGAATCCTGTCCTTTTTGTTTAGTTTGATTATGCCATTCAAAATGGGGTAACCAAAATCATGTTAAATAACAATCTATATTACGGGCTGTGAACCTTCGTCAGGACTGAAGAAGGAGGGGGCAGGGGCCCTATAAAGAAGGTGGGGAAAGGGTGTGCTGGTAGGTGCCAGGTGAAAAACCAATCAGAGGAAAGAGCAGGAAGGGTGAAGAAGGAATGTAAGGGGAAAGCACTGTGTAGTAGAAGAAGGCAGAATCACAAGAGGTGATTGGCAGCTAGAAAAGGAGGCAGAGTGAAACTGGGATGGGGGAAGCGAGAGGGAGGGAGTTACCGGAAGTTGGAGAATCTGATGTTCATGCAAAGGGGCTGGAGACTACCCAGATGGTATACAAGTGTTGCTGCTCCAACCTGAGTTTGGCCTCATCATGGCAGTAGAGGAGGCCATGTATGGACATATCCGAATGGGAATGTGAAGCAGAGTTGAAGTGGGTGGCAGCCGGGAGATCTTGTCTGTTATGGAGGACAGCAGAGGTGCTCGGCGAAGCAGTCCCCAAATCTGCGTCGGGTCTTGCCAATGCAGAGGAGGCCGCACCGGGAGCACCAGATGCAATAGATGACCCTAACAGACTCACAAGTGAAGTGTTGCCTCACCTGCAAGGACTGTTTGGGGCCCTGAATGGTGGTAAGAGAAGAGGTATAGGGACAGGTGTAGCACTTGCACTTGCAGGGACAAGTACCAGGTGGGAGATCTGTGGGGAGGGACATGTGGACCAGGCAGTCACAGAGGGAACAATCCCTGCGGAAAGTGGAGACAGGTAGAGAGGGAAAGATGTGCTTAGTGGTGGGGTCCTGTTGAAGGTGGCGGAAGTTGCGGAGGCTAATATGCCGGATCCAGAGGCTAGTGGGGTAGTAGGTGAGGACAAGACAAACGTGGTCCTTGTTGTGGTGATGGGAGGATTGGGTAAGGGCCAAGGTGCGGGAAATGGATGAGATGCGGGTGAGGGCATCATTGATGATGGCAGAAGGGAAACCATGATCCTTGGAGAAAGAGGACATTTGAGATGTCCTGGAACGGAAAGCCTCATCCTGGGAGCAGAAAGTTGACTGCTCATTTCCATGGTTGCTGCCCAACCTGCTGAGTTCCTTCTGCTTGTTGTACATGTAGCAATTAAGGGGGAAGCCTTGTATTCATACTTTATTATTAGTTGATAATGTATTTACCCTTTTGTGACTCAATTGCTACTTTGGGGGTTGATATGCTGATTACATAGAATACTTGTACACAAAGTGCAAGCACATGAATACATATAAAATGAGCGTGGAGTCGATTTGAAGAGCAAGCTGATGGCCTATAGATGAGATTGCCAATCAAAAATTTGAAGTCCAGCTTCAGGGCTTTCATTTTACCTTATTGCTCCTTCCTCCATTCTGCACTTTATTCTTAAAGATTAAATGTTTTTAAATCTGTGTTTTGAATACCTATGCTTAACGCTTAACTTTACCATATCCCCCTTCAAATCCAGAGAGTGTGCATGAGGGAATGCTGTCTTTATTCCAGTTCCCCCAATTCCTCTCGTAGATCATCAATCTAGTGCCTGAAATTGTGCATGGTCCCAATGAAAGTTTCAATAGGACCTAGTTGTGAAAACCAAGTGACTACATTTTGCTGAATGTTAGTAACTCTCAACTTATGATAAATCTGAAACTCCATCAGGCTGTTAACCATCCAGAGATGTGTAGAACAGGGGTGCCCAACCCTTTTTTTTAATGCCATAGACCCTTGCCATTAACCAGTGGGCCTCTGGACCACAGGTTGGGAACCACTGATTTAGAGGGATCCAAGGTCATGAATACCACAAAGGAGGGAATGGGAGTGAGGGGAAGTAAAAGCATTCCTAAATATGCGGCCAAGTTAAAGTTGGAACACCGTTGGGTTTAATTTTTCACTGAATTTGCAGTATCAAGATATATTTGTTTGGAAGACAACAGGTATTCAGGAGGCATTTTAGTTTCTTCGTTGAGCCTCCCCAAAGTGGCAGGTTTTAAATGCAGTCTTGACAAATATTTTATTTCTTTTTTAGTGCGACATTGGTTCAGAGGTAACACTTCGTGCCGGGGGTGATTTCTTCTTTGACCCTCAGCCTTCTGATGCTCCGGTGGATCTGTTGTTGGTTGCAGGTGGTGTGGGCATTAATCCCTTGTACTCTATACTCTTGCACATTGCTGATCTCCACAGATTCCAAGAAATGGAGCATTGTAAATACAAACCTGGTTCAGTACAACTATATTTCAGTGCTAAGAACACAGAGGAACTTCTTTTCAAGGTTAGAATTTGTTTTACATCTTTCTTAATCAGTGTGTGAATTGGATAGCTTGTGTAGTCTATGGACTGATGTGTAATGTAGCCAGTTAAACTAGTTTACAGCAGACAATTGAATAGGCTTTATTTATATAATTTAATGAAGTCTAACATTATATTAAATCTGTGGCTTAATTAAATTTCCTTAGCTATGAATTAGAGGTGCAATGCTGCCAGTGCAATTTCAACATTTCATTTAGTATGTAGTTCTTTGAAATATTCATGTAAAGGCAATGATGCATCTGGTCCAGTTTTTTCCCATGTTTGAAAATACCTTTAGCCATTAATAATATGTCATTGCTTGTTGGTGCTATTTCTGACTCTAAAACAGGAGCAAAGACTAATGATAATCAACAAGTTACTAAACTGTTCAAGTGCCTTTTGCAAACGTTTAAAACTTCAGTTTAAAATAAATGTGGAAATTTGAAATTAATCCTTAGCTGCTTATGGAATTTGCATAAATTGTGCTGTCTTCAGACCTCTCTCCTGTTTCCCACCTTTCTCAAACTGCACTTACAGAACTAAGGGTGTTACAGCAAAATTGTATTAAATTTTATTGATACTTTTAGTATCTTAAACATTTTTAATTAGTTTTTTGAAAAACTGTACTACTATAGTAATTTATTTTATTAAAGATTTTTTCAAATAAAATCCATATTCCAAAGGTGAAGTTCTCCATAGAGTTTAGCAAAATCAAGGCAAATAAATTTTTATATTTGATGTACAGTGTAGAATACTAAATTGTTTGAAACACTTCATTCAGAAGATCATTAAGAAAGGTTAAATGATACCTAATGAGGCAATTATCAGTGGCAACATTTGAGGAACAACAAATATGGTCAAAGTTTCAGAATAGGGAGGTGGGCAGTTTTAAATAATGATTCATGTGGTGTAAGGCTTATTTGAAGAGTGAGCAGGACATGGAACTTTTAATTCCATGCTAATAACTCCCTTTTTAAAGATATTCAAAGACTGTTTACACCAACTTTTGAGAGTAAGAGTTTCTAAGAAATGATTCATTACAAGAAATAGTTTCTCCTCATTACTGTCTTAACCTAGGTTCACCCACAAAAAGCTTGTCAAGATTCATCAAAATACTATGTTTCAGTAAAACTCTAAACTCAAGCAGATACAAACCAGCGGACAATTTCCCCATTCTATGTATCAGTCCAGCAAACTTGTGAAATACTCCCCATGCACTTGCATAAGAACTGCTACTATAAATATTACCACAAATGCCATGCATAACTAAAGCACAATCTCCTTAGTTTAGTAATTAAATTCCCCTAGAAATCTTATTTTCCTACCAAATATGGCATTTCTAGATTTCCCACATGATTTTTAATTTTCCAGTTCTCTGAACATCACTTTGAAAGGATAACAAGATTAGCTTAATTTGTCACTTTTTTTTGTCAACAGGCAACACAGTTGAAGGATGTACTGGAGGCTTCCAATTCAACCTAGTGTACTCACAGATTACTAACCCTAATTTATACGTAAACACGAGGAAATCTGCAGATGCTGGAAATTCAAGCAACACACACAAAATGCTGGTGGAATGCAGCTGGCCAGGCAGCATTTATAGTTTTAGGCTCAGGCCTGGCGAAAGGTAACGGCCTGAAACATCGACTGTACTTCTCCCTATTGATGCTGCCTGGCCTGCTGCATTCCACCAGCATTTCCTGTGTTTTCCCTAATTTATACGTCTTTGGTATGTGGGAGGAAGCCAGAGCGCCTGAAGGAAAGTCGAGCAGTGTCGGGGATTGCATATAAGCTTCTTCTAGGCAGCAGTGGGAATTGAATCCTGAATGCTGGCATTGTAAAGCGTTGTGCTAACCACTGCTACCATGCTGCCCATAATAAATGAATATAGATAGGTGACATTCTTCTGTAACTTTCATATCTATGTTTGTGTCATCAGTAACTTTAGCAAATTTGGACATTAGCATTGAAAAACATTTTGCTCTCTTTGCTTTCATGCTTCTTGATGCAATTTTCTTCTGAAAGAAATGAATCATCAGGTCTTAACAAAATTTGAAAAATAGGTAGCACTTTCTCCCAAGTTGCCTCCACTATTATAGTATGCAGAATATTGACAAAGTACTGTTTTTAGCTGGAGAACAGAGGTGTGGCCTAGTTTCTTTACTGATTATTTTGCAGCTACGTGATTTGTTAAGTCACTTTAGAAACAACTATAATATTGTTGGGGGTAAGGGTAAGGCTGGTATTACTCAACAATAATAGTGAAGCAGTTACATTTTTTTTTGTAATCATTTGATACTTTACATAGTCATCTCATAAATCAAACTTTTTTGTTCCATTCATTGGCTCTAATGGATGCATTTCTCATTCCTATGGTAAAGTTATTTGTTTAATCATGTATGCCACAATCTGTCTTCCAGAGAAACATCATAAACCTAGCAAATGAGTTTTGTGGAAAAATCAGCTGTCATTTTCATGTGACACAACAGATTTCTGAAATACCTGAAGAAATACTGCCTTATGTAACTGGTAAGCTTTAAAAATTGTTTTTGTTAAATTCAGTTTATAGTAGGTTTAGTAATGTTGCTAATTTTAATCAGGATCAAACAATATGTATGAACCTGATGGATAAGAATTTGTCTTGCATTGACTTTAATTAAGACTACTTAATTTTATGAACAGAAAATATTTTTATTGCAATTGTCACAAATTCATACAATATGCATATAATTTGATGTTAGTTGCATAGTTCCCATTTCAGCCTTATGACTATACACAGCTTTATGAAAAGTAGCCTGATTCCTTGATACAGTACCTTATATTTGTGGTGAGATGGGTAGAGAAAAGATAAATCAGGATGCCAGATGATTAACAGAAATAGTAGGCAGATGGAAAGAGCAAGAAGGCTGCAAATGAATGGCTAATTATTTTGTAGCGAAGGGAGTTTTTTTTAACTACTCGGGTAGAAGAAAGGCGAGACTGTGCAGGTGCGTGACGACAGCATGCAAAAAGTTTAAAAAGACTGCCCTATCCAGCGGGCAGTGTTCGGAATGGGCAGCGGAGTGAGAGGCAGCAGAGTGGTAGGGCTTCGGCTCAATGGGCCTAGATGGTAACGGGACAAGGTCAGGTAGGATTACCTGTGTTAATTGCAGAAAGGAGGAAGTATATGTGCGAGGCCAGTTTTAAGTGCTTGGTGTTAGTTGTCTCAGAGTCTCCCAGCCTCCTAGATGGCCATATCTGCACCATATCTGTGTGTCAAGCTACAGCTCCTAAGGGACTGAGTTTGGGAACTAGAGATGCAGCTCAGTGACCTTTGCCTGGTCAGGGAGAGCAAGGAGGTGATAGAAAGGAGTTATAGGTTGGTGGTCACGCCAGGGCCACGGAAACAGACAGGTGGCTCACAGTCAGGAAGGGGAAGAGTCAGGTACTAGAGAGTACCCCTGTGGCTGTACCCCTTGACAATAAGTACTCCTGTTTGAGTACTGTTGGGGGGGGTCAGCCTACCTGGGGGAAGTTGCTCTGGCACAGAGTCTGGCCCTGTGGCTCTGAAGGGTAGGGAAGGGAAGAGGAATGCAGTAGTGATAGGGGACTCTATAGTTAAGGGGTCAGGCAGGTGATTCTGTGGACACAGGAAAGAAACTCTGATGGTAGTTTGCCTCCCAGGTGCCAGGGTCTGGGATGTTTCAGATAGTGTCCAAGATATCCTGCGGTGGGAGGGAGAACAGCCAGAGGTCGTGGTACATATTGGTACCAATGACATAGGTAGGGAAAGGGAAGAGGTTCTGAAAAAAGACTACAGAGAGTTAGGAAGGAAGTTGAGAAGCAGGACCTCAAAGGTAGTAATCTCGGGATTACTGCCTGTGCCACGCAACAGTGAGAATAGGAATAGGATGAGGTGGAGGATAAATGCATGCTAAGGGATTGGAGCAGGGGGCAGGGATTCAGATTTCTGGATCATTGGAACCTCTTTTGGGGCAGATGTGACCTGTACTAAAAAAGACGGGTTGCACTTGAATCCCAGGGGGACCAATATCCTGGCGGGGAAGTTTGCTAATGCTGCTGGGGAGAGTTTAAACTAGAATTGTTGAGGGGTGGGAACTGAACTGAAGAGACTGGTGAAGAGGAGGTTTTCTCACAAATAGAAAAAGCTTGTAGACAGTGCAAGAGGGAGGATAGGCAGGTGATAGAGAAGGGACGTGCTCAGACCGAAGGGGTGTTGTGAGCAAAGCCGATGAGCTTAGAGTGTGGATCAGTACTAGAGATATGATGTGGTGGCCTTTACAGAGACTTGGATGGTTCAGGGTAGATACCATGGAAGGATTGTCTATGGAGTCTCTGTGGATGGAGGTTAGGAACAGGAAGGGGTCAGTAACTTTACTGGGTGTTTTTCATCGGCCGCCCAATAGTAACAGAGATTGAGGAGCAGATAGGGAAACAGAACCTGGAAAGGTGTAGTAAGAGTTGTCTTGATGGGAGATTTTAATTTCCCAAATATTGTTTGGCATCTCCCTAGAGCAAGGGGTTTACATGGAGTGGAGTTTGTTAGGTGTGTTCAGGAAGGTTTCTTGACACAGTATGTAGATAAGCTTACAAGAGGAGAGGTTGTACTTGCGAAATGTACCTAGTTGGGTGTCAGATCTCTCAGTGGGAGAGCATTTTGGAGATAGTGATCATAATTGTGTCTCCTTTACAATAACATTGGAGAGTGATAGGAACAGACAAGTTAGAAAAGCATTTAATTGGAGAAAGGGGAATTATGAGGCTATCAGGCAGGAAATTGGAGTCTTAAGTTGGAAACAAATGTTCTCAGGGAAAAGTACAGAAGAAATGTGGCAAATATTCAGGGGATATTTGTGTGGAGTTCTGTATAGGTACATTCCAATGAGACAGGGAAGTTATGGTAGGGTACAGGAACCGTGGTGTTTAAACGCTGTAATAAATCTAGTTGAAAAGAACAGCTTATAAAAGGTTCAGAGAGCTAGGTAGTATTAGAGATCTACAAGATTATAAGGCTAATAGAAAAGAGCTTAAGAAGGAAATTAGGGGAGCCAGAAGGGGCCATGAGAAGGCCTTGGTGGGCAGGATAAAGGAAAACCCCAAGGCATTCTGCAAATATGTGAAGAGTAAGAGGACCTATCAAGAGTGACAGTGAGAAAGTGTGTATGGAACCGAAGGAAATAGCAGAGGTACTTAATGAATACTTCAGTATTCACTATGATAAAGGACCTTGGTGATTGTAGTGATGACTTTCAGCAGACTGAAAAGCTTGAGCATGTGGATATTAAGAAAGAGGATGTGCTGGAGCTTTTGGAAAGCATTAAGTTGGATAAGTCGCCGGGACTGGATGAGATGTACCCCGACTACTGTGGGAGGCGAGGGAGGAGATTGCTGAACCTCTGGTGATCATCTTTGTATCCTCAATGGGGACGGGAGAGGTTCTGGAGAATTGGAGGGCTGTGAATGTTGTTCCTTTATTCAAGAAAGGGAGTAGAGATAGCCAAGGAAATTGTAGACCAGTGAGTCTTACCTCAGTGGTTGGTAAGTTGATGGAGAAGATCCTGAGAGGCAGGATTTATGAACATTTGGAGAAGTATAATATGATTAGGACTAGTCAGCATGGCTTTGTCAAGGGCAGGTCGTGCCTTACAAGCCTGATTGAATTTTTTGAGGTTGTGACTAAGCACATTGATGAAGGTGAACAATAGATGTAGTGTGTATGGATTTCAGCAAGGCATTTGTTAAGTTACCCCATGCAAGGCTTATTGAGAAAGTAAAGAAGAGGCATGGGATCCAAGGAGACATTGCTTTGTGGATCCAGAACTGGCTTTCCCACAGAAGGCAGAGTGATTGTAGATGGATCATATTCTGCATGGAGGTCAGTCACTAGTGGGGTGCCTCAGGCATCTGTTCTGGGACCCTTACTCTTCGTGATTTTTATAAATGACCTGGATGAGGAAGTGGAGGGATGGGTTAGTAAGTTTGCTGATGACACAAAGGTTGGGGGTGTTGTGGATAGTGTGGAGGGTGTCAGAGGTTACAGCGGGACATTGATAGGATGCAAAACTGGGCTGAGAAGTGGCGGATGGAGTTCAACCCAGATAAATGTGAAGTGGTTCATTTTGGTAGGTCAAATATGATGGCAGAATATAGTATAAATGGTAAGACTCTTGGCAGTGTGGAGGATCAGAGGGATCTTGGGGTCGGAGTCCATAGAACATTCAAAGCAGCTGTGTAAGTTGACTCTGTGGTTAAGAAGGTGTACGGTGTATTGGCCGTCATCAATCATGGATTTGAATTTGGGAGCTGAGAAGTAATGTTGCAGCTATATAGGACTCTGGTCAGATCCCACTTGGAGTACTGTGCTCAGTTCTGGTCGCCTCACTACAGGAAGGACGTGAAAGCCATAGAAAGGGTGTAGAGGAGATTTACAATGATGTTGCCTGGATTGGGGAGCAGGCCTTATGAGAATAGGTTGAGTGAACTCGACCTTTTCTCCTTGGAGTGACGGAGGATAAGAGGTGACCTGATAGAAGTGTATAAGATGATGAAAGGCATCGATCGTGTGGATAGTCAGAGGCTTCTTCCCAGGGTTGAAATGGTTGCCACAAGAGGACACAGGTCAAAGGTGCTGGGGAGTGGGTACAGAGGAGATGTCAGGGGTAAATTGTTTTTTTACTCAGAGCGGTGAGTGTGTAGAATGGGCTGCCGGCAACGGTGGTGGAGGAGGATACGATAGGGATTTTTAAGAAGCTTTTAGGTAGGTACATGGAGCTCAGTAAAATAGAGGGCTATAGGTAAGCCTAGTCATTTCTAAGATAGGGACATGTTTGGCACAACTTTGTGGGCTGAAGGGCCTGCATTGTGCTTTAGGTTTTCTATGTTTCTGTGTCTGTGTACAAATATACCATACAATTCCCCAAAAGCAAATGTGTAGTAATTAACAGGCTGATGCAATATTGGCCAGAGCTCAAGAAAATTGAAATTCAAATCCTTAGCGACCACATGAAGGAACTGCAATTGCAGCTTGATGACCTTCAGCTTACATGGGAGAAAGAGGAGGTGATAGATGGGAGCTACAGGGAAGTAATGGCCCCTAAGTTGTAGGGAATGGGTTCCTAAGTGAAAGGAGAGGAAAATGGAAAAAGCAGTTAGTGCTGAGTACCCCTGTGGCTGTTCCCCTCAATAAGTGTTTCACTTTAGATACTGTTTGGGGTGGAGGGCTTACCAGAAGGAAGCCATAGGTGAAAGAAGATCATAGTTGAGAGCTTAACGTCCAAGGGTACACATTGTATCGAAAGAACAGGCAGGTAGGCAGAGGGAGTGGGAGTGGCTTTATAGGTTTAAAACAAATGAAATCAAATCCTTAGAGCTGACAAAGGATCAGAAATTGTGGAATCCTTGTGGGTAGAGCTAAGACACTGCAAGGATAAACTGACCCTAATGGGAGTTGTATGCAGGTCTCTGAACAGTAGCCAGGATGTGAGAGATAAAGCAGGCACGTTAAAAAGTTCAATGTTCCAATAATCATGGGGGATTTCAATATACAATTAGATTTGGAAAATCAGGTTGGTGCTGGATCCCAAGATGGGGAATTATAGAATACCCATGAGATGACTTTTTAGAGCAGCTTGTGGTTAAGCCCATTAGGGGAACGGCAATTCTGGACTGAGGTTTGAGAAGAAGCTAAAATTGGATATATCAGTATTAGAGTGGAGTGAAGAGTTATATGGGAGAGGAGCTGGCTAAATTTGATTGGAAGGGGATACTAGCAGGGATGGTGGCAAAACAGCAATGGCTGGTGTTTCTGGGAGAAATTCAGAAGACACAGGAAAGATACATCCAATTGATTAAGTATTCTATAGGGGCGGGGAGAGGGGGATGAGCCAACCTGGCTGACAAGGGAAGTCAAAAGGTTTCATAAAAGCAAAAGAGGGCATATAATATAGGAAAAATCAGTGGGAAGGTAGAGGATTCCAGTAAAGGGAGAAAAAATTAAGCATGAAGGAAAATTGGCCAGTAATATAAAGAGAATACACAGTATTTTTCAGATCTAGAAAGAGTTACAAAGAGTGGATATTAATCCACTGGAAAATGATGCTGGAGTAATGGTGAATAAATAAATGGCAGACTATCTTTAGTATATTGCATCTGTCTTCACTGTGGAAGGCAGTAGTAGAATGCCAGAAATGTGAGTGTCGGGGCAGAAGTGAGTTATTACTAAGGAGAGATGCTTGGGAAGCTGGAAGTTCTGAAGCTAGATTAGTCACTGGGCCAGATAAACTACACCCCAGAGTCCTGAAAGAGGGAGCTGAAGAGATTGTGGAGGTAATGGTAATGAATTTTCAAGAATCATTACATTCTAGAATAGTTCTTGAGGACTAGAAAATTGCAAATATCTCTTCCCTCTTTGAGAAGGGAGGAAGACAGAAGAAAGGAAATTATAGGTCGGTTAGCCTGACCAGTGGTTGGGAAGATTTTGGAGTCTATTATTAAGGATGACATTTCAGGGTACTTGGATGCACTTGATAAAATAGCCCAAAGTCTCCATGGTTTTCTAAAGTGGAAATCTAGCCTGACAAAACAGTTGGAATTTTTGGAGGAAATAACAGGCAGAATAGATGAGGGAGAGTCTGCTGATGTTTATTTGGATTTGCCTTTGACAAGGTGCTGCTTAATAAAATAAGAGCCCATGGTATTATGGGAAAGCACTAGAATAGGTAGAAGATTAAGATTGAGTTGCAGGAATCAAAGACCGGGAATAAAGGCCACATTTTCTGGTTGCCTGTCCGTGACTAGTGATGTTCTGTGAGGATCGGTGTCGGGACCACTTCTTTTCACGTTGTATGTCAATGATTTGGATGAAGGAATTGCTGACTTTGTGGAATGTTTGCAAACAATACAAAGATAGATTGAAGGGCAAATAGTGTTGGGGAAGCAGAAGGACATAGAGTAGGGAATGGGCAAAGAAGTGGCTGATGGAATATAATGTAAGAAAGTGCATGGTCGTGCACTTTGGCAGAAGGAATAAAAGTGTGTGCTCTTTTGCAAATGGAGAGGGGGAGTTTCAAAAATCAGAGGGACTTGGGAGTCCTCAACCAGGATTTCCTAAAGATCAACTTGCAGGTTGAGTTGATGGTAAGAAGGGAAATGTAATGTTTACATTCATTTTGAGAGGACCAGAATACAAAAATAAGGATGTAATACTTTAAGGTATTGGCCAGACTGCACTTGGAGTACTATGAGCAGTTTTGGACCCCTTATTTAAGAAAGGATGTGCTGGCATTGGAGAGATTCCAAAGGAAGTTCATGATAATGATCCCATGAATGAAAGGATTAACAAAATGAGGAGTGTTTTATCGCTCTGGGCCTAGACTTGCTGAAGTTTAGAAGAATGAAGGGGGATCACATTAAAATCTATTGAATATTGAAAGGCCTAGATAGAGTGGATATGAAGAGGATGTTTCTTGTAAAATTCTAAGTAAATTTATTGTCAAAGTACATGTACATCACCATATTCAGCCTTGAGATTCATTTTTACAGGCATTCTAAGTAAATAAATTGAATAATAAACTTTATAGAATCAATGAAAGACTGGACTGACTTGAACGTTCAACCAGTGTGCAAAAAGCAACAAATTTTACAAACAGAAAAAAAGAACGAAATAATAATAAATGAGTAATAAATATCAACAGCATGAGAGAAATTTGCAAGTGAGTCCACTGGTTGTGGGACCATTTCAATGAGGGGGCAAGTGAAATTGAGTGAAGTTATCTCCTTTGGTTCAACAGCCTAGTGGTTGAGGGTAGGAACTGTTCCTGAACCTGGTGGTGTAAGTTTGAGGCTCTTGTACCACTTTCCTATTGGCAGCAGCGAGAAGAGCATGTCCTAAGTGGTGGCCTCCCTGATAATGAATACTGCTTTCCTACGAAAATGGTTCATTTAGATGTGCTCAGTGGTGGAGAGTGCTTTACCTGTGATGTACTGGGACATATCCACTCTCTTTTATTGGGTTTTCTGTTCAAGGGCATTGGTGTTTCCATAGCAGGCTGTGACGCAGCCTGACAATATATTCTACTGCACATCTATAGAAGTTTGACAAAGTTTTAGGTATTATGCCAAATCTCAACAAACTCCTAAGAAAGTAGAGGTGCTGCTATGTTTTCTTTCTAATTGCACTTGCATGCTGGGCCCAGGACTGGTCCTCTGAAATGGGGGAGTCTAGCACCAGAGGGCACACTCAGAATTTAGAATGAATGAGGTGGAAATTATTTTGCTAAAGGGAGGTGAATCTGTGGCATCTTTTGCTACATATATATTGTGCAGGCCAGTTTGTTGGATTTATTTAAGACATAAGTTGATATGTTCCTGATTAACCAGGGTTTCAAAAGTTATGGGAAGAAGGCAGAGAATGGGGTTGAGAGGGGTAATAAATCAGCCATGATGGAATGGTGGAACAGACTCAAGTGGCCTAATTCTGCTCCAGGGTTTTATGGTTACACTATCAAGCACAAAGAGCTTTGTGAATGAAGCAACTGAGTGTGGGATTGGATGTAGGGTGGGGAAGATGGATCTTGCAACCCACAAAAATCACATCCATTAGCCAAGAGGCATTAGTAGACATTTAGGGGTGACCTTTGTGTAATGAACTTATTTTTGATAACATTGAGCTGTGGGTGTAAAATAGATTGTTTCCAGCGACTAGTTTTCTGTTATTAAACTAGATTAGAGATGTTGGGGTGATTTCCCCCCCCCCCCATGGACAAATAAGATTGAGAGAATATTTCATAAGGTCATTCAAAGTCATAACTGGATTAAATGGAGGGGGGAATTAGAATTGAGAGGAAAAATTATGCAAATTTAGTGATAGTAATTAGGAAATGTAGGAGAATAATTTGTGCATTGTAAATAGTTGTGACCTGGAATGTGATGCCTGAAAGTGGAATGGATGCTGATTCAATTTTGAATTTCAAAATGGAATTGAATTGATGTTTGCAAGTAAGAAATAAAAATCAGGCCAATGAGAGAGGAAATGAACTGGATTGCTAAAAAAGAGATAAAGATAATTATGTGAAACATTGATCATTCCACCTTTTTTTTTAAAGCTGCTCCTAATTTTCTGGAATGCCCCCAAAATCTAGAGACAATTTGACATCCTATCACTATTTCAGTTTAATGTATGTATAGCAGTATATTGTTTTGTCTTCTAAGTATATTCAGTGTATGGTAGGTGGGGGAGGGTGAGATATTAAACATTAAGATTAGCTCTATTTGTCATGTATACATCACAGCATACAGAGAAATGCATCAATGACCAATGCATCCTGAGGATGTGCTGGGGGCACCATGTTTCTGGTGCCAACATAGCATACCCACAATTTACTAACCCTAACCCATACATCTTTGGCATGTGTAAGGAAACTGGAGTACCTGGAAGAAACCCATACATTCGCAAGGGAGAATATACAAAACCCTTATAGACAGCAGTCTGAATTGAACTCTAACCACTGATTGTTAGCACTGTTAAGTGTTACTCTAGCCACTATGCTACAGTGCTGCCCATTATTCCAGTCCCTTTGAAATATCCACTTCTATCAGAATCTTGATAATTTATTCAGAAATGGAGTTTGTAGCAGCCAATTCTAACAAATCAATTGCCACTGTTGGATTGTTAGCCCTGTATGACGCACCCTCCAGTTAGTTTTGTAATGATGTTCCAGAAGTCAAAGAACTGTATTAAATCCTTTGTTAGTAACTAGCAAAATGTACAATCTTGAAGCAAGGAAAACTAAGTGTAACTAAGCGGTCAACAAAAGATGTGACGTCCCTCAATCTCCATCTTCCTACTGCCCAGAACAAAGCACGAATATGTAACTTATTTCCTTCACTTTTACCATGCCCCACTTGCGTGACTGATGACCATAGTAAACGTGCAGCTCAGAATACAATGCAGATATAGAAATACCTGGTTCCTACATTCCAGCCCCCTAATTATTATACCATAATAATTACAACTACATACTACAATAACACAGCAGACAATGAAATCTTAACATTCACACAAACGTCCTCTTTCTGGTAAGTGATCTATCCTGGATCGTGATATTCTCTTGACAAACCTAGTTGTTGTTCTTGACTGTATTCGGGGAAATCTGTCTTGAATTGTTGCCAAAGCTCATCCAAGTGCAATATTTAAATTCTGTTAACCGTCAGCTTTGGCCGAGCATGGTTGCTTCTACCATCGTCGTCTCCTTTCACTGGTCCATTAACAGTCCATCATTAATACTGCAAATCAGTTGCAATAGCTCCCATTCTTTAGGCATGTGCACCCCTATCACCAGCTCAATTTCTGGCAAACAAATATGCTTCTGGTGAGACCATTCCTGAAGATCTCTCTGAGGAATGTTCCCTTTGTAGACAAGCATATGTTCCTGCGTATAGATGTTGGGTAGTTCAGATTATCTAAGCCAACCGCTTATAATCCTGAAACAACATAGCTACTCACAACCTTCTCTTGATCCATGGTATGTAAAAGAATGTGTTTCTTTTCCTGTCAGGTTGAACTTGTTCATAAGGCTCGCTGTTGAGAACACTGCTGTAGGTACTTGATCTAGGAAAGCACAAGTAACCATTTTCCTGTTAATATTCATAGACTTCATCTGAATTATAGGAAGTTTGCAATCATGATCACCAGCAAACCTCCCCCCGGTTAAGCTGTTAGATACCAGGGCATTACTCATGCTGCATTTGATTCTTTCATGGCTTTATTTCAGATCTGCACCCTTTTCTTCAGAGTGAATATGAAGTGTACTGGGATACTTGCCACACTGCATGCCTTGCATGAAAAACACTTCCTGTACACAAACAACCAAAGCATTTTCTTTCAGAAAGGCAATCTTATCCTTGTGACCCCTTTTCTCTAGCTGAGAGCATGAATTGAAAATATGGTCACCCTGGCAGAACAGCCAGACTTTCATTAGTTCCAGACTCAGTTTTAGCATTACTTTTCACAGTAGCAAAGCTGCTTCCTTTAGCCTTAGAACAAATTTGTGACTTAGTTTTGTTCACACCTTTGCTTTCTGCTGATGTAGTATCCTGTATATTTCCATACATCGGGTGTGTAGAAAGCCTCACTTATTTTTCAATAAACTCGACAAGGTCGATGAAAGTAGCTTTACAGTTGTGATTATCTGGTAACTCGAAGGCAAAACATTTCCGTTCATCCCTGAGCATATAAGGCAACTTTACAACAATTGATTACATTAATAGGCCTGTCCAGCTCTTGCATATTAACTAAACATCTTTCATTCCAATAGCCTATAGTCTTGGAGAACTTTTCACTCTTACTTAATGTGCATCCAAGAAAGAGCCATTTCCATATAGGTTGATACAATTATGTGCTAATGTTCCTGTAGTAAAGCTTTGGCCTTTAGATATCCTTCCTCCGGGTTTACTTGCTGGTAACTTTTGACAAGTTCTCAAAGGTAACATCAGGTGAACTGTTGGAGAAGAGAGTCAGTCATCATAATCATCAGGCTTGCCTTCAGTACTATTCTTGAAAGTCCTTATAAATGAATGATATTGTAATGGATCACCATTGAAGATTTGAATCTCTATTTTAAGCAGAGATGCAATGAGTTGTTATTGCATCACTAAGCTTGCTATTTTCTTTTGCATCCTTGTGGCCTTCAGAGCACTATTGAGACTTATCATCTGAAACACAAGTGTATCTGTACTGGAAATCAATGTCATCAGAAGTACCTTGTGCTATTGGATATGGCATTGATTCAGAGAGCCTCTTTGCAGGCTGAGAGTAAACATCATGAACTACCCTTTGGGGTTCAAACTCATGGCTCCTAAACATTTGTGAAACAGGTCTATGGTGAGAGTTCCTGTCCAGCTGGAGCACATTTAGCAGCCACAGCACTTGAAACCCTTAGCACCTAAACTTGGCCATCTGTGCTGCAATTTCTTCCTGCAACTTAAACTGCTCCTTTCCTTTCCATAGCTGTTCTTCCAGCTGCTCCTCATGCTTTTCCAAAGCATGTTTGTCTTTCAATAACTGTAGCTGTGCAAATAATGCAGTTAAATTGACCTCTTGTTTTAATACATGCAGAGGAGGCATCAGATGCACGGGATGCTCTGCAAGCAATAGAACCTGCTGCACACACATTAGATGCACTGTCTTCAGGGTGAAGTCATCCTGAAAATGTTCAGTTTTTTACATGGTTACAACATGCTCTGTGGCTTTATAAATATTTTCATTTCCTCCAGCAATTTGATCTTCAATATTGCATGTTTGTTTCAGCCATTCTTCAGATTCTGC